>NW_026136706.1:1996343-2596343 GCF_905237075.1 Dicentrarchus labrax | reverse complement strand
ATAATGCCCCAGTGTTTGCAGCATCTGCAGTGAACGTGATGGCAGCCCAGTCGGTTTCCATAGACAAGTACCCAAAGGGAGAGCAGCAGGTGGGTGAGAGCGAGAGAGGGGGGGGAGGCAGGGGGGAGGCACAACCTGCTCCAACTGAAGATAATTAACCACCAAAAATCTCCACAAAAAGACGGCGACTGAATGTTTCCAGGCTGTAACTTCAGCGTATTCTGCCCCGGTGGATCCCCCGGTTTATTTTTAGTGGCGATAAGTCGGCTCGGGCAGCCAAACAAAGGGAAACACTTTAAGCATGTAACACTAGAACAGAGGCAACGTTAATGCTGTTACATCACTTTTAGTAAATCTGTTGGCGGGCCAGCACAAATAAATCACCGTACGAGGCACCGATGCGGCGCAAAGAGTATTTATGTGTCTGCGCTTATGTAAATTGCTTACAAAACATCTTTTATTCCAGTGCCAGATTTTGGGGGTGTCGAGAGCCGAGAAGGATCTATGACTAATGAGAAATTTTCCACCCCAAGCAAGCGATTATTTTTAGCTCGTTTGTGCTCAATCTAAGTCATTGTTGGGCTCGGTCACATGGTCGGGGGACGGGGATTCGTGCTCCGGTTGGCTGGCGTTTAAAAAGGGAGGAGGAGAATACTTGGCTCCTGATGTATGAACGTGCCTCGAGTGGAGGCCACGGGTTAAACGTGTCCGGTGTCAGGTGTACGCGACGCACCGGGCCTCGGATTATAACTCTCGGTTGTAATCAGATCGTAACACCAGATATGTCGGGGTCTGCATTGTAACGCTCGTCTGGATGCTCAGAAAGCGAGAGAACTTAACACATCTGTCCACCACAGATGTGTTAATGCAACCAGCAGACTCTGTTCACTCCTTTTTTAAATCCATTTAAAATGTATAGTTTTTAAAGGAGGTATTCAGACCGTGTCCTCGTGACTTCCGTGAGAGTTCATATTGAAGCGAGGCTCTGTGTTAAGCTTCGCCCCCCAGCTACTCCCGGTCTTCACATGATGTCTTTTATATCCCTCATTCTCCGCCTTTCTCTTCACCTCTTCTGTCAGCGCCTGTCTCTCTCTTTTCTGTTTCTGTCACTCTCTTTTTGTTTCTCACTTCTTTGTTTTCTCTCTCTCCCTGCAGATGCAAGGTGTGGCGAAGGTGGACAGCGACTCGGAGCAGAAGTTCATCGAGGGGACGTTGGCGGAGGTGCCCAGCCCGGCGCCCACGGAGCCGCAGACACCCATGGACGCGGACAAAGCCTCCATATATCGGTAGAGCTGATGATTGTGTGTGTGTGTGTGTTTGTGAGAGAGAAAACAGAACAACATCTCCTTCTTTTCTTTCCCCGTCTTAACACCGTTACTTTCAGATTGGCCAGACAGTGAACCCTCGCTTGGAAATATCATATGATGTCTCTGAAGTCCTCCCCTTTGTTCATGTGACTTTTCTTGTTGCTCACTGGCGTTTGAGAAAATGTGAACGGGTGTTTTTTTAACACCTACTGCTGTTTCTGTTGCTCATGGAAATGTTTGTTGCATTTTTGTTATGTTCACACTGCCCACCTACAATCTAATCAGGGCCCAAAACAACTCACACAGACTCACAAAAAGCTCATTTATTGGACAGTGAGCAATCTGTGAGTGTTCGCCCTGTCGGCGTGTCTGACAGCATTTGTTTTCAGACTTACAGTCACGCCACAAAGTGAAAAGCAGAATGGATGAGATGGAGGAAAAGTCTGTGTTAGTTTAGACGATATTAGAGAGAAAAGGTACAAACAGAAAACATATGTTGGATGTGATCGTTGCGTTACGAGGAGACGTAGAGAGAGAAGTTGTTGTATGACTCTGAGAAATACAGTTGTTATTGTGTGACTGTTGATTCAGACTAATGTATTAGAGAGAGAGAGAGCATAGATCCACATAACAGCTTCAGTACCAAATATTCTTAATAAAGCTTCAACTAATATAGATTGTTTTAAAAATAGTAGTAGAGTACCAACAACCAACAACTTTTGGTACTCTCCAGGGTTTCCACACGTCCAGGAAAACCGTGGCAATCTAGAGAAGTTTTCCAGTCATGAAAACACCTAGAAATGTTTTAGAATTACCATATTTTTGCCTGTGCTGTGGCCGAATTAATCTTAAAGTTAGAGGAAGACTGTAATGAATTTTGGAAGGCGGAAAAATCAGCCAAGCACGCCACAAAAGTGAGCTAACACAGACGGGGTTTAACACGTCCTGGAAAGTGATTATAACGACCAGATATCCTGGAAATAATCTCTGTAGTCCGGGAAAACTTTTTGGCCTCACTCTGTATTCTGTTGGTAGGATGAGCTGTGTTTCTAGAACAGATTGGATCTCTGTTTCTCGACACATAACAACCACATCCTGCCCGCCGTCTGCAGTTGTGCTTTGAAATGATGCAGTTTACCAACTCTTCCTTCCCTCTGTGGGTCACAGGCACCCCCTGTTCCCTCTCTTGGCCCTGCTGTTCGAGAAGTGCGAACAGTCGACGCTGAGCTCCGACTGCATCACCTCGGCGAGCTTCGACGTGGACATCGAGAACTTTGTCCGCAATCAGGAGAAAGAGGGAAAACCCTTCTTCAGCGAGGACCCCGAACTCGACAACCTGGTGAGAGACATTGATTTCTGGAGGGTTTATGATGATATTGCGTTGGACAAACAGATGTTAAATAACTTCTTAAAACCAGCTGACTGGTTGTAATCTCATCTGTTGGACTCATTACTGTGTATTTTCTGGGCTGCTAACATAAGCCGAGGACTGAAAGAAGGTTTTAGTTCGGAGGTATTTCACAAAACCAGAACAGGCACCTGAGATATTTCACAAAGAAACACAAACTCCCAACTCCCTCCCACACTCAGTGACCTTTAACCTCAGCAGTCCTGTTGCTTCTTACCAATTAATTAAAATTTAATTCTCAGACTGATTGGACGCCACGACCTGTGAATCTGTGTTTGAACTCTTTAACTGTAGCTGGGGCAGTGTGCTGTAGCTCAGTCTGACCTCTGACCTCTCTGAAGGGGGCAAGTTGAACTTTGGTGCCCACCAAGAGTGACAGAAATACCGAAAACATCTCTGCCAGATTCTTTTGGTACCTCAGACAGCCACAAATACAGGATTATTTTTTATTATCTCTGCATGTACCTCTGTTAGCTTCTGCTCTTGGTTGCCCAATCACTGTCTGATGCCTCCCTTTTATATGTTGCAGTTGGCAAATAAACATCCAGAATAATCAGTAAGAATTTATATAAATGTTGGAAAACTATCTGCCGCTCTTTAAAAGTTAATCTGATACCAGTATTCAAAAGTCCTTCGATATCCAAAGTGTCTAAATCCTCAGCGTCAGACTCTGAAGAGGACTCAAGAAGGAACAGTTTCCCTCTCTCTCTGCTGTCATTAAGCCGCTGTGTGTTGATCTGTAGATGGTGAAAGCCATCCAGGTGCTGCGGATCCACCTGCTGGAGCTGGAGAAGGTGAGCGACCTGTGCAAGGACTTCTGCAGCCGCTACATCGCCTGCCTCAAGACGAAGATGAACAGCGAGACTCTGCTGAGTGGAGACCCAGGAAGCCCGTACTCCCCCGTACAAGGCCAGGTCCAGGGCTTCTCACCCACCAAGACTCAGGTATTGGACGGCAGGAGGAGCACCAGAATCACAAACAGCTGGATCTGTCGGTGGCTTTTAGACACTGACACTGTTGTTTCTTTGCCTTTAATGCATTCCTCTGAGCAGATTCATAAAAAACATCAGGTAAAAACAGCCGTCAACGTCAAAAACATGCGTATGTGACTTAGGCCCGCTCTCTCTGTCACACAGACCCCCAGCTCTATCTCGGGGACCCTCAGTCCCCAGGGTCAAATCGTGGTGCCGGCGTCCGCCCTACAGCAAGGGAACGTTACCGTGACAGCCGTCAACCCCACCCAGGTGGTCGCAGGTATGTCACCATGGCATACAACGGCTCCCTCAGGTACTGTACTGTAGTGACTGCAGCTGAGATACTGACACACACCAGTGGGACGCTCTGATCGGAGCTTTCTCTGCAACTCCAGCAGATTATATTAATCTCTCTCTCTCTCTCTCTCTCTCTCTCTCTCTCTCTCTCTCTCTCTCTCTCTCTCTCTCTCTCTCTCTCTCTCCCTGCCTCTCTCTCTGTGTTAATTCCAGGTGGCACGGTGTACCAGCCTGTTACAGTCGTCACTCCTCAGGGCCAGGTGGTAACACAGGCTCTTTCTCCCGGGACAATACGCGTCCAAAACAATCAGGTAGTGCTTCTGTGTGTGTAGGTGTGTGTGTGTGTGTGTTTACTCTGAGTCAGTGGTTCCTAAAATGACCCCGGACAGAAACTGTTATTGGTTCATGTTTTCATTTTAAGAACTGTCCTAAGTCCTAATGAAACTGTTTGCAGGGTGAGAGTAAAGCACATTATTATTAGAGAAAGTCACCTTAAGATTACATCCTAGCCCACAGCGCTATTAGCAGGTCTGTACTGAACAGAGTTTGTAGTTCTTTAATGCTACACATAGAAAACAGAAATTAATGGAAAAATAATATATACAGTTATTGATATACATACGTTTAAACCCAGGAAATAATTCTGCAGTAGTTCACAAAAATATTCTATTATTCATGCGATGTGTTGTTGTTGTTGTTGTTGTTGTTGTTGTTGCTGATGAAAGGTGACTAAATGAACGTCTGTCTGTTCAGCTCCAGCTGCAGTTTCACCAGGACCTGAACCTCTTCAATCACGACGACAACTCAACCAAGAACAAACGTGGCGTTCTACCCAAACACGCCACCAACGTCATGCGTTCGTGGCTCTTCCAGCACATCGGGGTGAGTGTGTGTGTCTGTCTGTCTGTGTGTGTCTGTGTGTGTCTGTCTGTGTGTCTGTGTGTGTGTCTGTGTGTGTGTCTGTGTGTGTGTCTGTGTCTGTGTGTGTCTGTGTGTGTCTGTGTGTCTGTGTGTGAGAGACACTTTAAAAAGAAACAAACACTGAATCATCTCCTCCTCGTTCTCTTTGCAGCACCCGTATCCGACAGAGGATGAGAAGAAACAGATTGCCACTCAGACAAACCTGACACTTCTGCAGGTCAACAACTGGTAGGTGGTCGTCTTCTTCCATCACCCGACTGAAGGTGTCAAAGCTCAGCCAGTTGGAGAGAACCCCCCCCCAACCCGCGTTGTCTTGTGTCTGCAGGTTTATAAATGCACGGAGGCGGATCCTGCAGCCCATGTTGGACGCCAGCTCCTCCGAGACACCGAAAACCAAGAAGAAGACTCCTCAAAACCGGCCTCTGCAGCGCTTCTGGCCTGACTCCATCGCCGCAGGAGGAGGCACTCACCAGCAAGTCACCATGCCAGACGGTACGCAGAGTTCAATGGAGAGTAACACTGGTGGAAGGTTTTATTTCAGTGCACACAGGGAAACATCTGCAACAACTACAAAACCAAACCAACATGGAACCAATGTACTGACCTGTTAGTGTGGAGGACAGTCTTCTGAGATCTTTAGATCTGCCCCCGACTAAAGATTGTCTTAGTAGACTAGTCGTCACACGTTTATTATATTAATCTAATGATTATAATCTCTATATTGTAACAGCGGCCTGTTAGACGCTAACAAAAACAGCGGTAATGATCCTGAATGTGTCAGAACAACCAGCAACACAGTGTAACATCACACAGTGTTGCTGGTTGTTCAACACACGGAATAACCTCCAACTGATCCATACGATGGATAACGTTTACAGTTACTGACTAATCAACTGGCTACAAACTGGCTCCTCTTCCTCCGTTTCATTCCACTCCTGTCGCTGCCTGAACCCACAGTCTTCATCCCCAGAGTCAGAGTCCTGGTCGGAGCCGCTGCGTCCCTCTGCTGCTACACTAGCAGTGTTTAAACTCCCCCTGTCCTTCCAGCTGATAGGACCGCTCAGTAGCTTACAGCAGCTTGTACAGTAAGCATATTCAAGAAGAGAAAAGGTCCGGGTTACAACAATCCTCTGATACTTTAGTTTTTCTGTCTGACTGATGGAAAGTTTGTTGACTAAAACTCTTCTCATCAACTAACGGTGAAGTCGACTGTTGACTCTGGGTTGTTGTTTTGCACATTTTCTTCAACACGCACTCGTATTATTCTTCTGAACAATCCCTCCTCCACTCTCAGGTACGATGGTGACAATGAACGTGGAGGGTCTGCAGAGCCTGACGTCAGACGGCGCCACGCTGGCGGTACAGCAGGTGATGCTGGGAGGCCACAGCGAAGACGAGTCGGGGGACAGTGGAGACGAAGATGACGACGCAGACATGGCCGGGCTGGGCCTGGACAACAGCGACTCATTGCAGTAGAGGACACACACTCCCACACACTGATACACACACACACACACACACACACACACACACACACACACACACACACACACAAGACGTGGCGTTAATAGGTTGTCAAACACACAATGAATCATAGTACACACACACACACACACACACAGGTTTACACAGAGCACAAAGCAACAGGACACAAACAGGAACGTCCTGCACTCTTCCAACCCTCCACCCTGCTGAACGGCGGTTTAATGCTGCGTGTGTGTACATCAGGAGTTTCTATCAGAAACCGTTTTATAATTATTTAGTTGACGTATGCGAGTGCACTTTTTTTGTATATTTAAGCTCAAAAAGATTAAATCAAACAAACAGAAGAGACAAAAAAAAGAAGTGTTAAAACACCCGAAGCAAGTTTGTATACTCCGTTAATAAATGTTGACTGATTTATGATTTTATTCCCCCCCCCCACCTCCAGTTGAATTCTCATTTTGGATGCCAACACTTTAAAGTTGTATCTGTAAGAGTTTGTCTTCACTTTTTTGCATGCTTGTGTTTTGAGTAGATGTGCGCACTCTTACGACCGACTCCACGGCGCTCAGCGGCCCCCGAGCGGAGCCCCGAGTGGAGAGAATGAGGAAGAAAAAAAAAAAAAAAAAAAAGAGAGATGCTTATTTTTATATACAAACATATGAAATTAGTGTTTTTGTTTCATTTTTTGTGTTCTCCTGTTTTGTAAGGAATATTTATGTACAGATTCATAATTAAAGCTAGTGACCCTGTTTTCCAGGGTTCTTTGAAGTTTTCTAAAAAACAGAAAAAAGGAATTGAATGCTGATGAAAAATTGCTATTTAAAATTGGTTTTAAACTTACAATACTAACAAGGCCTTACCTGTGTGTCTTTTTCTAAACAATTCTTGCCAAGAAGCACAAAATAAAGAGTCTGACCCTCTGTGAAATTGGTCAAAAAAAGACACTAAAACCTGCAGAACGTGTGCGCGGTTCTGTAAAAGCGTCGCTATCAATGTTACTTTGCGTGCTGCGTTATCTCGCACACCGCAGCGCTCGGATGTTTTTAAACACAGTTCCAGTTAGGGCTGGGCACCGAACCTCCGTACTGTTACATTCGGTACCGAACATCGATACCAACAGAGTAAAAGTTTTTCCCGCGAGCTGCTAATCTGCACAGAAAACCCCCAAATTCCACCGGACAACACGTGGCTGCTCTACGTTTGAAGTCAGACACAGAAATGGCATTAAGAAATCTGAATTTTCAAAATAAAATACCGCACACAGACTCCAGATCAAATGTCCTGGAGAACATTCACTCTCGCACAATAAAGATCTGGTGTTACTTTATATACAAGATGTTATTTTACTGCGTCTGAAATGTCCTCAAATGTCAGACTTGCTCTGCTCTTGTTTATTAAAAACCTGCGTTAATCTTCCTCTAAACCTAAACTGTTTGTTCGAGTCCGTTTCCATCTTCCTGATGGATAAATCCCGGGACTTGCACTTTGCGTCCTGCAGGGTCCTGATGCAGCCTTCTGCACCGGACCAGAAGTCGGTCAGTCAGAGATTGTAAGTGGAGAAACACTGTTTTTTGTTTCCTTTTTAAGGACACAACAACACGCAGACGCGCCGTCTTAAAGCCGGTGGAATTTCGGGGGTAAACTTTGCGCTGCTTGTTAGTTAGCCAGTGCAGCTAACCACGACACACCGAAGCTGGCGGTGGATCGTTGACCCGGGGTAGCTGGTCTGTAGCACAGAGACAGTAAGGAGGTCTCACTCTGCCTCCGTTTCCCAGAACCATAAACATCCCTCACACAGTCTCACAGTTCCTGCAGCTGCTCCAGGATCTTTTTATGAAGTTGGTATCGATTTCAGTTCAGGAGCCGATATCGAAGTGAAGGTATCTGTGTGGTCATTCTTGTGCGATACCCGGCCCTAGCTCCAGTTTTAACCCCCATTGTGTATACCATACATTACGTCTTTTAACAATCCTTTTACAGTAGTAGCGTAGGCGTCACTTTTCCTCAAATGCACAATCCAGAACACTATGCTAATCACACAATCACAAAGGGTCTGAGAACTCCCATCACCACCAAGAAGCAGCGGACTTTTTGCACGCATTAAACTTTTATTTATGTACACATACATGCTACTGCATTGAAAACAAAGAGTGGTTGGAAACTCCTTGTTCGCCTGAAGGACTGGGACTAAAGCGCTGCGGCCTCCGTCGGTCCCCTCCCCCCCCCGCCCGCCGCCACCACTACATACACAATGTAGTGAAAGATTTGAATTCTCTTTATCAATATGTTGATATTACTGCACAAATTGGGGTGCCTCTTGTTTGAATATCTGTAATATTGTACTGTACAACAGTTGTCTGTCAATAGTTGCAGTAACCTGGTTTATAACCCTCTCGTAAGGACTTGAAATGGTTAATTTCATGCAGCCTGAGGGTGTAGTGAGTCTGGGTGGGCCCTCGCTGAGCTCTCGGCTCCTCACTTGCGTCTGTCTTGCTTTTTATGAAGCGTTCTTCACTTTTCTCTTGTCTGTTTTGCCTTAGAGCTTTCTATTTTGGAATAAACGATGCCTAACTCTCTGCTGTGCACCGTCTCTTCTCTCTGCTCCGTCACAGACAGGATTTTGTTGTGGATCAAAGTGTCCGTCGTTTCTGGTTGTTGTGGTTTTTTTTGTGTTTGTGGAAACATCCAAACAGAGTCCTGTGAGAAGCAACGAAGCGGTTCAGTTGTCTGAAGTTGGAGAACTGAGAGCCTCTTCCCTCTGAAAGAGAACAGAAATGGACAGTTTAACACAAACACAGATGGAAACATGTACAGGATACCTATAGAGAGTTTTCCAGTCATGGAAACACCTGGAAATTGATTAAAATGATCTGGAAATAATCTAAGTTGTCCTGAAGAATGTTAACTGTATCACAGCCTGTGGCCAACTTAATGTTCCTTAAGCTGTAGTCAATAAACCTTTTTAACAGCAGCTATTTTGACATGAAATAATCAGGTAAACACAGATTTCACCTAAAATACTTAAAAATGTTCTGTTGCACAAAGTAAGAAATGAATTGGCTCTAATTGTTGTGTTTGTCCTGTGACAAGAGAGTTAGTTGTGGGTTATTAGTAAGAAGTGTTGGCAGCTTCCTCTCAATACACGATACAACATGGCAGCCTGTGGAAGAGTTTCAGTGGTAAGTTATAAATTCATATCATACAGGAGATTAAAACCTGGTTCATCCTGTATCATACAGCACTAACGGACTATAAATGAATGAAACAAATCAGGTTTTCCTTCGTCTCTTCAGTGAGTTTGTGTGAGAGGTTCTGTGTGCGGTAACCAGCGGAGCACACGGACACGGGGCGAGCGCTTTATGGTCTCGTATCGTGGACTCGAGTGTAACATTTCAAAGCTTTCACCATATAAAGGCAGCTGAAATTAGGCCAACGTACAACGCTGCCAGCTGCTGCGCTCGGATACCATAGAGGAGGAGAACCAGCTGTCGGTCCAACTTCACACAGCGAGGTCACCAACAGCTGGCGGAGGTCGATTAGTCACCAACAGCTGGCAGAGGTCGATTCGTCAAGGTTTAACTGAAGAAACTGGACTGTTTAACTGCTGTTTTTATTCAGATTCGTCATTTAAAGTCAGTATTTAAAGGGTATTTTTAAAAACCTCGGCTCTATTTTTTACATATTTTAAGTAGAGAAAGTAGAAAGAAAGTTGTTCGTCCATTAAAAGTTGTTTTTACCATAAACAGAACTGAAACTTTATGGTGTTTTAAAGGGTTAGTTTGTGTTAAAATGCAAAAGTCGCACAATAACAACAAGATTCCCAAAAGTCCTGGAAAATCTGGACATTTAGAGACTAGTTTTCCGGTTATGGAAACACCTGGAAATCAATTAAAATGACCAAAAATCCTGGAAATAATCTACATTGTCCTGGAAGATGTTTTTCAAAATGTAGTTAATCGAGCTGTTCACAGCGGACACGGAGCGGAACGGACTCGCAGAGATCTTTTCGGCGTCGTAACGAACCCAAGACGCTCCATCATTAAAAGAGAGTTACAGTCAACTCCCTCTAAAGAGGCCGGTCCTAACAGGACCCGGCTCGTCGCGTACTGACCTCCATCTGTTGGCGGATCCAGCTGAGCGACTGTGTGATGCGAGTGTAAACGCCCGGCTTGTTCTTCATGGCGCAGCCGATCCCCCAGCTGGTTGCTCCAACCAGCTTCCACACGGACGAGTCCTCACAGGCCAGAGGACCTCCACTGTCCCCCTGAGGACACAAATACAGAGTCCACACATCACCAAACCTCCACAGCCTCAGCCTTTGGGGGTATTTTAAAGTCAGTAGTTGTAATTTCTGCCACTAGGGGGTCTCTCACATCACAACAATAACAACAGATCTAGTTTTATGTCCTTAAGTGTCCCAAAAGCTGCTGTAAAAGTCCAACTGTTCCTCACAGGTTAGTTAATGATGTTACTGTTACGGAGACGAAGGACGTCTCAGTGTTTTACCTGACAGGAATCGGTTCCTCCCTCCAGGTATCCTGCACAGATCATCCAGGACGAGATGAGGCCCTGGTAAACCTCCGGCTGGTTGCAGGTCTTGGTGGAGAGCAGCGGCACCGTGGCAGAGCGCAGAGCCAGACTGGTTTCACCTGGAACACATTCATACGTGTGTGTGTGAGAGTCACTAACACACAACCGACGCTTTTATTACAGTTACTGTCAGACTCACCTTCGCTTTCCGTCGCTCCCCACCCGGAGATCCAGCACATGGTCCCTGCCTCAAACTCCTCCCCGTGGTTGGGCAGACAGATGGGCTCCACGAAGCCTGCGGAGGAGAATCTGAGTGAACTACAACTCCCAGAGTATCTGGACACAACCTTGTTTTCAGACGGAGGTTCAGCGAATCCTTTTACGCTGAAAGGAGCAGAAGTGATGAAGAGTGACTGGTGAGAGCTGAGACAGCTGATACACATAATGACACTCAGCTGTCAGAGAGCAAGAAACCTGAGAGTGAGGGAGGGAGAGAGAGCCCCCCCCCACAGGACTGAGACAGAATAAAGGTGAGACAAGAATCTGATAGATTTACATTATACCTACTAAGTAAAGGTGGGTGTCTGTGTGCAGGAGCAGTTTCCTGACTTATGGGGGCATCAAGTATGTTTCAACTTTCCAATCATTCCCAATTTATAAAATTCGGTTCTGACCTGACCTCCGCCCTGTATTGCAGATCTCTAAAATGTCCAAATTTGACCAATCATTGTGGTTTCCCACAAGTTTTACCAATCATAGTCGAGCAATATGTCACCAAACTACTGGAGATTTCACTGTCTCTGGATCGAGCTTCAATTTTTTGTTTGCTGGATGATTAATCAGTTCTTTTTGGGATTGTTGCGGTCCTAAAACACCTGATTTGGCAGCAGCTAATTGTGACGCAGGTTGTTTCTAGGCTTTTTTTTGCAAAGAAACTGAGAAAAATGAAAATTGCAAAATTTGTTGCGATTTTTAAAAGTTTTTGTGTAATTCTTTAAAAACCGAAGGCAACTTATTCCAGTAAGAAGATAAATGTTTGTGGTTTCAGTCTCTCCAGGCAGTTGCGATGTTGCAACTGTAACAATTAACTCATTGTTCAACCAATGCAGTGAATTCTGCACAACCTTGCAATTTCACCAACTTTTCTGCGAGTTTCACCAAACATAAAGACGTTGAACCGTACGTCACCAAATTATTTGTGATTTTATTCTCACTGAAATAAGTTGCCTTCGATTTTTTGCGAATTATACAAAAACCTATGCAACCTCATCTCAACAAAGGCCTAAAAACATTGCAACATTTATTTATTTTTATAGAAAAACTGCTGCAAAATCAGGTATTTTAGGGCAGCAACAATCCCTAAAAACAACTGCAAAACCCTGGAGGGTCTGTAAGAAATATCGATCTTCCTGCGCTCTGTTTCCTGATCGATAAAGTCACTAAAATCTTAACTCGTAGTACTCCTCCATGTTTCTCCATGATCTGACCTCCGCCCCGTGTTGCAGCCATAAGACTCAGGGAAGGTGACGTATGGCTCAACTTTTTATGCGGGCGACTGCTGTGATTGGTGAAATTACCATTACCATTGAAATTGAGTGAACTGGCCAGTTTCATGAGTGCGATGTCGTAGTCGAGTCCTTTGGGCCGGTAGCGAGCGTGGTATATGATCTGCTCCACAGCCAGAGACTGAGCCCCGTGGACCTGCTGCTCCGTCAGCCCCACGTGGACCGTCCACATGGAGGGGTCCGCAAACCTGACGACAGACAGAATATTTGTGTCAGTGAAATTAAAACCCGCCAACCTACAGAGACAGTTGTCTTTCTTGGCACTTTGCTCCTAAACAGGAGCCAGTGGCGGCGTCACATGATCGATAAGCAGCCCGTTCATTGGACAGTTTAGAGGACTGACACCCTGCCAGGTTAAAGGAGTTACTGGGAAGTAATCTGATTCCAGCTTGTACAACTTTAACTACGCATGATGGACTCTGTGTGTGTGTGTGTGTGTGTGTGGAGCTCAAGACGTCTTCATCTGACACCGTCTTCAGTAAACAGCAGAGTCATTTAAAACTGCTGCGCACAAACCTGGGTGACAGGAAGTTTATACTAAAGTACTGATTCATATAAAGACGCCAAAAAGACTTATAAAAGTCAAAGTCCGTCTGAGGTAAAGTGATGAGAACATTTTAAGTGACTCACCCGTACACGCAGTGCGCCGCCGTCAGGATCCAGCGTGACGTCACGATGGAGCCGCCGCACAGGTGTTCGCTGCTGAAGTGGAGGCTGACCTGCCACGGGAACTGACCCGGCTTGGAGATGTTCCCGCCGACGATACGAGTGCTCTGAGTGTACTGAGGCCTGGAGCCGCACTCTGAGGGCGGAGGAGGGAAAGGTCGTAGGTCAGCGCCAGACATTCAAACATGATTAACGGCAGCTGATACTGTCTTTATTAAAGTCAAAATTGATGCTTTAGTGTTTTTATCACATATGTTTTGGCGTTAAACATCTCCCATACTCCAATGTCTGTCCAACAATAACAGAAACATGAATTCTTTAGGTATTTTCAAGTATTCTTGATGGTATTTTAGAGTTTATTTCCTGAAAAATAATTTAAAAGTTGACGAATTCTAATTTTGTGTCCAGTGAAACACTTTCTCTCTGATGATGTTTCACTGATTCCTGTACAAAAGCTCAACTTTATAACTTCAGTGAGTTTGGTGAAACTGGATCAGATTTTATGGAGAAAATATTTCCTGGTTTTCCCTCTGACGTCCTCCGGCGGCTCAGCTTCGACTCTCTGAGATTTACAGGGTTTCCTGATGGACAGATACGCTAATTAACTGCTGCTGAGACCAACGCGGAATAACGTTACAGCTCCGAGGTCATTTACAGAGTTTCTGATGGACAGATTGATCAATAGCCAACTGCTAACTGCTGTTAGGTCAGTCAGCTGTGCAGCTAAACTGACTCATTAACTTGGCTTCACTGTCTTAAGAAGCTTTAATCAGCCTGAAAACATCTGAAATTTCAGTTTATTTCCACGATAAAGGTCGATCTAACAGAGCTGCAGTGATTTATTATCTTACTTCCCTGTGCTGGTGATCATCAGGGTCATTTTTTTAGACTTGACAAATGTTTTCACAGGTTTAGTGCACCTTTTTAAAATTTGTAAATATTGATCCAAATGATCAGTTATGAGCAGTTTCGACCACAAATATCAGTATCAACCTTCACCAATCCATCCTAGTCGAACTCCAGCACATGCAGACGTACATGCTCAAATACAGACAACCACATAAACACACACTGGTTCCATATCAGTTATTTACAAAGTTAAAAAAAAGAGTTTGAACATCAAGAAACATCTTCTTATTGGGGTGATCAATAAACACACCATGCATGAACCCTTAACATGCAACATCTCTTAAATCCTCACAAAGAAGAGAGTCAACACTCAGTTTTCTCACCCAGACATTTCAGAGTGGTCACCTTCCCTGAGCTGCACTGAGTCTTACTGCAGGAGGGCGAAGGTCAGATCACAGAGAAACATGGTTAAGATTTTAATGTCCAGTGACTTTACTGATCAGGAAACAGAAAGATCAATATGTCTTAAAACAGTTATGAACAATCCCTCCAGGATTTAGTTTTTTGCTTTTTGGGGGATTTTTGAGACCCAAAATACCTGATTTGAGGGCAGCAAGTTAAAATGTTTTAAATGAATTTGCAAGTTTCTGTATAATTCATTAAAAACTGAAACTTGTTCCAGTGAGAATAAAAGTAGTTTGGTGACGTCTGGCTCAGCGTTTTGTGTAGTTTACTGTTATGATGAGATAACAAGAACGGTTTTGGTGACTTTAATTTTGTTTCAGTGCAGTTTGAACTGTTTTCCAAATATCTGCTTGGTAAAATCACTGGTTTTCTCAATGGAGTCTGGTCAGCCAAGGACTCATTTCCTACTGGTTTTGGTCTGCGGTGTGCTCTAGTTCATCCAGTTGTCCTTTAAAAAAATATTTGAGTCTGGAAAGTAAACTGTAACTCCTGTTAATGTTCACTTCAGGCCTTTAATCTCTTCAGCTTTTGAACAAATGAATAAATGATTCTGTTATTTGCAGATTGAGATGAAGAGAAGTCCAGTTATAACAGAGCTGCTTTGGATGATCTATATACAGTGTATGGTATTATTGTTAGTTATTGTCATTCAGATGATACAGGTGCTTTCTACCTGAAGGTCGCGGCGTCCTGGAGCTTAATGACCTGCGACCGGTTCAGGTCAATGGACACCAGGTTGTGCTGAAAGTCTTGATCAATGGAGGTCAGAGAGACGAAGAACGACTCCACGTACCTGACAAACAGCAACAGACGAGAGTGTCAGTATTTTAAGCAGAGAACAATATATTTAAAATACTAGGATGTTACAGGTGTTTATATAAGAAGACACAGCAACTAGTCTAATTATAAACTGATGAACCTCTTAAAGTTCCTCCAGGATTTCGCAGGCTTGTTTTTTTTCACGGCAGCTTTTCTAAGAAATTGCAAAACATTTAAGCTTTTTTTTGCAATAAATTTGGAAAAACTGTTGCAATTCTTTGTATAATTCATACAAAGCTGAAGGGTGTTCCAGTGACAATAACATTGCTAGTAGTTTGATGACTTACGACTCAACATTTTGTGCGGGAAACTACAATGATTGGTCAAATTGGGACATTTCCAATTGGTCACCTTTCCTGAGTCTTACTGCAGCAACACAGGGCGGAGGTCAGATCGTAGAGAAACATGGAGAAGTACAACAAGTTAAGATTTTAATGACTTTATCAATCAGGAAAGCGGTAGAATTTGCGTTAATTATTGCGATCACAACATCGCAGCTTTCTGGACGGACTGATACGAAGCACTTTAATGCTACATGAACTTCTGATTGGTGCGGGACAATCTAGATCAGGAACCTGAACTAAAAGATGGATACAGATCCAAGATAAGAGCTTAAGATAAAAACCTGGAGTATCCCAGCTGTTTGCAGGCAGAGACCCCCAACCAGTTGTTCCAACCCTCTGAGCAGACGGTCCTCCAAACTCCTCCTTTCTGGACCTGCAGGACGGAGCTCCGCCCACTCAGACGCACTGACAGACAGACAGAATATAAATATATTCATATAAAATGTGGTTTATCAAACTCACATTTACATTTTTTATTGAACTTATTATATAGTAGTTTACTTATTTTTTTTATGCATGATTGATTTTTTAAATTAACAAAATAAAATCTCCCGTCCCCCCTGCAGTACTCCAAAGTGCCCCTAGGGGGACGCATACCCCTGTTTGAGAAACAATGTGTTAATGTGTGTGTGTGTGTGTGTCTCACCGCAGCCGAGTTCGTCCTCTCCGTGGTCACAGTGCGGCTGTCCGTCGCACTGAGCCGAGGTGCTGATGCATTTAGACGATGAACCACAACGAAACTTCCCCGCACAGCTCAGACCCACTGCACACACACACACACACACACACACACACACACACACATTATTGTCTACATTACCAACAGTGGAATATCATTCTACACCAACAAAGTGTGGACCTCCTATTAATGCTCATTTAAAATATATATATATATTTTTTTTTTAAGGTGTAAAGATTTACAGATACGAGTCAGAAATCGGTTTTAACGTTATAGATGCGACTAGATCGATACACAAACCCCTCAATCAATCTAAACGTACCTGCTCAGTGTCTCCACTCTCCTTAAAGGTAAAAGGTCAACCAGGGAGGATTAACGTTAGCGCAGTGTGGCATGCCATGTGTATCTCTCAAACAGGGGACCTCCATATACTATAGTGGAACTGCCTGTACCCATCCCTTCACCTAATGAGCGTTTGTTTACCTTTCGATCTTTAAAATGGATAATTTAACTTTAATGTTTAAGTTATTAAGACACTAAAGAGAAGCGTAGATCAAGAGTAACCATTTTCCACTAAATCAGCTCTAGTTCTTGAACCAGTTTCATTCAGGATTCAATAACAGTCAACAATAAATAAATAATCTTATTAGAATAAACCGAACTGTCTGTAGCTGAACAGAGTCAGACTACGCTGCTGTATTTTATGTCGGTCATAATTGTGGCACTGGGAAAGATATTTTATGAGTTGGTACACGCTGTAAAAAATGTAAGAAAAGCTGCTTTAAACCAAAATCATATTGCATGGCAGCTTAGGAGTTAAGTTTGACTGCTGCTAAATAACCTCGAACACTTCCTCACTGATGTGTCGACACCTTAAGTTCCATTGACTCGATGCCAGTCCTGCGGTTGTGAGGTGAGTCAGAAGCCTGGATATCGGTGTACCTGGTTTTAATTTTAATCTTTCTAATCAGTTATACTACATCAGAAGGAATCACATTATCTTAACGTGTTGTTGTTCGGGAGCTGGAAGCCATTTGATCATCTGATCTTCCAGTTGTGTCCACTGTGACCCCGCTAACATTTGACACCAGTTACTCGCCAACTGTTTGGGTGAGAACTTCCACTAAACTTCCAGGAAGCCATCAGAAAGTGATCAATGTTTAAAATAAAACCTCACACCAATAGTAGCGTCTTTGATAATTAGTTAATATTGAATATCTCATAACAGCTATTAGCCATTGTTAGTGAGTAGATTAAATTTAACAGTTTTAAGTTTCAAAACAGATTTCTAACGTAAATGTAAATTAAACAATTTTTTTAGACATTCAAATCTTATTTTCAAATGTTAAAACCTATTTTTCAGTTTTAAAACCTTAAAAATTTACTTTGAACCATTCAAATCTTTAATGTTTTGATATGCGACACTTTGGCAACACGACGGCTTTCTTCATGTTAACTCGTCCAATTTTAAAATTATTTTATTCACACAACATAACTGACCATCAAATTAAAGCTGGTACTTAAATGCATGCATTCAGCCTGCAGTGTGTGAGCAGGACCTGAATTGTGTAACAGGTAAGAACCTCATCAAATATTGAAGAAGCAAAGTCAGTCCACGCTACAGTGGCTCCATTATTGCAGAATGGACAAAGTTTACACGCCACGGAGCTCACCTCCGAGGCCGATGCCGAGAACGAGAGTGACCGCCACGACGACGCAGGAGGCGATCAGCAGCTCGAGGCGGTGGGCCAGCAGTGTGGTCTTCCAGCTTTTCTCCAGGTCGTCCTCTAGTGAGAGAAAATACTTCAACATTGAGTATTTTATAGTGTACAGTTCAAACATCAAGAGATTACAATCTATTTAATCTAAAGACAACTCAAATATATAGTTTCGTTGTAGTAAAACTTACTGAAACAGCCAAAAACCTCAGAATTGTCTGGTTCAGTAAATATTTTCTCTCCTGGGAAAGTGAAGCAGAACAAAGAGCTAAAGGCTATAACACACGAGTTAATCTGTGACAGATGTATCACTATTATCCTCATCCACAGTGTGTCGGTCAGCTCACGTTTCAAGCAGACCCCACTGTAACTCTACCTGTGTGCAGCAATCTCCATATCATGCTGTACCGTTACCTCAACAACCATCACAGCGTCTCACCGTGGAAGAACGGCTGCACCTTGGTGACTGGCATCATGGGGCTGGGGGCGGCCGGAGGTTTGGCAGAATCGTTCTCCGACGGCGGATCGGTAGCAAAGCTGCCCAGGGGGCTGACGTTCAGTGTGTTGGGGGTCTCGACAGTGGGGAGGTCTTCCTCCGTCACTGATACCACCTCTATCTTGGAGGGGTCAGGTTGCTCGGGCACCTTAAGTTCCTAAATGAGGGGCAACAGAGAGACAAATGATCCAAACAACTTGATTCATTACTGCACTACCTCTACATTGACTGAGCAATTTGTGATAGCAGAACTCAAGAAAAAGACTTTAATAAAGGTTTCTAATCAAACTTCTTGCCAAAAGAGATGTTTGGGCAGAAGGTGTGACTGTAAGACCGATCTGTACTTATAGCTCTAATGTCAAAACCTCATAAATTGCAGTAAACCAGTAAAATCTGGGTTTGATCCAGTGATAAGGAAGGTGGTTCAGCATTGTCCTTCCAGGAGTTCAACAGAGCAGACTACAAGGTCATCCATCCTGGAGGATCTGGCTGTTCAGTATGACCTCTGAGGGGTCAGTGTGGTCTACGTCAGGGACACCCTCGTCTACTTCTTACACAAAGAGCAATAACTCGACCTCACGGCTCTCTGGGATTACCTTTGCACTCGTCCCCTCTGACGCTGTAGAAGTGGGCCGGGCTCTGGTGGCCATCTTTCCAAATTCTACCTCCGCCCCATTCAACACGTTTACTTATGACTGGAGATTTACCCTAACCTTCACCAGTGACTCAAAAATCAGCTTATTTCTAATTGAGGACAGTGTTTTTTGTCCCCAGTTGTACAATATGTCCCCAATTAACTGGTCTTTAATCTGAATTGTGTCCCTGAAAGGTGCCTAAGTCAGTTGTCCTCCTCTGCTCCTCCTGTCTCATTGTTCCAGTGATCTTGGATCCAACGAAGCAAACAAAAAGACTCAACACGACCGTCGATGCCTCTTGAAGCTTAGTGACTCTCCAACAACTCTGGAGTTTCCTCCAGTAGTCCAGCCAGTGCTTCAGCTACCAGGTCAGTCTGGGAGCCGAGGGGTTTGATGGTGGCTCCATTGAGTACAAAGAGTTGGGGAATAATCCGATTCTATGAACTATGAAACACCAGCAGGAGGTGATAGTCTGTATTTGTCACACAAGAACCAGAAGACTGCCGATATAAACAAAAGAAGCTCTATGGATTAAGGTTTGCTCGCTCAGACGGTTTCGTAAAATGGCAACTTAAAATATCTGAGTGATCAGATGACATGAAGATGAGAGATGCACAGATTTGCTAAAGCTGAACAACCAATCAGAGCGATTTCCAACTACCAATGGAAAAGCCGATGGTGCTGAATACACCGACACTGGCCGACCGTCGGTTTCAGCCAATCATATCCTGACATTCACTCGTCAATCAATCTTCAACGTTCAGTGACACAGAGCGAAGACTCATTAGTTAGCTAACAGCACGGCTAGCTACCGGAGTGTTTCTGGAGGGCCGGACGTTGAAGAGCGGCTCCGTACCTTACTCTGAAAAATAAATATTTTAACTTTTATGTGTGTCTAACAACTTCTAGAAAACCACAAGAGAGGAGTTCACCCCCAGGAGCGCCATACCACAGGTTTTATCGGCCCCCTTACCCGGTAGAAAACTACCCATCGTCCTTCACATATCCACCACTGATTTACATTATTTATTAATCTATTTGTTTTATTAATCAATCACTAATTCAGTCTATAAAATGGCAGAAAATAATTGAAAATGCACATTAAAATTTACTAAAATTTCTTGTTTTGTTCCGAAAGAAAAACAAGAATATTGAATTTACAATATAAATAAAAATAAATGTGTATTTGGTCCACTTACTGTCGGGGGAGTTGCTGTGTCAGCAGCAGCAGTATCTGTAACAGAGATAAGTGGAGATGACATTGAGGAAGAAGAAATGATGAAGAAAAGATAAAAACAACCAGGAATCCTCAAAGAAAAAGTTTTACGTCCAACGTACTGATCTCCACGAAGTTCTCCGTCATCGTGCCATCGTCCACACTCAGCTGAACTTTATCTAAGACCATATCCCCCCCGACTCCCTGTATCCCCTGTTTCTGTCTCCTTCCTCTCCGTGCTAATGGCCCTCCTGCCGTGCCTGTGCTCTGGTACAATGAGACACCTGAGCAGGTGAGTGCAGTCGGTCAGAGCGAGGATCGGATGACCCTGCACCTCCCACTCAGAGGGTAAGATTACAGACTCGTGTGTCCAGAGGAGGAGGAGGAAGAGGAGGAGGATGGTCACTGCCTGGACGACGTCCAGCGGCTTCACAGTCCAGCTGCTGTCTGCCAACAGACCCATGAACAGGTTGTATAATACAAATGTTAATTAAAGGCTAATTAATGGTTCCGGTTTTACATATTTGCTCCTAAACGTCTGCTGCTATCCCAGAATATCCACGAATGTCAGTTTAAAGCAGAGGAAAGTTCTCACAGGGACTATTCTCCTTTATTGTACTGGGATTGAGACGCAGCCTTTCTGTGGTTTGTTTCCATAGCCGGTCTGCTCCGACTGAAACTGCTGTTTTTATCATCTACGTCGGTGAATTAAGGATTTATTTCCACCAAACCAGAGTTGGTGATTGTTGGAAACACTAACAGAGACGGTTTAATGAGTTTTATTCTGTTTCTGTCCACTTTAATGAAGTTACGATGATCTGAAGGTAAAATGAGTGTTTCTGTCTCTGGAGTCTGGTGGAGAGTGATAGTGATATTACGGCTGTTTGTGGTTAAACTAAAGGTCTATCTCTGTAGGGATCCTTTCTATAATGCTGTCAGACACTGACAATAACAACCTGAGTCTGTCTGTGAAACAAACAACTACTGTTAGTGGAACAAACAACAACTACTGTTAGTGGAACAAACAACAACTACTGTTAGTGGACAAACTTTGACGACATTTGTCCCCGAGGATTAATGTTAGTTTACGTTTCGGCCCTTTTCACAAATATTTTCACATGTAATTCTGTGATTTAAGGATTTATTTTGACCGAACCAGAGTCGGTGATTGTTAAAGAGACTAATACAAACAGTTCTGGTGAGTTTTATTTTTGTCTCTGTCCAGTTTGAAATGTGTTTTTACGATTATCTGCTAAAATGACTGGTTTTATGAATGGAGTCTGGCTGTAGCCATATTGTTTTGGCCTGAGATTCTGGTGCTCTACTAGTGGAAACTAGTGATTTAAAAGAAAAAAATAACCTTTAATATTTAACAAATGTCTCTAAATCACTCACATTAAATGAATTTGAAGATCCAACTCACAACAAACTACTTCAACACAATGTGATTATAAAAAAATAGATATATTTTATTTAACACTGCAATTCGCTCTAAAACAAGAATAAATAAAAGTACACAAACAAGAATAAATAAGATTCATAAGGCACAGATTTATAAAACTATAAACAACTTCTCTTTCACTGTCGACTCGCTGAGGAGGAACTCTAATAATTCTCTCTTTTACAGCACAAACACAATAATGTGATCTATTGCTAATATCAGAATATTGATCAGCAGCTGTACATGTTTTATTATATTTTCTTTACTTTTGCACTACACTCCCCGATGCTGCTACACAGGATCAATAAAGGAACATCTTATGTTTTGATTAATCCTCTATATTGCAGATATTATTATTATTATTATTGCATCTGTTCCAGGCGTCCACCCCGAGCAGCCGCTGTTTACCGACTGATCCTCAGACTGTTTCAGGTATTTTGAGCATTGAGACGTAATAATAATCCCTCCAGATGTGTCTCCTGGGCGCTAACAGTCTGTTTCTTCTCTCCGGAGTCGCAACGTGAGCGAACACGCTTTCTAAACGTGGCTCCGGTACCGATCACGCCGTCCTCCGGGGCAGGAAGTGGGTGCAGGACTGGTGGCGGCCCACGCTGTTGCCCTTCCTGAGCTCCCCTTTGTGGGACAGCGCCAGATAGACGGCTGGGTGAGACAGCGAGGAGTAGGTGGTGTAGTGGTTCTCCTCCAGGTTCTCCTTCAGCAGGCAGTCATCAGAAAACCGCTCCTGGAAGAAGAGATTGGACGTGATCTGGTTGTTCTTTTGGGTTTCTGTGGGTGAGTTTATCTTTAATGTTAGTGAGGTACGTACCGCCCCGTACGCCAGCCCGTCGGCGCTCATACAGACGTACAAACCGCTCTTCACTCCTCTGATTCCCACCACGCCGTGTTTCATAGCGAACACCTTCAGCCAGCCTGGAGGAGACGGAGAGGAATCAGTGCGTGAAGGCAGACAAACACTTAAAACTGGGTCAGAAACTGTTTTAATGTACAGAACGGAGACATTAACAATAACACGGTTCCCGCTCTTTCTCTCAGTTTATGGGACTGCTCAACAATCCCAGTCTTTATCCAAACCTGCTATTCAGGACCAAGGTCCTTTCCCACTATTCAGAGCTGAGCTGGTTGTTCCTTTATAAACTGTTCATTATTGTATAAAAATAAAGCTTTCGAATAACAGATCAATTATCAGTCGTTCATTTGATCTGATATTTATAACTTGGATTGATTTTTATGAAAAACCAATTTCATTCTTTTGATCTGTGAACCTTTAGGGACTGAAGGAATATAAATAATGAAGGAACAGACACATACTCAGACTTTGTTTCTAAAGGTTGGGAGTCAGCACTATTTAAACCTCTCTTGTTCACTGTGCCGGTAAATCTGGATGAATGAGACTTTGTGCTCAGGATTTCTGTAGAAATTAACTAAAAGACTGAACTGTGGACGATGTGAAGCGTGTTTATAACAACATTTATATCTGTATGTGCGTTCTGAGCAGCGTAGAAGTCGCTGAAGTTGGTGTTTTATACATCCAAAGAACTAAAATGAGTTTATTTGTCAAAATGTAAAGCCAGTAAAGGAATCTGTGTTTGGAAATCTGCTTTTAACTTTGACCGTATTGTCAACGAGACTCTCTCCTGTAATAACGTTCAGCGGACCTGCTAGTCTCGATAAGCTCGGACCTTATTGATCTTTGGGATGTGTGGATCTCGATCCTCATCTCTATCCACGTTCGCTTGTTTTTCGTGGCGTGCTCGGCTGACACAGAGCTGCAGTTTTCCTCTAACATTAAACAACATTATAATCAACAGAACGTCATCTTCTCACCTGTTAGCCAATTAAAAGAAGACGTATAAGTGTTCGTTATCTACAACTAATGTGAATCTGACCTTTAATTACAGGCTGTATGTCTGTAGATGTGACCGTCTGTAAGCGGTGTGAACGGCTCGCAGTCGAGTTTAAAACTAAATACAGGTTTATGTAATCTGAGTGAGGAGCTAGAATCTAAATATTTCTCAGACTTTTGGTGATTTTAATCGATTTCCAGGTGTTTACATAATTGGAAAACTACTCTCTAAATTTCCAGGTTTTCCAGGTTTTCCAGGATACGTGGACTGAACTCACAGTTATCGGTGGGTTTGTGGACGCCTCCCACGGAGCCGTTGGGCAGAATCTGGAGATGGTAGCCAATCCCGATGCGGCAGTAGAGCAGCTGCTGTGTGACCCCGTCTCTGATTGGCTGAGGACCAGAACCTGCTGCTGGTAATAAGGTGAATATAAAGTGAGTTAGTTAAAAACTTCCTTTAGTGCACTGATATTGTTAGTAATGGATTACAGATTGATTTATGATTAGTAATATTTGTCAGATCAATCTGTAGTTCAGCATTCGGTCTCACAGTTTGTACAATATAAGTTTATAACTGACTGACGGGACAATGAGTGTTTACAGTGATCACTGATCAATCTGTCCATCATTATCTAGAGTAATCAATTAGTTATTCGCTCCATAAAATGTCAGAGAAAGGTAGAATGTCTCGTGGAGGAGCTGAAATTTGGAGATTTCTCTCAAAACTATTGATTTGTTGATTGAATAGTTGGTGATTAATCACTGCAGCTCAATTATTTATAGTCTTTAAGTAAATGAAGAGAAGTTCTGTTAAATGTCTGATTAAAAACAATGAAGCTTAAAAGCTAAAAGTTTCCTTCATGTAACAACTGAAAGTCAAATATAAACAACAATAATAATATATTATTTATATATTACATTAAATATGTGGATAATAATAAATAAAGTTGTTCTGTATACGTATCCTGCAGTATGTGCACCATCATACCAACACACTTTACCTTTTTATTCCCTTTATTGATCTATTTCTACAATATGATGGATTTTATGAAGGTATTTTAGTGTTCTGCAGCGTTCTGTGGTTCAATGTGAGTTCATAAACTAAACTGTATGTTAATTATATTAAATACAGCTTCAACCATAACCAACCAGTTCAAGTTAAACTGAGTTCTTTCAGTCTGAACACTTTAAGTAAAGAAAAGTAAAATCAGATCCACAGATTCCAGATGTTTGCTCACCTTTTCCGTCCAGCAGCGAGTCCTTTATGTGCAGCTTCCAGAGTCCTCGGAGTCGAGAGCCGTGCTCCTCAGGTGAAACCACCGCTTCCTGTTTCTTGGCTCCCGCTGGTCGACGGCACACACTGACAACCAGCAGCAGCAGCAGCGGCGGCGAGGAAGCTTTCATAGCGATCAGACGGCTGCCAGAGACGTCCGCTCACCAAGTTCCAGGCCTCCTCTTCCTCCTCTTCCTGCTGAGCTCCACTGCCTTCTCCGCTCATCCCCTCCACACACACACTTCCTGCTTTTATCTCCTCGCCGCCTCTCTCTGACTGACAGCGCCACGGCGAGATACTCCTTATCAGCCGCGTATCGCTGCCAGCAGCAGCCTGAACACACATGCTGTCCTCTGGAGCTGCAGGACGAAGCTCCTGAGTCCTCGCCGGCGTCCCTGCAGGGCGACCCCGCTGCCAGCGACCCGGTCTGCGGTTCCTCTTCCTCGCAGGACGGAGAGCAGTTGCATTCTGGGTGACGGGGCTGCAGCCTGCTGACGCAAGTGTGTTTTGGTGTCGCCCAATCAGACCTCTGACGGGCGAGAAACATGCAAACTGTCTGTTCAGTATCACAATCAGTGAGATTGGAGAGCGGCTGAGCCGATAGTGAGAGCAGGAAAACCTCCTGAACACAAAGACCGGCTCCCAGACCGGCTCGCTGGTTTTATACCGACACAAGTCTGAGGACACGAGTCAGGAATATAATATTCATGTTTAATCACCTGAACGGACAAAGAAAACACTGCAGATACACAGACAAGAGAAAACCAAAAATAGCTGTTTGACGTGCTTTTATTTTGAAAATAAACAGAAAACGATAAAATGACCCAGATTCTGTTTTTTGTTTTGAAAATAAGAAAAAACAGAAAACAAAAAACAACCCGTTTTGTGTTTTGAAAACAAACAGAAACCGATAAAATAACTCGTTCTCTCCGTTTGTTGTTGAGAAAATAGAAAACGGACTTTACCTTTAACAGTGTGAATCAGACAGGAGGCGCGAGTAGTATTCAGTGGTGGAGGAGCAGATTACAACTAACTGAACACCACTCGCGTCTCTATCTGATGACCTGGGAGTGAGAACGAGCTCCACAGCTGCTACTGAACAGACCTCTGGTTGGTTATTAATTATTTATATTATTAATAATTATTATTATTATTATTAATGTCCACAGCGGTTGTTTTATAATTTACACAGAAAGTAAAACTATGAGGCTTCAGTTGTTCTCAGTCTTTTATTTTCCACTAAAACAAAGTGTTAGTTTAGAGTTAAGAATAAAGATCATCTGCTCACGGACACTTTATAAAGTATTATTATGTATTAATTCTTATAGGATAAAATGAGTAACGGTGAAATACAGTAAAACAGAAACGTCTGAAACTCAAAAACTTTATTTAAACTCTTTTATTATTGATACAATCAGAGTTTAATATCAATACTTTGTGCTTAGATTCAGTGTAAATATGATATTGGACATGTTTCCTACAATAAGATCAGCTTTGTGTGCCAGTTCAACAGAGATAAACATGTGAAATGAGACGTTTTGATTCCTCTCCAGTTGTTTTATTTTGAATCACAGTGTGCAGGATTTCCCAGGACCTGGTCTGAGCCCGGTCTGAGCCCCGGTCTGAGCCCCGGTCTGAGCCCCGGTCTGAGTCCCGGTCTGAGTCCCGGTGGCTGCGTGGGAACAGATGTTTATTAGCTGGTAGCTCTGCAGCTGTAGATGTGAACGTGCTCCGGTGAAACAGGATGTTTCCTTCACACACTCATCATGCGACTGGTGATAGGACGCAGTGTCTGAGCGAGCAGATCCTATCTGAGCTGATTGTACATCGATGCACGAGTCCAGAGCTCAGGAAACGTTACAAACAGCAGCAGACGCTCGGGTTTACTCTCTTTATGATCAACAGGAGGAATTTATTGTAGCTAGTGAAGATTTAAAGGATTTAAAATGAGCTCAGTGAACATTGTTAGGACTTCTTCTACTACTGACCCCTCTTAAGCCCCGCCCCCTTTTCACTGAGCTCCAATCACAGTTGAACGATCCTCAGTCAACTTCCTGCTTTCCTGTACTTAGATATGCTACGTGCTAAGCTAATCTATGTTGAAAGATTTTAAAGATGGTTAAAAAGGTAAAATAGTTTTAAGTTCTAACATTAGCAAAGCATTAGTGTGATAGAGCTACATCTGAAGCTAATTACGTAGCTAACATTAGCTAACTTAAGATTTTAACCATCTTCAAAATGACTGAGGATTGCTCAGCTGTGATTGGAGCAGAGCGAAAAGGGGGCGGGGCCTCAGAAGGATCAATTAAAAACATTTCTGCTCGTCATTAAGCTGATTTGGCTCGTGTGAGTGGAATGTTAATAACAGTTGATCAGTTTCGCTCTTATTATTATTATTATTATTAATAACATTATTATTATTGATTATTATTATTATTGATTAGAGATTTTATTTACACCAATAAACAGTTTACCAACAGACGGAGCTACGAGGCTCCTTTAGCTCTCAGCTTGGACAGCAGCATCTCGTTCTTCCGACACTCCTGCAGACACAAACATCATCATCATCATCATCATCATCATCATCATCATCATCATCATCATCAGCCATGTCCCTTTACATACAGATATTATCTCATATTAATATATTAATATATTATCTAATATTAAGTTTACTACACGGAGGTTCACAGTTTGTTCTACGACGACAATGAACGCACTTTAATTAATTTATTTATTTAACTTATGAAGGAGAATCAGTATCTGCTCCGTGATGGTTAAACAAATATAAAATAAAACTATCAATAAAACATTTCCCATTAATATATTTATAAAAAAAGGACCTTTGAGGATTTAAAAGACTGAAAATTTCAATTTTATACAAGAAATGTTCTTTAATCCAATTATTTGTTAAAGTTATATTTAAGACTTTAAATTCAGGTTATTAGATTTTAAACTTTTTAAGACATGTCCTACAGTTTACTTTGTATACATATAAAATCTGTTTTATTACTTTATTAATGTATTTGTACATCTGACAACATTTCACTGCAGATATTCACACGACATCACATCATCAGAAACATCTGGCCAACAATAATAATGCAGTTTAACACAGCAGCTTCCAACCTTTAAATAAAGAACCGTTTCTATTATTTATTAAACTGCTTCAGTGACAGATTTTAGAGAAGATTATTTCCTGTTTAAGAAACTTTTTATACAATTAGGTTTTTTTTTAAATATTTTTTAACAAACAGACTTAATAAGCTTCTTTTTTTGACAAATTCAGTGTTTTTTTCTCCGTGATGTTTGATTATTGTTCTATTAGATAATTTGCATTGAATTTTTTTAGCATGTCTTAAAATCAAGAAGGCGTGGCGACCCCCTATGAAGCTTTAGTGACCCCTGGTGGAGGCGTCTAATACAACAGCCCAGCTATAAATCCTCCATTACAACGTCATAATGTTCAGATGAGTTTATTTACTGTTATTAAGTTATAATGACGTGTTTTAACACTTTGATATCAACCAACATAAGAAATAAGACATTATATCTGTAACTACCGAGGCGGGTTCGCTGGTTCTCACCTCCTTAAAGTCTTTGACGGTTTTGAAGTAGAGCCTCTGTTTGTCGAGCAGCTCCAGGTATTCGTCGTTCAGCTGATCTCTCCTCATCTTGTTCTCCTGCTTCTTCTTCTCCATCTGGAAACAGAGCAGACGTCACGCCAACGCTAACGGCAGCTCGTCGGAACGAGGCCTCTGGACACGCTTTATTACTGCTCGCGCTGCTGTTCACACATTAAATGACTGAAAGCAGAGTAATAAAGTAATAATGAGTTTTACCTTAATGCGATTCTGTTTGATTCCCTCCACGATTTGTTCCATCTGTCTGAGGAACTGATCCTTGGCGGCTGAAGACGACATCGCCCTGGAGAACGATACAGCAGCTTACTGACTGAACCAACAGGTGGCAGGAAAACATACAACAGACGGATCCTCTTCTATCAGTCAGTGAAATCACTCTGACGTTATTTTATGGAATAATCAACATATAACAATAAACTGAACAATCAACACAAACTGTGAACTCTGTAACTGAAGGAAGTTTGTGTAGAACCAGGGATAGTTCTCTGTCTGTATTATTGATTTTCTTAATTTTTAACAATCTTACAGACTTAATAAGCTTATTTTCTAACAGATTCAGTGTTTTGTTCTCGTTGTTCGATCAGCTCTTTGGTTGTTTTCTAAATCAGGAGGCTGTTAATCAGAATGAAGCTCTGTGAATAAAACCTGTGTTCAGCTCTTCTGAGCCCTCATCCTGTTTATATTTAAATAATCTAAACTTTAAAAGAGAATTTCATTCAGTTTTTAATCACATAAATTAATTCAAATGCTGAGCTGTAGACCTGCTGACCCCTCGAGGGGATTGGGAACCAGAGACGTTATACTTACTGTTGGAAGTTGTCGTGAATTGAATTCAGCAGATTCACCTGCAGACATGAAAACACATTGTTCTAATTAAAATTAAGAACATACAGACGTCAACTAATCAAAACTCAAACTGGACCTAGTTGACAATCACAGGTCCTGTTTACACCTGATATTAAAATGTGTCTCCAGTGAACAGATCAGATCTCACTTCCCCGCTCTGCATGCAAATAAACACAAACATTATTCTCATTTGCAAAGATCGATTGCATAATCAGTTGTAACCAGCGGCCCAACGGCAGTAGCCAACAAACCGGGGCCAACTGATGTTTTCTAACACAAACAATAAATAAATTAATGTGTAACGTTTGCCGAATTTACCAGAAGGTCAAAATATTTAACAATCTGTCGTAGATAACGTTTCACTGAGTTTATAAAGTTTCTCTTCGCTCAATATCTCACAAAATTGATCGATTTTTAAAGGGAGTCTGGTGATATTGCTGTTATTAGTTACATCAGCTGTTTATGTTCACAGGTTAAATATCACAACTACGTCCTCAGCAAGTGTTTAGACTGATCTGATCTCACATGTTACTACCGGGAGTAAACGGGCTCACAGATAAATCCACATTAACCGGTTCATTTACTTCCTGTGTTGTTACTCACCTCCTTCTCCAGATAAACCTTCTTATCGTCTAACGTGTTGTACAGAGTGAAGAACTGTTTGGTCTCTTTGTGTGTTGCAGAAACTAAAACACAAGAATTACCCGATTTAATGGGTTTCTGTTATTTGGAGACATTTTTACTGTCGGAGAACAAACGTCGGTTCAACCCACCTTGGCTGTAGAGTTCGATGAACCTCTTCTGGTACTGGGTCAGCTCGGCCCGGCTCGGCACCTCGTCGATCTTCCTCTGCAGGATGGCGATCTCTCGGTTCCTCCGAGCCTGAACACACAGAGAGAGTTTAATAGGTTCAGAGCTCGTAGGTTTTTATTAACAATCACAACAAATAGGAAACTAGTTGATGTACATTTTATTTCTTCTGTCATTAATATTCTGTTTAAGCCGAACAACAGATCAACTAACAACTTTTCTCTGTGTATCAAATCCATAAACTACATTTTACATCGTCAGCTTGTTTAATTCCTCATATTTATTAAGATGATTAAAAGTCCGTTCTATCTAACAGTAACTGTAAATCTACATTTAAATGGTTAAAAGATAAAAAACATTCAGTGTTCAGTGTTCGGTGTTCAGTGTTCAGTGTTCGGTGTTCAGTGTTCAGTGTTCAGTCTGGTGTTCAGTGTTCAGTGTTCAGTCTGGTGTTCGGTGTTCAGTGTTCAGTCTGGTGTTCAGTGTTCAGTGTTCAGTCTGGTGTTCAGTGTTCAGTGTTCAGTCTGGTGTTCGGTGTTCAGTGTTCAGTCTGGTGTTCGGTGTTCAGTGTTCAGTGTTCAGTGTTCGTGTTCGGTGTTCGGTGTTCGGTGTTCAGTGTTCGGTGTCTGGTGTTCAGTCTGGTGTTCAGTCTGGTGTTCAGTCTGGTGTTCAGTCTGGTGTTCAGTGTTCACTGTTCAGTCTGGTGTTCAGTGTTCAGTGTTCAGTCTGGTGTTCAGTGTTCGGTGTTCAGTGTTCAGTCTGGTGTTCAGTGTTCGGTGTTCAGTGTTCAGTCTGGTGTTCAGTGTTCGGTGTTCAGTGTTCAGTCTGGTGTTCGGTGTTCAGTGTTCAGTCTGGTGTTCAGTGTTCAGTGTTCGGTGTTCAGTGTTCAGTCTGGTGTTCAGTGTTCAGTGTTCAGTCTGGTGTTCAGTGTTCGGTGTTCAGTGTTCAGTCTGGTGTTCAGTGTTCGGTGTTCAGTGTTCAGTCTGGTGTTCAGTGTTCGGTGTTCAGTGTTCAGTCTGGTGTTCAGTCTGGTGTTCAGTCTGGTGTTCAGTCTGGTGTTCAGTCTGGTGTTCAGTCTGGTGTTCAGTCTGGTGTTCGGTGTTCAGTGTTCGGTGTTCAGTGTTCAGTGTTCAGTCTGGTGTTCAGTGTTCAGTGTTCAGTCTGGTGTTCAGTGTTCGGTGTTCAGTGTTCAGTCTGGTGTTCAGTGTTCGGTGTTCAGTGTTCAGTCTGGTGTTCAGTGTTCGGTGTTCAGTGTTCAGTGTTCAGTGTTCAGTCTGGTGTTCGGTGTTCAGTGTTCAGTCTGGTGTTCAGTGTTCAGTGTTCGGTGTTCAGTGTTCAGTCTGGTGTTCAGTGTTCAGTGTTCAGTCTGGTGTTCAGTGTTCGGTGTTCAGTGTTCAGTCTGGTGTTCAGTGTTCGGTGTTCAGTGTTCAGTGTTCAGTCTGGTGTTCGGTGTTCAGTGTTCAGTGTTCAGTGTTCGGTGTTCAGTGTTCAGTCTGGTGTTCAGTGTTCAGTGTTCAGTCTGGTGTTCAGTGTTCAGTGTTCAGTCTGGTGTTCAGTGTTCGGTGTTCAGTGTTCAGTCTGGTGTTCAGTGTTCAGTGTTCGGTGTTCAGTGTTCAGTCTGGTGTTCAGTGTTCAGTGTTCAGTGTTCAGTGTTCAGTCTGGTGTTCAGTGTTCAGTCTGGTGTTCAGTGTTCAGTCTGGTGTTCAGTGTTCAGTCTGGTGTTCAGTGTTCAGTCTGGTGTTCAGTGTTCAGTGTTCGGTGTTCAGTCTGGTGTTCAGTGTTCGGTGTTCAGTGTTCGGTGTTCAGTCTGGTGTTCAGTGTTCAGTGTTCAGTGTTCGGTCTGGTGTTCAGTGTTCAGTCTGGTGTTCAGTGTTCAGTCTGGTGTTCAGTGTTCAGTCTGGTGTTCAGTGTTCAGTCTGGTGTTCAGTGTTCAGTGTTCAGTCTGGTGTTCAGTGTTCAGTGTTCAGTCTGGTGTTCAGTGTTCAGTGTTCAGTCTGGTGTTCAGTGTTCAGTGTTCAGTCTGGTGTTCAGTGTTCAGTGTTCAGTCTGGTGTTCAGTGTTCAGTGTTCAGTCTGGTGTTCAGTGTTCAGTCTGGTGTTCAGTGTTCAGTCTGGTGTTCAGTGTTCAGTCTGGTGTTCAGTGTTCAGTCTGGTGTTCAGTGTTCAGTCTGGTGTTCAGTGTTCAGTGTTCAGTCTGGTGTTCAGTGTTCAGTCTGGTGTTCAGTGTTCAGTGTTCAGTGTTCAGTCTGGTGTTCAGTGTTCAGTGTTCAGTGTTCAGTGTTCAGTCTGGTGTTCAGTGTTCAGTGTTCAGTCTGGTGTTCAGTGTTCGGTGTTCAGTGTTCGGTGTTCAGTCTGGTGTTCAGTGTTCGGTGTTCAGTGTTCAGTGTTCAGTCTGGTGTTCAGTGTTCGGTGTTCGGTGTTCGGTGTTCAGTGTTCGGTGTTCAGTCCGGTGTTCAGTGTTCGGTGTTCAGTCTGGTGTTCGGTGTTCAGTGTTCGGTGTTCAGTCTGGTGTTCAGTGTTCAGTGTTCGGTCTGGTGTTCGGTCTGGTGTTCGGTCTGGTGTTCGGTGTTCAGTCGTTACCATGAGCAGACGGATCTTCTGCAGTTTCTCTCTGTCGGTGTCGTACTGTTTGTCTATCAGCTGGTTCCTCTCCTGAACAGAGGAAGAGGAGCAGAGACAGTTACAACAAACTGAGGAAGAAGTTTCTCACAATATTTAGATTGCGAAGCATTTTATTGATTGATCACTTTTTATTGAATGTGAACAGGTTGTAATATAACTGGCGTTGCATTGTGGGTCTGGCGTTGGATGCTTTGTGGTTTTGGCTGATGGCTGATTTGTAAACGGCGAGCTAGTTATTAGCATGGAGCTAACGGTCCAATTACAATATAGGAACATTGCAGGTAGAAACGTTATTAAATATGATGGTCAGTTATTTTACTGCGTTCAGTCAACAGGACGCTGACTGCAGTTCACTGAACGGCCACTGGAGGCGCTATAACAACACTTTAATGACAGTTACATTAATAACCTTTAATATAAAGACTGATTCTAAGATATTATAATAAGATATAAGATGTGTTGGTGGGGAATCTAACTGAACCTCGTCCTCCTCTGTATTCTGTCCTGATGCCTTCTTCAGCTCCTCAATGTTCTGCTGCAGGCGGACCATCTCTTCCTGCACATTAAAGAGAAAATCAGCAATTTACCAAAAGAAATAAACCTCCTCCCTTTCATCCTGTGTTCAGTGCGAACAGCCCGCAGCATTAACAGGATGCTGATGTACTCACTCTGCAGTGAGTGCGGAAGTCCTGCTCCTGCTGCTTCAGGTTCTCGTTCATCGTCACCAGAGCCCTCAGCTTCTCCAGGAGGCTGCACCAACAACAGGACCACGCCATTAATCAAACACATCACAGGGTTCACGTACAAGTGTCCTCTCAGAGCCTCATCACTGCTCCTTTTCACATACATTTTAGATTTTCTGAAGCACATATTCAACCTCCAACCCTCAGAAACGACTTTTTCAGTTTATAGTCCCTTTGATGTCAGATTTGTGTCTCTAATAACATTAAATGAAAATGTATCCGGATGAGTGAGAGAGACGTTAATTAAGGGTAAAATCCTCCAGTGATGCAGCCTGTGTCTCTTCCTGTAAATGTGTGAGTATCAAAATAAAAGTCCCTTTCGGTCTGATTAACAGACAGAAGAAACAGTGTGCTGTAACGTCTGAGAAGGAGCTGCAGTTGCTTCCAGCTGCCACAAGAGGTCAGTAAAAGTGTCTGTAATAGTAATTTAACAACGACACTTTATTGATATCAGAGGTTTTAATCTGCTGTATTATATTTTATATAAAGATATAAAGTGTATGAAGATCATTTCTCACCTGCTGTCAGCCTGTGGAGGAAGGAGGTTCGAGTATAAACAGTCCCCAGGTGAAGAGAGAGACCTCCTACCTCTTCATTTACCATGGCAGCCATACTGGTCATCAGAGTCTTAATACGCATCTGAGAGTGTATGAAGATCATTTCTCACCTGCTGTCAGCCTGCTCCTCCATCTCCTCCAAAGACTTCAGCTCTTTGTCCAGTTTCTCTGAGATCTCTGTCGCCTGCAGACACACAAACACCCGTTATACTGAATGTATGTATGTACGTACGATCCCTGTTATAATCTATGAACGACTGATTATTCTGTAATGTAACTACTGTTTCAGACCAACAGCTGATCGTTTGTTTCAGTACAGCAGATGTGACCTCTGACGGTGTTTTCTGAGTTATTTGTGTCGCAGACGTAGAACAACCAGATCATTTGTTATAAACAGACAAACAGGAAGTGAAGCCTCGTCTCACCTCCATCAGACTCCTTTTGGCCTCGTCGCTGCCGGTTTTCACCTCCGTGTGTTTGGCTCGTAGCTGTTAATGAAAGATAGAAACACTTCTTACTGACAGTTAGTTCACCGTCCCTGAAATCAAAGAATGCTTATACGTAATACCAACTGTGTAACTGTGGAAGTACTGCATGTATTATCTCTATAAGTCCTCTGTATGTTCTATATGTGGATCCTGAAGCGGACTCTACAGTGGACCCTACAGTGGACTACAGTGGACCCTAAACGGACCCTACAGCGGACCCTACAGTGGACTACAGTGGACCCTACAGTGGACTACAGTGGACCCTAAACGGACCCTACAGCGGACCCTACAGCGTGGACTACAGTGGACTACAGTGGACCCTACAGCGGACTACAGTGGACTCTACAGTGGACTCTACAGTGGACTCTACAGCGGACTACAGTGGACCCTACAGCGGACCCTACAGCGGACTACAGTGGACTCTACAGCGGACCCTACAGCGGACTACAGTGGACTCTACAGCGGACCCTACAGCGGACTACAGTGGACTCTACAGCGGACCCTACAGCGGACTACAGTGGACTCTACAGCGGACTCTACAGTGGACCCTACAGCGGACCCTACAGCGGACTACAGTGGACTCTACAGCGGACCCTACAGCGGACCCTACAGCGGACTACAGCGGACTCTACAGCGGACTCTACAGCGGACTACAGCGGACCCTACAGCGGACTCTACAGCGGACCCTACAGCGGACTCTACAGCGGACCCTACAGCGGACACTACAGCGGACACTACAGCGAACTACAGTGGACTCTACAGCGGACCCTACAGTGGACTACAGTGGACCCTACAGTGGACTACAGTGGACCCTACAGTGGACTACAGTGGACCCTACAGCGGACTCTACAGCGGACCCTACAGCGGACCCTACAGCGGACTACAGCGGACCCTAAAGCGGACTACAGTGGACCCTAAAGCGGACTACAGTGGACCCTAAAGCGGACTACAGTGGACCCTACAGTGGACCCTACAGCGGACCCTACAGTGGACCCTAAAGCGGACCCTACAGTGGACTACAGTGGACCCTACAGCGGACCCTACAGTGGACCCTACAGTGGACCCTAAAGTGGACCCTAAAGTGGACCCTACAGCGGACCACTGACCTCCTCCAGCTGTTTGGTCTTCTGTTGGATCTGTTTTTGGACTGAAGCCACAGCCCTGCGGTGTTGCTGCAGCGGACCGTAACGCTCTGAACGCTCCTCTGACGACAGCTCCGACTGCTGCAGGGACATAAAGGAGAAACTTTAGATTACAACGAGGATTTTTATTCAAGTACAAGAGTTGGAAGAGAAGATGTTTCTCACCTTCTCTGCGTACTCGGAGGCAATCTGTTTGATCTCCTCAGACTGCAGCCCCACTATCTGACCCACTGCACTCGCTGTCAGCCTCCCCTGCAGACACAAACAGCACATTACTGTACAGTTCATGAATCAGTTGTTCAGTTTACAGCAGCGATACAAAAGGCTCATAATCCAAACACTAGAGAGTCTACTGTGGAGGAAGGAGGTTCGAGTATAAACAGTCCCCAGGTGAAGAGAGAGACCTCCTACCTCTTCATTTACCATGGCAGCCATACTGGTCATCAGAGTCTTAATACGCATCTGAGAGAGAAAGAAAACCAGTTAGATCACATGTTAAAGTTTATCCGTAGACACAGAAACATGCTCTACACAGGGTTCACACACCTTCTTAAACAGCAAATTCAAGGCACAGTTCCCTTGAATTCAAGGACCCGACACAGTTTAGTTTGAGACAGGGATGTTGGTTAATTAGTTACAACACTGAGAATTTCTATAACGAGAACTAGCAGGTTTTACAGGAGGAGGATTTCTTTATCACAAATGTAAAACAATAAAAATCTAAAATCTAAGAATCTTTACCATCCAAATTCAACCACTTTCACTGAACCGGATTGATTTTCACCCTCAAATTCAAAACCTTAAAAAATAAAGTTACTAAAGATCTAAACTAAAGAAAATCATATTAGGACATATAAACTGCTCTTCTTACAGAATTTAGCACATTTATTTAGGCACATTATAAAAATATACAATAAAAATGAATTTAATGATCTGTTATAGCCACATTTTAGACTCAATAACAGTCTGAAGTTCAATGTATTTGGAAAACTTTAAGAACAATACTGATTCCTATTCAATGTTTTACTGATGTGATAATTTAATGTTTCTGAGTTTAAATATCTTCATTTGTGGTCTTTCCCAGGTAAATATTGATATACGTGATTGTTTCTGGAACTTTAGGAGACAGCTACAGACATTTCTTCTAGTTACCTTATTTATTCAAGTAGTTATTTATTTCTTTTTTTATTATTTCTCTCTGCAAGTTCAGATTTTTAGAGCCTGGAGCACTTTTATCTTTTATAATGTTTGTTGAGGAATACTTTTGTCTTTAACTGCAACTCCAGATCTGCCTGTAGGTAGTAATAGAGTAACCCAACCCCTTAAAGTCTCACCTCCTCCGCAGCCTGCAGGTCCTCCTCCGACACCTCCCCCATCCCAGGGGGCGCCGCCTGAGCGCCGCCGGCCTGCGAAGCCTTCCTCCCGTCCGCCTCGAGGAGACAGACGGACAACAGTAAACGCTGGGTCGCACATAAAGAACGATTCTCTGAGTAAAAACTAAAATCACAAGACACCTACCTCGTCCTGTTTGGACTGTTTACTGAACCCGTAACGCCTGGAGACAGAAAGACAACAACAAGCTCTGTGACATAAATAAAGTGTGAACATAAAGTATTTCCTTCAGGGTTCAGATATACACCATGCCACATTACAACATCAGCACACAGAGGGGATAAACAGCCGCCCCTCGTCACGACTCTTTAAATACATAAAGTAAAAAGAAAGCAGCACCACAGTTTGCATCCATCATGCCTGAAACACACAGCGAGGGGAGAGAGTCACACACTCACTCAGTACTTACAGGAGGAAATCTGACATTCTAGCACAGAGGTGGAGATGGACGGACGGATGAAAGAACAACAAGTCAGACAGATACAGACATGAGATGTGTGGATTAAAGACAGCAGGGAACTCTTTACAGACTCGTCTAAAAGAGGTTACAACCAGGTGTCAGGAGGTTATCAATAGTGTTGATTGATGGAGAGATAGATCGATCAGTTTGTGTGCGAGACTCAAAAAAGTGTTTGCAAGTGTTGTTTCTGGGAAATTAGTTATTGTCTGTCTAAAAATAATCTTCTTAAACATGTTTTACATTAGAAAAGTAATCTTGTCTTAATAAAAATATATCTAACTGTGTCCTTAATAAGATATTCCAGCTAATATTGAGCTATATTTAACCAGTAACAACAGTGGGTGCGTAATATCCCAGCAGAGGAACCAGATCATTGTCCTTATTGTCAGAGCACTCGAACAACTTCTCAGTTTAAGAGAAAGTTGTCTGGTCCCAGGGTTGGAAATGTTTCTGGAGCCTTTATTTAAGACAAAGTCACTTATTTTTATTCTTATTTATGAAGAAATTGTGTCTTATTGCAAGATGAAGGTACAAATTCTTAAATTCAGCTCAATAAAGTGACCAAAATACTGATTTTAAGAATCTTAAATAACTGAGTTTTCAGTGTTTGTAATAAGTACAACTTATTTAAATTGTTGACCTTTATCAGATGCAGTATTTTGTCCTGTTGGGAATAATAGTGAGAGCTGGAGCATGTGAACGCAGTGAGTGGTGGGAGGCTGCTTACTGAGCGGACTGTGTTTGGAGACGCAGATAAATGAACTCTTACCTGCCGTATTCCAGCAGAGTGGAGTGAACTCTGGACTCCTCGTCCAGCAGCTCCCCTGCATCCCTCTGCCTCCTGTACTTCCTCTGGGGTTTGTACACTTCCTGTAAGACACCAGTGTTTAATCAGGAAGTTACAGGACAGGAGTGTGAACGTAAAAACGGATTCCTGATATAGAAACTCACCAGTACGTCCAGAACGGCCCTCACTGCTTTGTCTTTCCTCTGGAGGAACTCTTCATCCTGAACACACGTTAACACTCACAGTTTATTTAATGCAGACAAACAACACTTTAGTTTACATATTAAACTGAAATCACACACACACACAGTAAGTTATATTATGTGTAAGAAAGTCACACTTTTGATTTTATTACTTCTTCATATTTTAGCATTTAATTTATAACCGGAGGTCTCAAACTCATTACTCCAACATCTGCTTCTCTCGGGAACGATTGGTGATTCAAAAATAACATTTAATCACCTTTATTTACTTAGTGGTTCTCAACCTGAGGGTCAGGACCCCCACTAGGGGTCATCAAAGCTTCACAGGTGGGTTGTGAGGCCTTTTTGATTTTAAGGCGTACTAGAAAACTTAAAGCATATTTCTGTGTAACTCAAAACATTTTTTGAAACTGATTAAATTAAAAACTCCATTTTGTTAGTTAAAAAACATTCTTGATCAATTAACTTCAGTCATTTTAAAAAACACTGACTATTTGGAAAAAACTAGTAAAAAAGTTTTTAATCAAGTTTTCTTAACTTACAAAACTGAGTTTGTGTAACTTAAACTGAAGTGAAAACAACTTATCACATTAGAGTTTATTATATAATAAAGCTGTATTAGAACAACTGTCCAGTATCAGAAGAAGAAAATCCCTTCCCGTGTATAATCTTTGAATTATAACTCCTCTCCACTCACATCTTCACGAGTCTTGGAGCCACAGCAGAAACTACAAACCTGCCACTGCTCCAGTATTCAAACAACTTCTACTAACGTCACTGAGAACATTCCTGAGCTGCAGGTATCAGGAGGCCACCATCTGGAGGTCACTCCACCAGCCACTGCAGCTACGTCTCCGCTGTCTGCTCACCTCTGGGAGGCTGTGGCTCTTCTGGAACTGAGAGACGGAGTACGCTCTCACATAGTCGCCCATCTCCTCCCTGGTCTCTATGGCTCTCTTCACCAGCCACTGGCAGGAGACACACACACACACACACAGAGCACGGCGTTAATGACGGTAATGCTGAGTGATATCACAGGATGAGTCTCGGTTCGGGGGGGGTTCTCTCACCTGTATCACCGGGAAAATGTGGATGAAATCCAGCCCCTGGATCTGATGAGGCTCCAGACGATGAGGACACTTCATCTTTGGCAGCACGGACACGATCTTCTCCGTCAGAGCGCTGCAAAGAGAAAGAAAGAGTTCGTAACGGCCCGAATCTGTTCAACAGGTCACATTCAAGACTTTAAGATTTTACATCCAGACTGGCAAAAAAAGTACAACAGATATGGAGGAAGATCAGTATTTATTACACGTCGGTTTCTTTTCCAGATTTACCCTGCCCTACAAACACTGCTTTAGACTCCCAGAACCAACTCTTACATTTTCTGGCCAATGGTCGAGTTCTCCTGGAAAAGGAGATCCACGTCGATGTCGAAGTTACACGTGGTGATGCACCAGGTCATACCGCCGACCACCTGAGGAGGAGGAGGAGTTAGAAGTTGACCTTTATGGAGTTCCTGCAGGACTTTAAGACCTTTTTTACATCAATACTCGCAAAGTACAAAGGATATGAAGACAAATCAATATTGGTTCCATTTCTACCCAGAAGATATTTAAAAAGAGACTGAAAAATACATTTAAGATCAATAGAGTCACACTGACAACATTTTAAAGACCTAAAATGAAGATTATTGGGAGAAGATGACACCCTAAATTATTACAGAGCAGCAATAAAGACTCGTAACGTCCCCACAGTCTGGTCCTGAGTACCTTATCAAAGGGGGACAGTCCTTTGATCCGGGCTCTGAAGTATCCGGCAGCCAGCAGGAGCTCCAGGATCTCCGCCAGCTTGACGCTCTGCTCTTCATCCTCTCGGGTTTCCACCTGGGAACCACATACATCATCGAGCTGATCAGCCTGATCAGTAATCAATACTGCCGTTATCAAAGCATCAATCAACCTGATCAGCCTTCAGCAGTCAGCTAGTGTTTCTGTAGTGGAGACTAAACGTTAACAATGATCCATATCAGCAGTTTGAATCCAACTAAAAGCTCCCTGCACCAAACTCCCTTTAAGAAATATCACATTTTAACAATTCCTAACGTGTTCGTAACAACACGTAACTCTAGAAACACGAGCTAAAGGCCGTCATATGTCCACAGTCTGACTGTCAATACGGGATCAATATAATCAATACAGATACAGTGTATACTGATCAATATTCTGATCAAATAAAGTTTAATTAACGTTAAATATAAACGTTAAACGTCACAACTCGGCCGTTAGCTGCCGTTAGATTGAGGGGTTGGACGGGTCTCTACCTGGATGATGTTCCCGTCCTGGTCGAACTGGGTTCCCAGTTTAGAACCAGTTCTCACTCGGTGGAACACTGACGAGGCTGCGGCCGCCATGATGGACTGCTGACAGATCACATGACCGCGACGAGACTCTTCTTCTGTGGTGTTTGGCGGAAGTTGGCAATCCTTTTTATTTTATTTTTATTTTTATTTTTATTTGTTTTATTATTTATGTTTGTTTTTGTTTCTTAAATTTATTTTTAATGTTTTTGTTTTTATTAAACACACTATGAAACAAAACAGTGGGATTTATAATAATAATAATATATAAACAATAATCAATAATCAATAAAAAAACAATCTTCAGGCATAAATAAGAAACAAACATTAAACCATGAGAAAAATATAAATAAATAAATAAAAGTGTGAAATATCACCACAAATATTTTACTGGAATATATTTAATAATTATTATTTAATTCTTAAAAAATAAGAAAAATAATTGGAATTTTTTCTTATTTTAACATTTTGATTTCTCTCTCACAGAAACACAGTTTATAAGTGGAACATTTATATTTGTGTTTGCGTGAGAAGAAGGATCAAACAGACGATATAAAACTGAACGCAAACAATAAATTTAATATAAAAGAATAAAAACAGATGAAGAGAAATAAACGACATAAATCTTCTGGAGCCTTTTTCCATAGATTGTTTGTTTGTTTGTTTGTTTGTTTGTCTTTATTAATAACAAATAAGGTACAATGACAAACTCACTTTGTTCCATCATAAACCTCCTACTGTAAACAACAACAACAACAACAACAACAACAACAACAACAAAGAACTGGGGGCTAAAATAAATCACATAAGGACATTTTTGACTTTGACTCCATTTATTGAGAATAAATAAACTTCTTTCTCTACATATTGTCATTTATTGTATTATAGTGTCTCTTTGTTTATTATATCTATATAAAATGTACATTTCCTAGTTTTAATATTTTCTATATATTGTGTTAAATATTGTAATATAATCATTTATATTATTTATATTTATATGTTTTATATTATTATTATTTATATGTTTTATATTATTATTATTGTTTATATGTTTTATATTATTATTATTGTTTATATATTTTATATTATTATTATTTATATGTTTTATATTATTATTATTATTTATATGTTTTATATTATTATTATTGTTTATATATTTTATATTATTATTATTTATATGTTTTATATTATTATTATTATTTATATGTTTTATATTATTATTATTATTTATATGTTTTATATTATTATTATTGTTTATATAGTGTCTGCCTCACTGTGTTTGTTTAGTAAATATCAGGTGTTTGTTTTTGTTTATTTACTCATTTATTTAGTTTATTGATTATTATTGATTAATATGTTTGTTTTTATTGATTTATTGATCAAATATCACACAAACAAATACTGTACTACATTAAACAGACGGATCGATACAAAGAGGACACAATAATGTAAATCAATAAAACCTGTAAACTGAGTCAAAACACACGAATAAGAGTCTTTTTACGACGGGTGAACTGTGAGAGACGCTGAGAGAAGCGGAGTTGGCACACGTGCTCGTGTTCTGCTGCAGCATAACAAATTCAAGACACTTTCTTCTACTTTTTTTTATTTTTTATTTTTATTAATAGTAGGGCTAGTATTATTAGAATTAGATTAGGGTTGGGAAGGAGGGATTTAAGAGGCTCATGGCTTCAGGGAAGGGGGATGAGGGTGGTGAAGGGAAAGGGGGGCTCTAAGAGGGGGGCATCGAGTGAAAGACCTGAAATGTCAGGAGATGAAGGAAATAAGGTTAGGACAACTGGAAATACTGAAGAGTTTGTCGTGCTGTTTAAAGTTAAGGGAACTAATCAAGGAGATGCAGGATTTAGAGCAGTGAATCCATTAAAAGTTACCAGTGCTTTGGAGAGTCAGATAGGCAAAGAATTTCAGGCCAAGATATTGTTTAATGGAACGTTAAGAGTTTGTTGTAAAAACAGGAAACAGTATAATGATGCTAGAGGTGTGGGGAAGCTGGTGGTCAAGGTGGAGGCATTGATCCCTAGAGGAAGCCAGCAAGGAATCAAGGGAGTGGTGTATGGAGTGTTTGCTGGCTTATCTGAGAAGGAAATCTTAGAAAACATTAAGGGGGCCCAGGTAACTGATGTGATCAGATTTAAGCGTGTGGATGGAGCAGGGGATCCGCCGGTCCTGTTGACGTTTAAAGATAGTGTACTGCCACAGAGAGAGTTTCTTGGGAGTATGGCGTATTATGTGAGAGAGTACATTAAACCACCATTGCACTGCTGTAACTGTCAGAGGTTTGGACATGTTGCTGGGGCTTGTCGGGGTAAAAGAAGGTGTGCAAAGTGCGGTGGAGATCATATAATACAAAGTTGCAAGGCAGAGGCTCCTCAGTGCCCTAACTGTGAGGGGGATCATGGGGCAGGGTTTCACAGGTGTGAGCGATTTGTTCAGTATGCAGAGGCAGTTCAAAGAGTGGATAGAGAATGTGGAAAAGGGATATCTGGTACTAGAGCAGTGTCAGGAAGCCAGGTCAATGCTCCAAACTTGCAGTCGGACCTTCATTCTGATATGTTGAATCTTACAAAGGAGTCATTTCTGTCTTTTGTGTCTGATGTGTTGGTAGGAGCTAAGAAAGCAGCTAACCGCTCAGATATTATTAGGTTAGTGGTGGGGGCAGCTGAAAGGTTCCTCGGTATAACGCAGTTGCCAGAAGAGCTACATCAACACATGAAGGCGAGTCAACCTATGGATAGGTCACAGTTGGTGAGGGTTAGCAGTATGGAGGATGTTGGTGAAGTGGATGAGGTGGATCCTCATTAGCATCTTAATGTGGCATATTCTTCAATGGAACGCCAGGAGTCTAATCGGAAATGGTCAGGAGTTAAAAAGGTTTGTTGATGAATTTAAAGAAGCTCCAGAATTGATATGTATTCAAGAGACTTGGTTAAAGCCTTCTCTAGATTTTGTAATTCCAGGGTATGAATGTTTGAGAGTAGATAGGTCTGATAGATCAGGTGGGGGTTGTGCAACCTTTGTTAAGATTGGGCTGCAGTACAGGAGAATTGATATTAATTCCAATCTTGAGTGTTTAGCTGTGGAGATTTGGAGCAGTCAAAATTCTATTACTGTGCTAAATTATTACTAGAGGACTCTTTGTTGTTGTCCAGAATGGCTTTGGGAAGGTCGACAATGGAATCAGTGCTAGTTTTGGATCAGGATATCAAAAGTGCATTTAGCAATAAGGAAATAGTAGTGAGTGTATTCCTGGATATTGAGAAGGCATATGATTCTTTGTGGAAGGAGGGATTAATGATTAAAATCTTTGACTTGGGAGTAAGGGGACGAATGTTTAATTGGATTAAGGATTTTTTAATGAAAAGAACAATACAAGTAATGGTTGGTAGTGTCTGTTCAAAGACTGTAGCAAGGAAGTGTTATCAGTCCAGTTTTATTTAATATAATGATTAATGATATCTTTGGTAAATAGAGAGAGGATTTGGGTTGTCTCTATTTGCAGATGAGGGGGCCATCTGGAAAAGAGGGCGTAATGTAGAGTTTGTTTTAAAACAGATTCAAAGAGTATTATTGTCTATAGAGGAATGGGGGAACACATGGGGATTCACAATGTCTGCATCTAAGACTAAATATGTTGTATTTGGTTTTAAAAGAAAGTTACCTAATATAGGGCTGTATATGTATGGGTCTTTATTGGAGAAGGTAAAGGTTTTTAAATGTTTGGGTGTATGGTTTGAAGAGCGTTTGACTTGGGCTGTGCATGTAGATAAAATTGTGCTGAAATGTGGAAAAGTTCTGAATGTTATGAGAAGTCTGGTTGGGTGTGAGTGGGGGGCTGAGAGGGAGACGATGTTGTTTTTCAGGCCTCGATCAGATCTGCTCTTGACTATGGGAGCTTTGTGTATGGATCTGCTTCTAAAACTGTTCTGGATAAGTTAGATGTGGTGCATGCAAAGGCATTGAGGCTTTGTTGTGGGGCCTTTAGAACTTCCCCAGTCCCTGCCCTGCTTGTTGAAATGGGAGAAATGCCCTCATGGTTAAGGCGCATTAAGTTAGGGTTACAGTACTGGGCAAGCAGCAAGGTGTCTGTTACAAGAGATAGTAGATAATAAATATAATATTTTTTTTGTCACTGTAAACCAGTGGGCTAAGAAGCTGGGCTTGGAACAGGGAGGTAATGTAGAGCACACAAGATGGCTACCTATGCCTTATTGGGTGATGCCTGAATTGAATATTGAGCTTTCTTTTCTTCAGGAAAAAGATAAGAGGAAAGTGACTCCAAGAATAGTGGAACATCTTAGTTCAATCAGTGAGAGTACTTTAATTGTTTTTGCAGATGGATCTAGAGATCCAGTTAGTGGGAGAGCTGGTTTTGGGGTGTATGTGGAGCAGATTGGGTTGAAGATTGGTCGATGTATTTCTAATGGAAGCTCTGTTTTCACTACTGAGTTAATGGCAGTTCTATGGGCTTTATGGTGGATTGAGGAAGCCAGACCTAAAGAAGTCACTATCTGCTCTGATTCTGCAGCTGCACTGGAAACCTTAAGAGCAGGAAAAACTACAGCTCGTCCTGACATTGTGAAGGACAGCGTTACTTTTGCTGGGTTCGGGGCACGCTGGGGTTAGGGGGAATGAGCAGGTGGACCACTGCAAAGGAAAGCTTAAGAAGAGAAGTAGACGTTCATTTATCCATGGGGAGAGTGGAATTAAGAGAAATAATGACAGCGGGCTGAAAGAATGGCAGAGAGGATGGCAAAGGGAAGCCAGGGGTAGACACTTCTGTTCTATACAACCTAAAGTTAGGAGAATATGTTTATGTGATTCTCAGTGAAACTCTGTAGGTTGAGGTTGGGTCATTGTGGGTTCAATGATTCTCTGTAGGACATGTTTCTGGAGTGTGTGAGTGTGGGATCGTTGGAACAGTAGGGCAGGTGTTCCTGGAATGTGGAAGGTAAAGAGAAGAGAGAAAGGTTTTCTTTGTTAGACTGACAGGAGTTGGAGTTGAAGCTTTTTCTGTTCGGACACAGTGAGAAACACAAACTGGTCTCCGGTGCAGTTTCTGCATGATACAGGACTGTATGTGAGAATCTGACCTGTGGAGGGCAGTAACACAGTAACAGCCTCTACACTGCCGGAATCTAAGAAGAAGAAGAAGAAGAGTCTTTTTACGACAGTGCTGCTCACGTTGCGGCGACAGTTTGAGTTACGTCAACGCCTCGGCTTGCGGCACACACACGTGTGTTTACTACCAACATGGTGAAAGTGTCCGAGAAGAAGAAGAGCGTGAAGAAGAGCTCCGAGGAGGAGGAGGAGGAGGTCCGGTACGGAGAGGAAGAGGAGGAGGACGGAGAGCTCCGCGGTGAGGGTGATGAAGAGGAGGGTGATGAAGAGGAGGAGGAAGATGAACGTAAACGCCAGAAGCTGCTGGACGCCATCGGCTCTCTGGGCGGGAGGAGGAAGAGGAGGAAGAGGAGTCAGGCCGAGAGGTCGGAGGCGGCCGCGCTGATGTCAGAGTTCACCGTGAACGCGGAGGGGGGGGGCGACAAGGTCCAGCTGTCGGACCTCATCGGAACCGCGGACCGGGTTCCCGCCAAGACCCGGAAGCAGCTCGAGAACCTGCAGCGGGTGAGGAAGAGCATCCAGAGCCCGCTCAGCCGGCGGGAGAGCGACCGGATCCAGCGGGACGTGGCCTTCCAGAAGGCGGCCTCGGAGGTGAGCCGCTGGAAGGAGGTGATCAGGCAGAACCAGAGGGCGGAGCAGCTGGTGTTCCCCCTGCACCAGGACCCGCCCGGACCCGGACCCGGACCCGTGGAGCGGCTGGTGTCGGGCTGGAGGGCTCGCACCCCGCTGGAGGAGGAGGTCTTCGCCTTGCTCTCCGCCAACAAGCAGCCCATCCACGACCCGGTGCTGACCCCGAGGGAGGAGGCGTCCGTCCGGGCCATGAGCCTGGAGGAGGCGAAGGTCCGCCGGGCCGAGCTCCAGAAGGCCCGGGCCCTGCAGTCCTACTACGAGGCCCGGGCCCGGAGGGAGAGGAAGATCAAGAGCAAGAAGTACCACAGGGTGCAGAACAAGGCCAAGCGGAAGGAGTTCCTGAAGAAGTTCGAGGAGATGGTGGAGGCGGACCCGGCCGGCGCCCTGGAGGAGCTCCACCGGATGGAGGTGGCGAGGATGAAGGAGCGGATGTCCCTCAAGCACCAGAACAGCGGCAAGTGGGCCAAGTCCAAGGCCATCATGGCGAAGTACGACGAGGGGGCGCGTAGGGCCATGCAGCAGCAGCTGGAGGTCAACAAGGAGCTCACGCAGAAGGTCGTCACCTCCCTGAATGAGGAGGAGGAAGAGGAGGAGGAGGAGGTGCTGCCGGGTTTCGTGAACGATGCAGAGCGAGGAGTTGATTCCTCGAATCCCTGGATGAGAGGGAAGCTGTCCGAGGAGAGGAAGGAGGCGGAGGAGGAAGAGGAGGAGGTGATGGAGACTGTGGATCTTACAGTGGAAGAGGAGGAGGAGGAGGAAGAGGAGGAGGTGAAGGAAACGGAGGAGGAAGTTCTCCTCCGAGAGTTCGACAGCCGGAGGAAGCTGCGTCAGGCTGAGGAGGCCGAGACAGCGCCGGTGATATCTGTGGAGGAGGAAGAGGAGGAGGAGGAGAGAGCTGCTTCAGACAGAGAGGAAGAGGAGGAGGAGGAGGAGGAGAGAGCTGCTTCAGACAGAGAGGAAGAGGAGGAGGAGGAGGAGAAAGCTGCTTCAGACAGAGAGGAAGAGGAGCTCTCGGAGTTCACGACCCTCTTCCGAGGAATATCCGACGCCGAGAAGGTCGCCACGGACTCGGCGGCTCCCCTTCAGGAAGGTCTGATCCGGATCAGGACTCTGGAGGACGTGGACCTCCTCAGTCAGGAGGCTCCTGATGATGAAGCTCCTCCTCTTCCTCCTCCTCCTCCTCTTCCTCAACCCTCCGCCGCAGTGAACCCGCCTCCTCCTGCGACTGAAAAGACGGGAAAACCCAAAAAGAGGAAGCGAGGGATCGAACTGAAACAAGTTCTCACCAAAGACACGAAGGCCATCAAAGTCCCGCTGGCGCCGACCGTGGAGGACGGCGAGGAGGACGGCGAGGAGGACGGCGAGGAGGACGAGGAGCAGCGGGGGCTCATCAGGGAGGCGTTCGCCGGAGACGACGTCGTCTCCGACTTCCTGAAGGACAAGAGGAAGCAGGAGGACTCGGGGAAGCCGGCGGTGGTCGACCTGACGCTGCCCGGCTGGGGCGAGTGGGGCGGCACCGGCCTCAAACCGTCCCGGGGCAAACGCAGGCGGTTCCGGGTCAAAGCGGCGCCGCCTCCGCCCAGGAAGGACCAGCACCTGCCCAGCGTCATCATCTCGGAGAAGAGGAACAGCGCCATCAGCGGCCACCAGGTGAACTCGCTGCCGTTCCCCTTCGCCAACCCGGCGCAGTTCGAGAGCGCCGTCCGCACGCCGCTGGGCCGCACCTGGAACACGGAGCGGACCGTGAAGAAGGTCGTGAAGCCGAGGGTGGTCACCCGGATGGGCGCCATCATCGAGCCGATGCAGCGCGAGGAGCTGATGAAGGACAGGAAGCGGGCGGGGGGGAAAACTACTTTGGACTCGCTGACAAAGAAACATTAACATGGGACTGAAATGCATTCTGGGTAAAATCATCAGTTACTGATGAGACATTCAGAGATCCTTTCACAATAAGAGCACAAATAATATACTTCTGTTTGTGTCAGAGCTTCAGTTTGATGCTTTTAGGGGTTATTGAAGAAGATTAATCTATTTTTCAAACTTTAAACTGACTTCAAACAGATGTGGACACATTTAAATGAATGTTTCGTCAGTTTTGAGGTTATTTACGTGTTAAATACACAAAACCTGCGTGTTAGAATCCAGAAATCTTAACGTAATATTTCATGGTGTTTATTTTTCTTGGTGTTTTTTTTTGCTGTGCTGCGTTTTGTTGTCGTATTAATCGTATAAATAACCTCAAAGTGAGTCAGAATCAGCCCACTGGGAGATTAAATGTGACCACTTCTGCTTTAAAAAGACATTTTGTGTTTTAGAAAATGTCTCATTAACCCCTAAAACCTCCTTTATTGTCCAAATCAACCAATCAGCTGCTGGAATATTGTCCATAAAGCTGATTATCAATGCTGATTGTGCTAGTGTTGATGCTAACATCTGTCAGTGTGAAACTGCTCGAGACCCAAACTGAACATTTCTGATATAAAAGTTGTCGTGATGAGTTTCTGTGATTCGTTCACACTTATTAGATCATTTATTAGTTAATATTAATGTTAATGTTACACTGAAACAATAAAACAAATGATTCACTTCCTACAGTAATTAATCAATTAACTAATTAATGTGCAACCAGTCAGATTCTTCTGTTGTAAATGTTTAAGATCTATTGAGTGTAAATGAATCACATAAATATACGTATGTATATGATTTGTACTTTTATTATAAAGAAAAGATTAAAAAACAGTTTTTTCATGTTTATATATTTGATATTAAAATCTGTTTAATCAAATACAGAAAGTCAAATAATGTGAAATCAATTAAAGATGCATTTTACTGTTAATGGTTATTTTTTACAGTGTACAACATTATAACTACAACATACAGTAAAATAAATGATCTTAAAGCATCATATTATTATATTTTCATCATAAAGTGTTATATTTGTTATTTTCCTCAGTTAGATGCATCACACTGTTTATTTTTAGTGTACGACATTAAAGCTGCAGCATTATAGTAAAAATAATATTCTTTTTTTTTACATTTATTGTGAAATCAAAGTTACTGAGAGTAATAATTTATTTTCATTTTTACTGAAAATAAAATCATTTGTTGTGGTCGAGGTTTTTTATTAGTGATGCAAAGTGTGAACTTTCTTTTTTCAGCTGATAGTTAATAAATGATTATTATTGACATCATTTTTATGTTGCATCCCTATTTAAAATCTGTTTTTATTTTGACAGACATTAAGATTTGAAATGATTGAATGATGATTTTTGCATCATATTTTTCATTTTCACTGAAGAAAACCATTAAAATCATGTTTGTTGTGGTTTTTAATAAAGTTATTACAATGTGGATTATTTGTCAGCCGATAAAATAACTGATAATTTAACACGTTTGTATTTAAATAGAAGTTTATGACCTGTAGCGTTTGCACACCTGAGGGTAAGAAAAGCTGAGATATTGTAAAATCAAAGATTGATGATTTTCTGACTCACTATTGTAAACAACAACAATAACAACAAACAACAGTTCTTACTCTACACGTTTATTTTTTTAATTAAAGTTCATTAAAAAACTTCTCAAACACACTTTAACTTCCATAGAACATAAAGACATCAAACATTTTACAAAAGAATTTCAAATATTATTAATATTATTCTGGCTGTAATTGAATAATCGTGCTAATTTATATATTATTAATTTATATTATAGTATTAATGGTGTTTTTGGCGTCAACATGTTATATTTGTAACAATTAAACTTCCCAGATATTAAATTCTTGTTATGGTCGACGGACTTTAGTCATTTGATAGTAAAATATCTTAAAAATCCAGGAAGCATCTTGTCAGATGCTGAATATAAACATAGAAAATAAAAAAAACTTGCCACTGTTAATAGTGCTTTATATTTTATCTTTTTATTTTATTTTTAATTCTACTGTTTAGGTTAGGGATTTTAATTTTAGTCTAATGTATGTTTAATGTATGTTTTGTATTTTGTTTGCTACTGGATACTTGAATTTCCCTCGGGATAAATAAAGTATCTATCTATCTAGAAAAAGACACAATATGGAAGAATTAAAGTAATAAAAAAGTAATAAATGTCTTTAAAAAGCAGCTGTGAGCACATGAAGCTGTACGGGAGACGGTCACTAGAGGGCGCAATAATAACAGCACGGGTCAGACACAAGCTTTTATATCACAGGAACAGAACAGCCCATAATAAACAAACCATAATCAATAACAAATATATATATAAATCCAACTTTATGTACGATTCTGTTTTACTGTTGAGTGGATGAAACTGGACTCATGTTGGGCTTCAGGAAACTGATTTTCTCTGTTTTCTGACATTTTAGTCCATTAATGGAGAAAATAATCAGTTCATTAATCAATAATTCTATTAGAAATAATCCCTGGTTGCAGCCCAGTAATGTTCACTGCTGTGTGGGGAAACATCTGCATCTTTACCCACATTCAAGGCTGGTTCTAGCTTTTTATTCAAAGTGTTATTTAAGATCTATTCTGTGAAACTCTGATGTTTCTGAGGAGGAATTTAACATTTAAAAACATCAATCTGGAACTTAAATTCACATCAAACCTCCTCCGAGGTTTTATATTCTTATTCTATTTATATCTGTACACACACTCTTTATATAATACATGATATGTACACACAAGCTAAGGTAAGATTATATATTATTATGATTTTACAGGTATAACAGTTGTGTTAAATTAATACTAAAAACTAATACAGGCAATTATCTTTATATATGTCCTATATTTCCTTAATCAATCAGTCAAACTGTATTTTTATATCCTCTTTCATACAGTTCAAAGTGTTTCACAGACGACTGATGAGACAGAAAGAAATAAAAACTAAATAAAGGGAGATTTAAAAATAAAATATAAAGATAAAAATTACAAAAAAATAGATTTTACAGGTAAAACAATGATGTTAAATTAAAGATAGAAAGTGAAAATAACAAATAAAATCAATAAAAATGAAATTAACAAGGAAATACGATAAAATAATATAAATAATGTGTTATATATATATATAATTTATTATAATGATGCATTCTGTGTGTGTATTCAATAATTTGTGCAGTTAAAATTATCTCCATAACAGAACATCTGTATATAAAAGGTCTATAGTGGAGATATAGTTTTTTATTCTTATTTAATGTGTATTCTATTATCTATAACTGTGGGATCAATAAAGTATTTTCCTTTATTATCTCATATAAATATTACACTGATGTTTTTTGCTCTTTTGGATTATTTTTGGTTGTTTTCCAGCTCATAAAAATACTGTAAAATGTGAATAACCGAGTTCTTTAAATCACTGCTATATTAAATATATTATTTATTTAAATGTTTTTACATATTTATTCACATTTCCGTTTAACTTTTGCTCATGTGAACTTTGTCATTTATGGTTAAAATACTTTTGTCTAACGTGAAAACAATAAAGTAGAAATCGGCCTTTTGCAGTTTTTGTAGTTTCTCCTCATTCCCAGGTCGTCAAATACAGACGCGAGGGGTGTTCAGTTGGTTGCAATCTGCAGCTTCACCACTAGATGTCACTAAATCCTGAACTCTGGTCCTTTAAGTCCAGTACATGAACTGGTTTTCCTGCCTTGCTGTTTAATGCTGCTGTCAGTCAAACATTACCATCCTGATGTTTGAGGCCTTTTTTTTAACAGGATAAAAATAAATCATTAAAAAGCTTCTTCAGGATCCAACGGCAGCGTTTTTACGAGCTTGTGCTCCGCTCCCTTCCCCCCGTCTCCTTCGCCGTTGATCCTCAGTACATCTGTGAGGCTGTGCGGCGTCTGAAAGAGAAGCCATTTCAGTTGGGTTAAACCTTCACACATGGGTGAGAGTGCATCCTTTGGCACCTGACATCTCTGTATTTCACGTGATAGACACTCTATTAAAGAGTGGGATCCCGTAATGGACTATGCATCAGTTCAGGTAATGGTTGTCAGCTTGAGTGCCCGAGAGGCAGCGGAGAATTCCATTAGAAACCTTATAGTTACTAAATCAGTCATTCTCCACCTTCCTCTCTATCGAACCAGCTCTTCGGGGCAATTACCTACAGCTTCATACAGCTTTCAGCGATGAAAAGAGACCTAGTCCTTGGACTTAGTCCTGCCTGCTGGACTGCAACCGGATCAGACAGTGATTCTCACTCAAATATATGAAGGCTGCTGTGGCTCTAAATCAGAGCGCCGGGGGTGTGAACGGCCCACAGCCCCCGTGATGGAACATGTTTTCCTCCATAATGCCCATTTGTGAGATCCGCTTAAATATTTGTTCTGGGATGAGGGAGCATTTATGCCGGCCTTATTGGTCGGCTGCAAAGCATTATAGATGCAACAGACCTTTTTCACAGCAGCTGTGACAGGAAATAGTAAAGTAAACACGGGTGTCACCAATGATAAAACATTTATTTAGTTATACATTTGGTATGAAGAACAGCACTTTATTGGATTTTATCCATCAGAATGGGCACCTGAGAGGGTATTTAATCATGTTTTATCCACTGGAAGGGCACCTGAGAGGGATCATGTTTTGTCTACCATAGGGGCATCCAAGATTATTATAGATATCTTGTTGCCCCCCACCAGGGATTCACACTGATTTAGAGAGTTTTCTGTCCCCTGATCAGTTCCTGCTCTGTGATTAAGCTGGAAGATGTTATCTTACTGTATTTATCATCATGCAGAGTCAGTTCCTAACAGATAGAGGGGAGTTAAATACCCCCTATCAGCAGTGGAGGCTCAGAGCTGCGGTTGTATTTGCCCCTGCTGCCTCTCTACAGTCCAATTGTCTTGCAGGTGTGTGCTGGAAACAATCTGATAGAGGACTCTTTCTCATTTCCCCCTGTAATCCGAGGCCCAACTCCATTCCCACCCTGACAGGTGTAAGATTAACTTAGTTAGGTGCAGAGCCGCTCATGCGCACCAAATTAAATTAATGGAACAAATTTCCCTCCTAATTAAGATGAAAATACGTGTCAGTTGTAACCTTGCTGAGCACTAATTATGTACAAATGATTTATCATCTGTTTCGTCCTGAATAGCAATGGGCTCACCTCTCCGATAGCCCTGGCTGGCTGTTAAGAGATGGCCCCTGATTAACAGTGACAGGTTGTGCTGCGGAGAAGCTGCACGTCGCCGGCCAACCAATCGGAGGCCGCCGGAGCTCAGACTCTCCTCCCTTCCATTAACCTACATTGAGTGTGCAGCTGAGCATCACTTTGCCTCGGCTCTCCTTCTTGTTTCTCTCCTCGGAATGAAAATAAAGTACATTCGCAGAGGAGGAGGAGGAGGAGGAGGAGGAGGAGGCGGGGGAGATGGTGTGACTGATGCAGGATTGGGGGGGGGTAGGAGGGGGTGAAAACCTGAATAAGGGATGAATCCCACTGGATGAGACTGGATTAGCTCGTGCCTGCATGATCCGGCTAACTAGGAGGATAACAGGCTCTCCACCTCAAATAACAAATTGAATAACGCAGAATACAGTCAAGCTCATACATCAACATTTTACGCCCGGCGGCGGATAATTGCCCCAAAGTGCCAGAGGATGAAAAAAAAGAAACCCACAACAACAAGCTCTGGTACCAGCTGGAGGCCAGCAGGTGGTGCAATAGGTTAAGCCACTGTGGGCTGAAATATCCGAATCAAACAGGAACTTCACTGCACAATTACAGCCTAACTGGGATCTTACTCCTTCCCGCCCTGCGAGTACAGATATATTTCAATGGGCAGCAGCTCTGATTAGCATTAGAATCAGAGCCCCTTGTGATGCTGAGGGACACACCGGCCAATCTGTAATCATTGTTCCGCAGGCGTGCTCACAGGGGATGCAGCCCGCTTTGTCATTATCATTCAATATGCCACACACATGCTGGCGTAGCTTCTGCCAGCAACAGAACAGGGGCATTTGCATTTCCTCCTCACGGTCCCAAGAATTTGTGGAGAGACAATGATGCGTCCACAAATGAACTCCCGGCGCCGGCAGACGAGAGAAGAAGAAGCCTCCCTCTCGCTCTACGTCTCATTTCCTCCTCGTGCAATTCTTCTCCTGCAATTGTGTTTGTAAATGTCATTATGTACAGGTGTCAGCAGCAGACATTAGAGATCATCTGACTTTCTGTTGGTGTGTGTGTGTGTGTGTGTGTGTGTGTGTGGTGGGGGGGGTTGTTATAGCGTCGCCATAGCTTTGCTCTTTGGATGTTTCATTGTGGAGGTAAATGTCAGTACGCCTGCACAGGGGAGGCAACCGTGTTCTCCGGTTGTTTCCTGGTTTGTGTCCAAAAGCACCCTGGTTGCCCCCCCCCCCGCCCCAAGAGCATGTCGAGCAGACGGGGGGGGGGTCAAACATTCACTGTGGGTGTATGCACAATAAAACTGTATGCAGGAATTGGAAATAAGTCTTTATTTTGGATGTTGGGTTGAATTAAATTTAGGCCTCAGGATTCAGAATCACAATAAAATCTGAACAAAATGAGTTGTTTTGTTCTGTTGACACATAAAAGTAAAAGGTTTTTAATGAAGGGGATTTTTAGATATCTCTTTTCATGACTCCAGATATCAGAAAATACCGTTAAGTGTCATAAAAACATCAATTCTCGCCATGTTTTTAGGAATAAATGTGATTTAAATCAGGCTGTGAATGATTTATGAACAAACCTTCAGAAGATAGAGAGGAATAAAACAGGAAGGTTTACTGAAGTGGAGATTTCTGGCTCCCAATATGAGAAAAAATCTTGAGAAAACTGCCTTTTATTGTGAAATTCACTACAGGTGAATAGGGTAAAACATTCAACTAACAGATATCAGCATTAAATTTCCCCAGTTGATTACTCACATTAAGACAATTATTTTTAGTATTACAAGTTTTCTAAAATTTTATGTTTGAACGTGCAAATTGTTGTCAACACTCCTAAAACATATACATTTTCACCATGTTTATAGGAATAAAATGTGCTATAAATCAGGCTGTGAATGATATATGAACAAACCCCTCAGCACAAACATTCAGAAGATAGAGAGGAATAAAACTGGAAGGTTTGGTGTCTGTAAGAGCTGCTGAAGTGAAGATTTCTGGCTCCGAATACGAGTAAAAAACAAATTTTGGAGAAAACGGCCTTTAAAGATATTAAATGTGAAATTCACTACAGGTGAATAGGATAAAAAAATTAACTAAAAGATATCAGCATGAAACTTCCTCAGTTGATTATTCACAATAAGACAATAATTTTTTGTATTACAAGTTTTCTGACATGTTATGTTTAAATATGCAAATGAGGCATTATCTAATGCAAACGTTTGGTTAAATCTGCAGTCGTAAACAGACAAAATGAAGTCAAAGAATCACAGAAATTGTTTTTTTGGTATTTAGTTCTTTCTTAATTTTCTGAGGAATATGTGTAACAGTTTGTGTGTTATAAAACTGAACACACATGCCAAAGCTTTAGAAACACTGTCCTCCCACCAAAGACAGTTTTGACCAGTTATAGAGTTTAAAAATCACCAATGTCTAAAATGTAGTAAAATAAACACCTGAATGTGTATTGTGTGCGTTTTCTTTCCACTAGTCTGAATGTTATAAAGGTCAAATATCCCCCAATCTGACCTCTGCATGTGTCTCACCTTATATACGTCCTTACAGTTTGTGCTCGGGTCGTCTCAAACATGTGACGCAATCACAGGAACACAACAGCAGCAGCCATTTTCTTTTGTTGCTTCCACACCCTTTTCCCCCAACCTCCGCCTCCGCCTCCGCCTCCGCCTGCAGCGAGCCAGAGACAGAGAGAGGGAGAGCGCCGGCGGCCGGGCAGCATCTCCCACATCCCGGCTGTCTGGGGATGGGTGGAGGGAGGGAGGGTGGTGTTGTGGGGGGGGGTTAGAGGTTAATTATAGACAACAGAGAGGTCACAGGGCCTATTATTTCGGAGCCGGGACCTGCAACGGTCCAATGGGGATGACATTTATGACGAGGGCCCGGCCCCACCCCTCCATCGCCGTCCACACCCACAGCCCACCACCGCGCACGCCATCACTCACGTTTATACTGAGGGAGCCGACAGTGGGACTCAGTGGTCGGATAATGAAAAGGCCCTTAGCGTTTGGCAGAGGCAGGATGATGAATTGAATCCCTGGCTGCTCTCTGGCTGCGTCAGGGGGCCTCCAAGTAGCCCTTGACAACTAATTGAAAGCCCCCCTACCCTCCTCTTACCTACCAGACTTCCTTTATCACTCTAATTATTAGGGTTAAGTGAGTCTCCCGTGGGACTGCGAGTGTGTGGAACCTGCCGAGTCATCTTATTAGATAAAAAATAAATGGGTAACGCATGAATTAATCCCCACGGCTGCTTGAATCTGAGTTATAGCCGTGTTCAGATCCCTCTCCCTGCCCCATGGGGGGCTGCAGTCACAGGTTTGGTACTATAAAGGTATGACAACATGGAAATAATTAGACTAATAACAACTTTTGTCTACAGAAGTTTGGCTCATGTTGCATTAAACAGTGTAGAATAAACTGTAGATACTGACCTCTGCAGACCGCCGGGACCCCCCCCCGCCCACAAGAGCTGCAGGTTTGGACCCAGTCGGACCCAGTCGTCCATCACAATGTCACCCCCCCCCACTGACAGGAGCCCTGATAACAGATAATCTGTGTGACTGGCAGAGCTCACTGTGTCACACAGATGAGATGTGACTGTACATTTTTTATCCTTGAACCATCTTTTTGTTATTATAGTTATTATATCCAGATAAAACAATAAATTAAGGACATTAAGGACATTAATGACGTAACAAGAAAAAAAAGAGCAGGAATACATGATAATTAAAAATAAATAAATAAATAATAATAATAAAACAAAGTTAACAGGATCCATTCAGTGATTCAGATAATTACACAGATTGATGGAGATTAGTTAGTGAGTTACTAACATGAGCTAATATATGTGACTATATATATATTTATATATATATATATAGTGTACAATCCAATGTAATCTAATTTTACTTTATTTACTTTATATTAATAAATAATTACTGATTTAAACTCGTCGCTTTGTGTCACAACTCTTTCACATCATCAGCAGCTCGGAGCTTTTTTCTTCTGGCGGGTTTTATTTTGAAAACGGCATCAAAGCGTGATAAAGTGAACTGGAAGGAGAGCGCGTGGACAGTCTGTTTATGTTCCAACTATTGTGTCTGCAGATATAATCCCCGAAACCCATCATGAGCAGCAGGCCTCAGTATGCTGAATGTAAATGTGAGCCGAGGATTAAGAGTGATCCACTCCGCACTGTGGCTTCCTCACCTCTGCATCTCTGTAAGCCTATTAGAGCCCGAGAGCAGATCAAATACATGTCCCTGAGAAAGTGTGTGTGTGTGTGTGAGGATGATGGCGGTGCACAGCGGCTCAGAACTGGAAGCTGCAGTTTTATCAGTCTCAGAAATATTATTAAAAGTCAGAAATTACATGTTTATTTTAACTGATAGGAACGAAAACACATAATGCTCGTCAATCTCCAATCTGATCAGGTTCAATTAATGACATTATGGCACTAAACCCTACGATACCACATATATAAGTAAAATACGTGAACAATATAATATATATTATATATATATATATATAAAACCTCATCCTGCTTTCCTGTACTTAGATATGCTACAAGCTAAGCTAATCTACGTTGAACAGACAACAACAAAAGATAAAAACAACATAAATAAAGTCACTTTTTAAATGTTAGATAATTAAGAATTCATTATTAGAAAGCTAATTAGATGTAAAAGTTTGCTACCTGGTTAAATGAAGCTCTTGTTGTGTTTGTTCTGTGTTTATTGTGGTTGTTTTTTATGCATTAATAGTTTTATCGTCACTATTTTAAACTAATAACTTGAACTTGTAAACAGCATTTATGAGACTTAATATCTTGTATTCTCTATTTGTTTCAATAAAAGTTGTAAAAAACTACTCTGCAACAGCTGGATGATAAAATAAGATGGATGTTGTAAAGGATTATTCTCTACCTGAGACTGAATGTATGGTTTTTATCTGACTCCAGCTGTTCTGTCACATCTGTCTTTACCTGGACGTCATTGGTCCACCTCCACTGTTTCCTTATTATCTCAATCTTTATGTAAATTGTCTCTATTTTATATATTCAAAATGTGTCACTGTCAGTCTCAGGGCACAAGATTGGAATTTAAATATATATATATAAATATAAATATAAATATATATATATATATATATATATATATATATATATATTTATATATATATAATATATAATATAATTAATATATAATAATATAATATAATATTAATAAATAATAATAAAATAATAATATAATATAATATTAATAAATGATAATGTAAGTATAATATTAATAAATAATAATAAAATAATAATATAATATAATATTAATAAATAATAATAAAATAATAATATTATATAATAATAATAAAATAATAATATAATATAATATTAATAAATAATAATAAAATAATAATGTAAGTATAATATTAATAAATAATAATAAATAATAATATAATATAATATTAATAAATAATAATAAAATAATAATGTAAATATAATATTAATAAATAATAAAATAATAATATAATATAATATTAATAAATAATAATAAAATAATAATGTAAATATAATATTAATAAATAATAATAAAGTCATAATATAATATAATATTAATAATAAAATATAATATTAATAAATAATAATAAAATAATAATAATGTAAGTATAATATTAATAAATAATAATAAAATAATAATATAATATAATATTAATAAATAATAATATAATATAATATTAATAAATAATAATAAAATAATAATATAATATAATATTAATAAATAATAATAAAATAAGAATGTAAATATAATATTAATAAATAATAATAAAATAATAATATAATATAATATTAATAAATAATAATATAATATAATATTAATAAATAATAATAAAATAATAATATAATATAATATTAATAAATAATAATAAAATAATAATATAATATAATATTAATAAATAATAATAAAATAATAATATAATATAATATTAATAAATAATAATAAAATAATATAATATTAATAAATAATAATAAAATAATAATGTAAATATAATATTAATAAATAATAATAAAATAATAATATAATATTAATAAATAATAATATAATATAATATTAATAAATAATAATAAAATAATAATGTAAATATAATATTAATAAATAATAATAAAATAATAATATAATATAATATTAATAAATAATAATAAAATAATAATATAATATAATATTAATAAATAATAATAAAATAATAATATAAATATAAGCAGCTTCTCTTATGAACCTGTAGAATATAGATCCATATATATTTGGATTGTTTATTGATCCACCCGCTGTGAGCTCTAACCACGTGACGCGTCTGCTTTGCGTAACGCGGTTACGTCATGGCTGTGGCCGCTGATTGGCTGTCCATTCAGCTTAGACAGCCGGAAGTAGCCGGAGCAGGGAGAGAAGGCTAATCGATATCTGTTAGTTTCCCGCGGAGCTCTGAGTATCGGAGGGAAGGAGAGATCGAATCTGTGGAACTTCTGCGTCAACGGGAGGTAGGCTGCTGTTAGCTGTTAGCTGCTGTTAGCTGCTGTTAGCTGCTGTTAGCTGCTGTTAGCTGTTAGCTGCTGTTAGCTGTTAGCTGCTGTTAGCTGTTAGCTGCTGTTAGCCGCTGTTAGCTGCTGTTAGCTGTTAGCTGTTAGCTGCTGTTAGCTGTTAGCTGTTAGCTGTTAGCTCTCACATATAGCAGCAGGCTAACGGCAAGCTAACGTAGCATAGCCGCTAGCATCACAATTAGCTTAGCTGCTGGTTCATTATTGTTTGTTTGTTTGTTTGTTTGTTTGTTTGTTAGTGACACAAACACAGACAGAGGTAGATCATGTGGGACAATAAACATTTATATTCTATATCGACCGAAACAAAGATTATTGATTATATTGATTATATAGATGATATTGATTATCTATAGATATTGATTATATAGATTATATAGATGATATTGATTATCTATAGATATTGATTATATAGATTATATCGATTATATAGATGATATTGATGATATTGATTATCTATAGATTATCTATAGATATTGATTATAAAGCTGTATTTAAACTCCTGTATCAGAATATATTAAACATTAAGCTCTGTATTATAAACAGTCTCTGTTGGTCCCTCTGTGCCGACCGCCTTCCTTTAGATAAACACTGTTATTATTATTATTATTGTTGTTATTGTTGTTGTTATTGTTGTTGTTGTTGTTGTTATCAGCCAATCACAGAGCTGCTGTGTGTAAGATAAACACTGCGGCTCTCCAGGTTGAAACAATCAGCATTAATAGTTTTATAGCAAAAATTATCCTCCTAATATCTGTCTGTGCACCTGTCTCACTGCGCACCTGTCTCACTGTGTACCTGTCTCACTGTGCACCTGTCTCACTGTGCACCTGTCTCACTGTGCACCTGTCTCACTGTGCACCTGTCTCACTGTGTACCTGTCTCACTGTGCACCTGTCTCACTGTGTACCTGTCTCACTGTGTACCTGTCTCACTGTACCTGTCTCACTGTGTACCTGTCTCACTGCGCACCTGTCTCACTGCGCACCTGTCTCACTGTGTACCTGTCTCACTGCGCACCTGTCTCACTGTGCACCTGTCTCACTGTACCTGTCTCACTGTGTACCTGTCTCACTGTGTACCTGTCTCACTGCGTACCTGTCTCACTGCGCACCTGTCTCACTGCGTACCTGTCTCACTGTGTACCTGTCTCACTGTACCTGTCTCACTGTACCTGTCTCACTGTGTACCTGTCTCACTGTGCACCTGTCTCACTGTGTACCTGTCTCACTGTGCACCTGTCTCACTGTGTACCTGTCTCACTGTGTACCTGTCTCACTGTACCTGTCTCTGTATTAAGCTCATATATAACCTCAATCAAACCCTCTTCTGTGTTCTCCCAAACAACCAAGCAGTTTCTGTCTTGTTGTCCTCAGAGGTGATTATTCTTTGCTAATTGCCCAACATACACTAACACCTGTTCCCAGTGTGTTCCCTCCACTGACTGACTATACTCTTACATTTACTCTATAAATCATAACTTTATCTTCGGGGTTTCAGCTCCACGGTCGTTATAAAACGGTCTCTGTTGGTTCGTCCTTGTCTTCCAGCTCGCTGTGGGATGTCAGGGGAGGACAGCGGACTCACCGGCGGATATAGACGTCACACAGCGGTCTATATTCTCCTGACCTAGGCTCACGGATGTCCCTGACGCTGACCGCCATGAGCGACAGCGCAGTGACCAGCGGCCAGCAGCAGTGGTCGGGGTCCGGGCCGCCGCCCCGGCCTTCCCGAGGCCCGTATATCTCCGCCATCACCAACAGGTTGGTTCTGAACCTTCTACAACACGCTGACTCTATAAAACCTCCTCCTGACCGCGTTCTGCTCCGCTGTAGGACCACCAACCTGGGCATCCGAGGGGCCATGCTGTTCTCCGTGGGCGTCTTCCTCGCCCTGGTGCTCAACTTACTTCAGGTGCAGAGAAACGTCACCCTCTTCCCCCCCGACGTCATCAGCAGTATCTTCTCCTCGGCCTGGTGGGTGCCGCCCTGCTGTGGCACCGCCTCAGGTACGTGGACGCACTGCGGCTGCACGCGAAGACGTTGATGAAGAGCGTTCAACCTCTGGCTGCAGGCGCCAACGTTCGCTGCAGCTGCTGTGGAGGACTCTGCTTTCAGGCTATCAAACGTTACACTAACGTTCCTCTTCTCAGCTTGTAGATGTATTTAGTGTTTGACCAGGAGTCTCCTCAGGTTAGACGTGTTGTTCCTCACTCGCTGGGAACCTTTATTAAACGTTGGGTACCCAACTCTTCTGTGACTGTTTCCTGCTGAAAGTCGCTGGTTAAACCAACTTCCTAACTCACTGGCATCAGTAGTGTTTGACTTTACAAAGAGAAAGAAATGTGTCTTGTTTTGTGGTTTATAACCAACCTCAGAAATAAAAAGGGATTCTTTAATTTGATAAAAGATAAAATATATTTTATAGATTTCTTTGAGAAATAAAGGAATCTTTTCCAGTCATAAAATCCCTCAGTGAATTAGCCTGCTGGGCTTTATTGATACTTTATTAATGAGCTTTATCTGTATTATAGAGACGCTGCAGCTGATTTAATCAAAGTGAAATGAAAGTCAAACATTAAATGCAGAAACTAAAACAGTTGTACGCAGTTATATAAGAGTATATTCTGCTCATCATTTAAAAGAAGCAGTAATACACACACACACACACACACACACACACACACACACACTCTCCAGCGTTATTGAATGTTGTCCCCTGGGTGTGAAGCTGTGGATGGATGCCGGCTGCTCCCAGGCGGCTCCGCACAAACCACAACAGCCTGAGGCGTTCTTCCTCCCCAGACGCAGGAGCCCGCCACTTCCACTTGTTGCTCACACACACACACACACACACACACTGCATTTTGTTGATGGTGCAAAAATTAATTTGTTTTGACGCCATGTTAGTTATGTCAGAGGTTAACTGGATGCAAATCACTGCAGTTTGTTCTCGCTCACAAACAGTCGTATTGTTTAGTTTAAGTTTAAGTTTACACATCGTCCCAGTTTGATTCCTCCTGTTTTAATGAGGCAGGTTAATAAAGGGAGGAGGTCGGTGTTTACAGGACGCTCCAGTACAGTTTTACTCAGAGCTGTACGTCTGAGTCTAAAATACTGTTAACGTGTTCCAGGACAACAGATCATTTCCAGGATATTTGGTCCTTTTAATCGACTTCCAGGTGTTTCCATGAGAACTAGTCTCTAAATATCCAGGTCTTCCAGGATGCATGGAAACTGAAATGTGACGATAAAAACATGAAATACAAATTAATCACAATTTCTAACCTTTTTAACCCCTTCTATCTTACTGCCAACCTCTGATAGAGTGCAGTGAGTATGTATGTAACAGTAATATTCATGTCACATATGCAGCTTTAACCTTGTATATTGCAGCGACTGTAAACACACAAACTCTGCTTTTATTTATCCCGTATTACTAGAAAGATAACGCCTCTTTAAGACCCACAGAGTCGCCTCAAATTCAGATTATATATCAGCCTTGCTAGCTTTAAAGGCTACAAAACTATAAGAAAGCACCTTAATATGAGCTGCAGCTAAATAAACTAAATATTTAACATTTTCTGATTTTCGACGAGCTTCCTTTCAAAATAAAAGCTCTGACATTAGTATATAAAACAAAGTGTTCCTGTCGACTGTTGCACTGCAGTAGTGAAGCTGGTTGTCTTACTCTGCTCATTCTCTCTCCTCCTCTTCCTCCTCCTCCTCCTCTTCCTCCTCCTCCTCCAGCGATCATCGGGCTGCTGTACCCGTGCATCGACAGCCGCCTCGGCGAGCCGCACAAGTTCAAGCGGGAGTGGTCCAGTGTGATGCGCTGCGTCGCTGTGTTTGTGGGAATCAACCACGCCAGCGCTGTATCCTTCATTTCTGTTCTCTTCAGTCTCAACCAGAGTCTGTGTAAGACCCCCCCCCCCGATAATAAACCAGGGTTTATCTTCTTTATGGGGAGACAGCAGGTCAGCAGGGTTTAACACATAGAAGTTATTATTATCTAAAAGCTGGAGACATCATAAATCTCTAATAAACATTGTATTTTGTCAAATATTTAAAGTTTAGAGCATTATGATGGAAGATTTTTGGTCCTGATAACATTTATTACATTAATGTGGCACAAAACTTAACCACTTTTGCCTCTTAAACACCACATTAGGACACACAGACGTTGAGGATGATGCAACAGGGTCTTTATTATCAGTTTAACTGTGGAAGCCGTCCGTCCTCTGAATGCAGTCGGGGTTTGTGGTTGTACAGTTTCATCCTAAGAGGTCACAATAGTTCATTTCCTCACAGTTTATTGACCCCAGCTTACAGAAATATAGGAGAAAATAACACATTCATACTCAGGATGCACCGATACATTCACCTGGTTGACTCCCGTCGGATTATCTGCAGATACGATGGCGTTCGCCGACATCAGTGGCTAGATTTCTTTGTTTCCTTGGCAACAAAAGCACAACGGCATCGGCCTGGTTGTTAACATCATACGATACCAGTGTGTTCCCTCTAGCTGCAGCCAGTGTTTGTATTCCTACAGCAGCCGGTTGTGTAAATACAGTTTCTAGCTGACTGTCTGGTCCTTGACCCCCTCCCTCTATCAGAAAGTGGACTTTGCCAACAACGTCCAGCTGTCTCTGACTCTGGCGGCGCTCTCCATCGGCCTGTGGTGGACCTTCGACCGCTCCCGCAGCGGCTTCGGCCTCGGAGTCAGCATCGCCCTGCTGGCGACGCTGGCCACCCAACTCCTGGTTTATAACGGAGTGTTTCAGTAAGTGAAGAGAAACCAGTGGAAACATACAGCTGTTAACAGCTGGTCTGTTAGCTATCAGGGACTTCAGTGGGACCTTCCTCTGAGTCTCTGACCTTTTATCAAACAGTGTTTATTGTTTTAAAAACATATAATATGTTGCTGTTGTTGTTCTCTGCTCAGGTATACTTCTCCAGACTTCCTGTATATTCGCTCCTGGTTACCTTGCATCTTCTTTGCGGGGGTGATAACTATGGGAAACATAGGACGGCAGCTAGCCTTGGTAAGAGACTGAAACTCTTATTATTAGACTCATGTTGGTTTCTGAAGCGCTGTCGGGGTGCAAACGGCCTCCAAACAAAGAAACCGGCCATGAAAAGTGGATTCTCCCGCCTCCTTAAAGCTATTTCCTGTTCTGTTTTATTTCAGTATGAATACAAATTCATTCAGGAGAAGACCCATCAGGACTGAGGGACCTCTCGGCTCCACCTGGACGTCCTCTCATAATGACACGGCACCAACCTGAAGCCAGAGGCGGCGTGGACCAGGAGTGGCTGACCCCTCGCCGTTCAGGCATGTCAAACAAACTCCTGGCTCCCTGATTGGCTCGCCCCGGTGCTTCCCGCTGGAACAAAAAACAGTATTTTTCCCGCCAGAGCTCGGCGTCTTAACCCCGAGCTGAGGAGAACAATGACAGTTTGTTGTGTGTATTTTATCTCATCTCACCTGGAAAGGGATTAAAGCTTCTATCGTTCTTCAGATCAGCGTTGGCTCCGTTGTGCCAAACACTGTCACACAGCGGGGATCGGTTCCTTATCTGCTCACATCCTTCACGTATCAGCGGAGAACACACAGCCCAGCCAACTCCTATCTCCACAGATGTGTAATTAGCTTATATCTACGGTTAAATAGAAACAGGAATGATGATGTTCGGTATCGTCGGATCCAAACAATGAAAGCAGAGTGATTTCTTACTGACTTTGGTTGGAAGCGAACTGCATTTGGACTCAGTTTCATCCATATACGAGTACTGACGTAAGTTTTAAAGAGACAGTTCACCCCGAAATCTAAAACACACAGCTTGTTTTAGTTAGAAATATATACAGCATGTTAGTTTGAATCCAACTAAAAGCTCCCTGCACCAAACTCCCTTTAAGAAATATCACATTCTAACAATTCCTAACGTGTTCGTAACAACACGTAACTCTAGAAACACGAGCTGAAGGCCGTCATATGTCCACAGTCTGTCAATACGGCTCAGATTTGGGGTGAACTGTCCTTTTTTAAATAAGTAATTAATACTTCAGGGAGAAACATTTGTTTGGATTTATATCTGGAGCCGTCTCAGTTTCCTGGTCAACGATCAGCAAGAATGCCAAAACGTTCCCCCACTTAACTCTTCATACCTGATTCAAACTCGTCTTTAATGAACCTGAAGCTGCTGAAAACCTAAAATATATGACTGTAGATGAAGGATACAGGGTTGCCACAGGTCTGCAAGGAAGATTTAACCTTGATTCATTCATTCATTCATTCACCACATCAGTCTCTCTCTGCAGTCTACAGGTTGATGTCATTGGCTCCAATACGCAGCTGGTCGCCTCCTTTAGCTCCAATTATTGAGGTTACTTGTGTTTTTAAGCACATTTCTAAGATTAAAAACCTCCAACTGTTAACAGCGATGTTGTTAATCACAATAAAGTGAGAAAAAACTATTATTTTAAAGGTTTTGTGCATAATTTGCATAATTTAATGCAAATAATGCAAACAGGTCTCTACAGTGTTTTAACCTGATGATAAAAAGGAATAATTTCTATTATTATTCTCATATTCTCGGGTCTTAAATTTCTACCGCCGTCTAATTAAAGCTCCGTTTACACAACAACAACATTTTATTGTCTGTTTTTGGGTCTTAAAACCTTCTGAAACCGGGTTCCTGAGTGCGGTCGGTTGGAAACGCTTCCCAATGGTGACACATCAAAATTATATATATATTTTTTTATTTGAAATTAACAAAAAAACAGTTCAAAAACAGATTTTTCCTGTTTGTTTAGTTAATTTGATGAAATATTGTTCAGAAGGTTTGTTTCTAAAGTCTAGTTTTCTTTCCTTGTCGTGTAAACGGGGCAGAAAGTCTTTGTAGCACCGCACTGGTTGGACTGGTATCTGTGGACATCTACCTTTTAATTATTGGCCCTTAATTATTAAGATAAGTATTCCTGTGGCAACCCTGCGGGTAGGAACGTTTCGGTGACGCACACGTTGAGTTTCACCGGCTCGTAAAGGAAACACGACTTAAGGATCTCGTTGGATCTTCAGCAGTTTGTTCTGGTAATAATTCACCACAGGAGTCGTTTCTCAGTTTCACCGTTAGCTCGACCACGAAGCGTCCAGCAGTGTTAAAGTCTGTTCAGATCCTCTCTGTGTGCCGCCGGCATGTCAGCGGATCCTGGTAGAAACCGCCGGTGGAGCCGTCGTATCAGAGTCCCAGAGTTGGAGACAAACTATAAAAACAGTGTTTTTGTAATCCAGGATAGACGAAACCTTTTTGATGCATATTTCGGGGGCTAGCGTGTTTTTCTATACGAGCAGCGTAGCGACTGTTTGTGTCGAGGTTTAAACGGGAGATTTATGGATCCACTCACTGCAGCAAACCTCTGAAAACCTCAACATGTGCAATTTGTTCTGGTGGAATAAAGATTATGGCCTTTTGGTAACTGCGTCTGATCTCTCTGTTGAACCCAGAAACAGCTCAGACCTGGAGGACGAACATCTGGAGGACGTGGTAACCATAGATTTTATCCTCTATAGCAAGAATATTGACAGTGTTTATAACGGACAGAGCTTCAGGTTCAGTGTCTGAAACCTGCATTCTCTCTAACGGCCAGCAGGGGGCAATAAACACAGATACCATTCAGTCTTATGGAGAAATGAGTCGACTTCTCAGTTGATTTATGAGCTCAGTAAACAGTTTCCTGATGAGTTTCTGGTCTCAGTCTCTAGTTTCAGTCTTCTTCCATACAGCATGATGTTCATTTAGTAACTGATGGTCCCATTTAGAGTAAAACAGACCATAAAGCAGGGTATGCTTTAGGGCGGGGCTACCTTGTGATTGACAGCTCATTCTCAGTGAGTCCGTCCAGCTCAACCAAACTCAGATCAAACTGTGCTGATCAGATATGGATCCAGATTCTGTTACTTTTAATGAGGGAATTATACTTTTTATATCAGACATTATTGATCCAAGCAGATTATTTGTATTTGAATAAACGTCTGAGGGGATTTTTATTGAAGTTAACGCATCAAAAACTGTTAATAAAACATTAGCTTCACTTATTTGCAAGAACTGGTCACCACGTCACTGCAAGTCTCATTATATATATATATTATTATATCGATATATATATATCTAGTACCTAATACCTGCTGTGTTTGTCACGATTATTAAAGTTAATTAAAGTTAATTAACATAAATTAATCACATCACCTGAATTAACTGAGAAATGAATTATTGTTTAGTATTTTAATTCCAGTTTGTTCCATTGACTCATTTTCTTTAACTAGACTTTATATTATTATAACATAAAGTATTATAATGTTGAATAACTCAAGATTTTACATTTTTTGTTTTTATTACAGTTTATTAATTATCATAAGTTCAAATATGCGTCCAGATAATTATTAATGATCCTAAAGTGTAAATATTTGATGTTTGTCTCATAAAAAAACTGAAAATGAATTGGCTCCATTTTAATAAAAAGTTAATTATAAATAGTTTTTATTTTACGTCAGCTGTTCTCACAGATAAAGTTATAATTAACATTTGTATAAAGAAGATTTAAGTTACTTTATTCAGATAAATTCTGTTTACAGTTTAAATAAGTTTAGTTTCAGCTTCAATTAACTTAATTTATCCAAATTACCTCAACAATGAACATCTTTCATGTTTAAATTAAGTTAATAAACTCATCAAGTTTCACAGTCTAATGAAAACATTAAACATTAAATATTATATTTCTGACAATAATGTTTCACACTGGAGTTTTAAATCAAAGAATCAAACTAAATAAACTTTATTTTTTAGAATAAACTCTGACTTTGAATCAGAAACTGAACTTATATATATTTAATTGTTGAAGCTTCGCCGTCTGTGTTTGAAGCCTTTAAACTCTTTAGAGCTGCAGCTAATTAAGTGGAGATAGTACCTATCTGGCACAAACTGTAGTGCCACAGTGAAACCGCACACATCACCCGGTACAGTGTTCACGGCTAATGTGGATTAATGCGTCCTGTCTCGCAGCGGCTCCCGCAGACACCGGCTCTTATAGACAAAAGTAATTAAGATGAATAATCGGGATTTAAGGAGCCTTTTGTTTGCATTATTGCTAAATTCTGGGATAAGGACACAGTTTCTCTGTGGTTTACACGAGCGTATGAGGCAATTTGCTGTGTGAATGTTATTGTTCGAGGCTAACTAGCTAGTAAAACAATAGGCGTGATGTGTCATAGCGGTAAGTGCTGCTCCGAAGAGCTAAACTCCCCACCGCTAATGAATTCATTAATCTCTCTATTTATTCCTGACAAGCAATTATCTCCTCCTGCAGAATGAGGGTCAGGAGGCAAGGTTGAGAGCTTCCACATATCTGCTGAGGAGGAAACACTGAAGGAACCAATCACAGCGCAGCACACCTGCTCCTACTTTATTTCTTTGTTGTGGTCACTTTGATACTCGTCCTTTAATAATCCGACATAATGATGATTCAGGTATTAACCTTCATCCAGAGTTACCCAACCCACCGACCAACCACTGGATCAAACAGCTGGATTATTTATCCTGAAGCTTTATGATTGTGTTTCATAAACGTTCACATTGACAGCAGAGAGTCGATCTCGCTGCAAAGACATTCTGGTTTTGTTGTTAAATATGGGAACACTATGAGGATAAGAGGATCTTAAAGGGATTTAATGTGGACTTTAATGTCAACCTGTGTGCAGGTGGAACCAACCAGAACCACATTTTAACATTTAAACTCATTCATTCACATTTTTACCGTCTGATTCTTTATTTAAACCGCCGCCAGCGGCCTCCTGCCCCGAACCCTCCCGCCACCTTTTTCGACACCTCGTGTAAAACTTGGAGCTCATAAAGTTTGACCTTGCACTCACTTGCGTGTTTTTCACACATAGCGGGGCACAAAACCTATAAAAGGCTCGCCGTAATCGCTGAGGACAGACCGAACGCCATGAAATAGGTGTTAGCGGGGGGAACCACGGCGCTCCATCTCCAGCTCCTCTCTGAGGGATGACCGTCTAAACTGGAATAAAACCCCGTTAAACGGTGTCACAACATGAATCACTGCCCCAGGAGACATCCATCACTGCTTTAAAAGGTGACCACGAATGATCTGTGAGCCGCTGGATATTGATTACTCATGTGCTGCAGGTGTCAGGTTTAATGTTGCGGCGGCTTGATAGCGTCGCCTCTGACAGCCGCTGCCCTAACTCTCCTCTGATAGATTTTAATGGTGAAATATTGATTTCTTTTCTGGCCAAGGTCTGCCAGCAAGGGCCAGATCATTTGTTGGGGTAATGCAGGACACTCGGTGCCCTGGTCCCAATCAATCATTCTGACAGGGAGCACCAAAAGAGAGAAAGGGGAAGAAGAAGAGAAGGAGGGGAGGAGGTAGAGCTTGGTGAAGCTTCAGCGGATGCATCCACAATCAGGACTTCCAGATATCTCCGACCGCAGTTAATATGAATACTAATGATGTGTTTATTGAGTGGGAATGCTCAGCAAATCACAGCTGACGGGATAACAGTCGGAGCGCCTTGAGCGGGGAATGAGGATCTCGGAGAGAGGGTCTATATTTTATTTAAGCGGCTCTCGGCTGGGGGCTGCAGGAGGAGGGGGGGGAGAGAGAGTCAGGTAATGTGTTGTGTTACAACTCAGTGGTCGTTCCCCCCAGCCGGAGCGATAACAGACTTGCTAATGGGAAGCCATCAATCACAATCAGCCTCCTATTCCACCAGTGTCTGTGCTCTGCTCGGCTCTGGGAGAGGGAGTCGGGATGGAGGTAATAACGGAGCAGCAGCAGCTCGTCCAGGACTCGTAATATTTCCAGCCAGAGCAATAGATGCTCTGCCGTGTCAGCACGTCTTTTAATAAGAGAGCCACACACACACACACACACACACACACAGGAGCGGTTAAAAGCCTGGACGAGGCCTTGAGGCCGCGGCGGGGAGGAGAATTAATGCGAAGCCGGTCTCAGGTGGGACGAGTGTGTCGAGTGTTCGGTGCCAAAAGCAGCTAATTGGTTTTTCATTACACTCTGTTCAGTCTCCTGTTTCACCCTCAGAGGCCGCAGACAAAGGACGCTGAATGAGCGGATACACGGAGGAGTGGAGTCGGAGGTGTAAATGTGTATTTCAGATGTTGCTGCACAGTTTATCAACAACAACAACGACAACAACAACAACCGGCCTCCTCTGTCTTTACACTGACAGCTACGTAGCTAACCAACTAGCTCTGTTGATTTTAATGGGTGTAAGGAAACTTAATAAGCTGATATTTCTGTGAAGAAAACTAAATTAAATTCTTCATTTTAAAGTTTAAAGAGCTTCAGTCTCTGATAAAGTCGTCCTGCTTTAGAAAACAACCAAAGAGCTGATCGAACAACGAGGAGAAAACACTGAATCTGTCAGAAAAGAAGAATATTAAATCAGTTTGATTGTTAGAAATTAGGAAAATACAGAATACAGACAGAGAATGATATAAAAATATCAGGAAAACTCGTCTCTGATCAATATTCAGGAAATAATCTGCTTAAAATTCATCCAAATCTCTGGTTTTATACAAACTTCCTGCAGTCTGCTGTTATTATACATTAAATATAATATGAAATATCTATAACATATAGTCAGTTTAAAGGGTTTCCTAAAGGAGAAAGGTTGGGAATCAGCGTATGAGGAGAGATCTTCGAACTCTTTACCTAAAAATGATCCAACAGACAAAAAACTACTTGAATAATTTATTTAAAAAGACCAAAAAGATATAAAAAAGATAAAAATTCATCCCAGAGTGAAACCACCAACACCAGCTCTGCTCGGTCGGTTTGGCCTCCGTTGTTGGACTCTCTGGACGTCCTTCCTCCTCCTCTCCCTCCTCCTCTTCCTCCTCCTCCTCCTGTCTGTTAACTCACTGGCCCCGCCCCCCTTCAGTTGTTGCTCTGGTTTGACTGCAACACGTTGAGAGGAAGAGGCGACGTATATTTAAAGGTTGATCAGTGACTGTTGTCCACAGTCTCAGTGAATGAAACATAAACTGAGTATTTCTGCTGTTAAAGATAAAATAACCTTCGTCTCTGAGATGTGATTGGATCCAAATAATCACTGAAAACTGAAAATATTGTTACTTTACGTGTTTTAGAGTCACTGATATCGACACTGATGTTACCGCTCTGTATGTACACACTGAATAAAGATTCCTAAAGGATCCTCAAGATATCTGAGTGGAAATGTTTCTCTGAGTCTCCTCGTTACGTTAATCACATAGAGTTTAATTTGAGTGTATTTAATGTCACGTTAATCACTTTAATTACTCCTGTTTATTCCTGTTGAGGGACTATTTTCAGCTGCGGATGAATCTACATGTGAGTGTGTGTGATTATGATCTGTGGATGTTACTTCACATTGTGGATCATTGACGATGGAAATTTATCAGGATTTAATAAAAATATAAAAAGATACAAACTCCAGGACTTTATTTATTTTTACAGGTTTTATACTGAATATAATAATATATAGAATATAATCTTAGTCCCTCCAAATAAATACAGTTAAAAGGTCAATAACATAATATAATAATATAATATAATATGGACACGTGTCACTGCAGGGCGTCCGCAGGTTGATGTTATAAAGTTATATTTGTCATTCTTTTAAAAGTGTTATTAGGAAAAAAAAAATATTGATCAACGGCTACAAAACAAAACAGACACAGAACCAGAACTTTACAGTATTTTACTTCAATATTCTTTTGCCTTTTTGTCTTAAAATGGATAAAAAAAAAAGTCTTAAAAAGGTCTTAATTTAAAAACAATATATATTTTATTAATCACTTTTATAGAAAAAAAGAGGGGAAAACTACCGGCCTCGTCCCGTCCAAGGAAATAAAACAACTGGTGTCTCTTATTCGTGGGTTTCAGTGTTTTTAATAGTATATAAAATGTTAAACTGAGCTGTTATATTGTCAGTAAAGGGCTTCCATACCTCCAAAGATAACAGGGTTCCCTTTTACATATTAACATATTATTATTTATATATTAATATATGATATAAACATGGATATATATATATATATATATTATAAATCCCTTCTGCTGCTCATTCATAGTGTTCTACAAACTGAGTTCCCTCCCTAGGATGGCGAAGGCATGCCACTGTATTATCTGTAATATATTAATATCTGTGGTTGCAGTTCCCTGTTATTGTGTGTGTGTGTGTGTGTGTGTGTGTGTGTGTGTGTGTGTGTATGACCAGCAGGGGGCAGTACAGCCTCCTCCAGCTGCCTCACTGAGTGTCAACAACCCGACAGTAACGGATGAAGTGATTCTGAGCGGAGTGAATAAATATAAATACATCGTGTTACGCTCTGTTTGTTGTTGTTTTTATTCATAGTGGATAAAATATCTGACTGTACGGAGGCATTTCTGCTCTGAGTGCCAACATAATCATCAGAAGAAACATCCTGCTGTGATTGATTATTATTATTTGTTTTCTGTCGATCATTTTCTCCATTGATTGATTAGTTGTTTGGGCCAGAAAATTGTGGAAAAATGTCTCATTTTGTCCAAAAACCACAGATATTCAGTTTACTGTCAAATATATGGAAGATCAGAGCTGCCATTATAATAAATAAGTTAATGACTTAAATAAATAAATGAAATAATAAAGACAAATAAATGTGGAGGTTGATTTAAAGATAAATAAGCACAGAAATAGAAAAAAAATAAAAAATTTTCGATAATTATTTTTGTGTGTTCATGTTTATCCCAATTTATTATTTTCTGTTTTAATTAATTTATTTCTGTATTTCTTCACCCGTATTTTAATGAGATTATGATAAATAAATAATTAAATGACTCCAATAAATAAATGTAGAAATAAAAGCCGAAATTATTAAATAAATGTGGAAGTTAATTTGAAAATAAATAAATATGCACAGAAATCAATTTTTTTCCTGAATTATTTGACAAATTATGTGTTTTTGTGTTAATTTATTTTCATATTTAATTATTTCTCATGAATTATTTATTGGATAGTCAAGACACACCCCCTAATTAACATATGGATGAATAAATAAATAAAAACAAATTAAAATAGAAATAAAAATTGAAATTATAAAAACAGAAAACAGGAATAAAAACTAATTAAAAACTAATAAAACAGATATAAAAAAACAAAAAAAGCAATTTGTCATATTTTAAAAAATGATATTTTTACATTTTCTGTGCATCTTTATTTATCTTTAAATTAACCTCCACATTTATTTGTCTTTATTATTGCATTTATTTATTTAAGTCAATCATTAATTTATTTATTATAATGGCAGCTTTTGTCCTCCATACTACAGGATTAAAAAACTGAAATCAGAGAAAATCCTCAAGATGATTATTGATTATCAACAGTTGGCTACAAGCAAATAATCGACTTATTAATGCAGCTTTACTTATTGATAATGAACTTCAATATCTAATAAAACACACACACACGCTCGCTCACACACACACACACACACACACTCGCACACACACTCACTCACACACACACACACACACACACACACACACACACACTCGCTCACACACACACACACACACACACACACACACACACACTCTCAGGGATCAAGTGGAGGTTAAACACTTGGAACCGGACTAATGGCCGACTTCCGCCTCGTATTGTTTCGTCTTCGGGAACATGTGTGTCAATCAAAGGGGGCGTTTCCATGGCAACCTGGCAGCCCCAGAGCCAATGTGTACTAGACGGGGGCCCCGAACCCCACAGATCCACCAGAGGCCCCCCGAAAGGTGTCTTCACTCCCGTTTATCCCCTTCTTACCCTGATTATTGATTATTGATTATCGGTGTTTGTCTCTGTGGGGAAACTGTTTCATCCTGATACTTTAACTCTTCGTGAGGAGGGAGGAACAATAGAGTCCGCTCACACACAAAGTCTCTGAGTCTCCACAGACCGGCAGCCCGGCAGGGGTCCGGTAGACCGGGGGAACCGGGGGGGAACCGGGGGGAACCGGGGGGGAACCGGGGGGGAACCGGGGGGAACCGGGGGGCAAACACCCGCAGGTCAACGCCAGCGTCAGCAGACCGACACTGTTAATGTCTCTCTCTCGCTTTGCATTGTGGGACACAGCAGGCGAGGTAGACTGGTCCAGATTCATCGATCTGGATCGATATCAAAGTGCATCGATCGATATATTGATTAATATCCAGAGTCTGAACCGGACCGATACCGGAACCAGAGCCCCGATTCTCCTGCCGTTACTCATCCTTTTTAAGACGCTCAAACTTTGTTATTTATAGTCGATTATTTGTTTTATTGTAAAATAAAAACAAAAATACTGCGACCCCCCCGACCTCGGCGGCCCCCCCGACCTCAGCGGCCCCCCCGACCTCGGCGACCTCCAGTCGTTGCTACAGCAACAGCACAGGTGGCTACATTAGCAGTTAGCGGAGGACGTCTGATATTATCGGTTGAATCAGTTCATGCTGACGTAAACACTCGTTGTTTTACAGGAAGATAAAATGATTGATTATTGATAAATAAACTGAGTGTTTATGAATGTTTTTTTTATCATGAATTGTTAAATATGTGAACGATGTAACGGAGGATGTGAAAGGGTTAAAGTTCACCGGGAGACAAACTCCTCCCGGACAGACGACAACAGTTAAATCATCTCTTAACTATTTATAAAAATGTGTCGGGGGAGCAGTGAAGGTCTTTTCATCGAGACGTTCGTCACCGCAGCCACAAAATATAAAATAATAAAGCCCCCTCCTCGCCGCGGGGTGGGGGGGGCCCCCGCCCCGAGCACAAAGGCTGCGACTGTGCTTTAATCACATATGGCATTGTCATCATACAGTGATTTCCTGCCCTGACACAAACTCCACAGACACTCGGTCATGGAGGTCAAACCAAATTTTCTCAGCGAGGGTCTGAAGATACAAAAGCACTGTCACGGTCCCCTCGGTGATTTCAACCACCTCCTCCTCCTCCTCCTCCTCCTCCTCCTCCTCTTCCTCGCCTCTGTCTGCTGGGAAGCTGAAAGTGAAGATGAAGTTCGTCACTGTCGGGATATGCGTGCAGCGTCGGGGTTTCAGATGTGGTTTCTAGCTGGGGGGGGTCAAAGGTCGAGACGTAGAAATCTTCAGCTTCTTTCTGAGGTAATTTTATTTAATATTTAATTAAAACGGAGCTCAACTTATCCTGTAACAGCTGATTTACTTCAGTAAAAGTATCAGAGTTTAAACATTTTACTTAATTTAAAGCAGAAATATATAAATATAAATAAATATTAGCATTAAAACATTCTTAAATTAAAAGAACTTAATGGAGCTCATTTTAATTATTTTACTGAAGGTTGATTAAAGTTTTATTTTATCAAAATCTACAATAATACAATTTATATGATGTTTGTATTTTGTATTATTATTAATCTGTAATATATATGTGGTGTAATTTCATACATTGTTATTAAAAAGAATAAAGATTATAGTCACTTTGTTATTAGTTATTAAGTTATTAACTAAATACACCTAAAGTAAATAAATAAAAAAATAAAGTGGAGTAAAAAGTAAAATATTTCCCATATTTTAAATATAAAATAGAAGAAAATTGAAATATTCAACTACATTAAAATTGTACTTGAGTAAATATACTTCATAAAAATGCACAAAATGTGATTTAAAGGTTTTATTTTCTATTATTTCTGCAGTAAATAAATTTTATAATCTGAACTCAAATGTTAATATTTCATTTTCATTCTTTTAAACAAAATTTTGGTGAAATTTTCAGAACATTTTTACTATAAAAAGTCATTTAAAGGTTTTTACTCTCTTCACCCTCCCGTTGCACGAAGGAGAAACTACGGTGGCCATGAAATGTGCAACAGTCAGTGTTTGTCCGTTCTGGGCTACCGTAGAAACATGGCTACTCCACCACCAGTAGATAAAAACGTCTCATTCTAAGGTAACAAACACACAATTATTCTTATATTCAGGTGATTAAACACTAATGAAACATCCCTCAGTGTCTGACAGCATTATGGAACGGATCCCTACAGAGATAGACCTTTAGTTTAACCACAAACAGTAATATCACTATCACTCTCCACCAGACTCCAGAGACACAAACACTCATTTTACCTTCAGATCATCGTAACTTCATTCAAAGTGGACAGAAACAGAATAAAACTCATTAAAAGCGTCTCTGTTAGTGTTTCCAACAATCACCAACTCTGGTTTGGTGGAAATAAATCCTTAATTCACCGACGTAGATGATAAAAACAGCAGTTTCAGTCGGAGCAGACCGGCTATGGAAACAAACCACAGAGAGGCTGCGATACAACACAGGCAGAGGGAGAGAGACACCATGTGACTCTGTATATGGAGAATATAATGTTTAATATCTCATATATAACCTTTAAAATAAGGTTCTTGTTTGGAGATAAAAGCACATAAATGAACTGAATTAATAAAATATGACAACTTTTAACTTTAAAATCACAGAATAATAAATAAATAACATTTATCACTTTAAACTGTTTCAGCAAACTGAATCCAGACCGTCTTTAAAGCTCTTTAACATAAAACACTTGTTAAATTCACACATTTGTAAGTGGACCCTGGCATTGAGAGGCAACGCGGCGAGCGAACCCGTTTAAAGTGTGACAGTGATTAAAGGCCGAGCGCCGGCGGTGCGTCTGGTGTCCACGTCAAACCTAAAGTAAGGAACTCAACTGTCGGCCCGCCGTTTATCCAGTTGCTCGCCTCTCGCTCCGTCCGCACGCGAACCGCCGCCGTCCCCCCCCGTTCCTGTTAGCCTGTATGCTGACAGACACATATGACATGCTAAATCACTGACGCCATTAGACATGCTCGCTGACCAAACGGATGACATGCTCGGGGCCTAATCCTCGGTTTGAATTGCTGTGCGCTCCGTGACTAAATGCTTTTGGTCAAACACAAATCATCAGTGTGTAATCCACTTAGCCCTCTGTGTGTGTGTGTGTGTGTGTGTGTGTGTGTGGTCCAGAATAGCATAACAAACTGTAACAGCAGCTTTTAAAGCTCGTACACGACCTTCAGGTCAGGAAGGAGCCGGGGGGAGTGAAGCTAGCTCACACTAAAGCTTCTGTTTTGTGGGGCCTCTGCACCGAATCGGGGACGTTTCGCGTCAAAATTAAACTTTAAAATGACGTTGAAGTGTTCTCAATGTGTATTCATCGATCTCAGGGTGTTTTATTTATGGTTTTTACATTTTAATGAACGAAAGATTTTGTTTTTTTAGTCGCAGTTTTTATAGCAAATACTTGAAATGTAGCTTCAACGCTAACAGCCTGAGGGCACGAAGCACCTTCAGGTTCCTTAAAAACAAAACATAATCACATTTAAGGAATCATTTAGGTAGAAGGGGTTAATACTGAGATTCTCAGTCATACTTTAAATATTATAAAAATACAGAAATGCAGTGAAAGAAGTTACTGAATTGATCTTATTGATCATGTGATTATTGAACTATCTCACATCTGACTGATGAACTAAAATGTGAGTTTTAACCAACATATTATAAATTTCTGATGTTTTATATCTAAATTGGAAACGAGAGTCACAGAATAATACAAGAAAATAAGATTTCTGAAGGATTATAATCATTATATTTAATTAATTAGTGTAGAGTTAAGAGAGTTTTCTTTCAGTGTTTTATTTTTATTAACATTTTACATGATGTATCTTCGAACTGTAATTAGAACAAAAGACACTTAATAATAATAATATTATATATAATGTAATCTTTGGTTATTAGCATCGTGTTTAAACTGATATTAAAGACAAAATATTTCCTTTAAAAATGTAAAAATGTGGAATTTATAATTCTGAATTATTTTAACAACTGTAATATATATAATATATATAATAATATATTTCTGTTCTCTCTTTTACTGGTTATTAGCTGAAACTGAACAAATTATTATTTTATTCCCTAATCAATCACATTTTTCGTGGCTGCAAAATGAAACTCATGAAACTCGACACAATTTAAGTATTTTATGTACACAGGCGTCGACCACGGCCCCTAAAAGCTGACTGTTGATCCAGTGTGAAGCCACATTGTTACCATCCACTGTTTAGATCTTGGTGCTTTTTAACTCTAGATTTGAACCGGATGAAGGATTTTAGTCATCGGACGTCTGGATCTTAAGTTATCAGAGAAACAAGCTGAGCTAACGTTAGCAGCAGCTCGGCTCGCAGCCCCTCCGGGACGTCCTTTGTCTGTCCAACAGCGTGGGAGAAGCAGTGATTGTTAAGGTGGAACTGCTTTATTCAGTGTGTTTAAGGTGGAACTGCTTTATTCAGTGTGTTTAGTGGTTTTAATCAGCGGGTCTGTTTGTGTTGGAGAGGAGGAGACCTCTGTGGATCATTGGGCTCCCGGTAGAAACCTCCTGAACCATGAACACTGAAGGAATCCTAACCGGGAGAAGCTGACTGCAATGACGCCAATGGTGGTGAAGACAACAACTCCCATGATCCCACGCTGCTTCACCTCCTCGTTAAAGTTCCTCTTTTTGTTATTGATTTGATGTTAGAGACGCTCTAGTGTTCGAAACTACAGACTGAATGTTTAAACGTCTCCTCTAACGTCATATTTTACATCACTAGAATGTAAATGTGAACTTATTTGAACTAAAAACACATAATTCTGTAAGTTTAAAAACATTATTGATTAAGCAGCTTTCACCAGTAAGTGACTCTAACTTAGGTTTCTAGTTTTTTTTCAGGGTTAAAATGACGTTTTTAATCTTTAAATTAAAGTTTTCCAGGACAATGTAGATTATTTTCAGGACTGGAAAACTAGTCTATAAATTCCCAGATTTCCCAGATTCCCGTGGGAACGCTGCTTTAAACGCCATCTTCTTAACATAAACGTCGTTTATAACTTTAAAAGGCGGGAAAACAACAACAACAGCCTCGATAATGAGGCAAATTAACAGCAGTAACTTCCTGGCGTGTGAATCACGAGCGACCTGCAACAAAAGGCGCCATCGCCCACGGTGGCGAGCGTTCGTGTGCGTGTTCACGTCCCCGGAGCCGTGTGACCAGCTTCCATGAATATCAACGTATTCAGGAGCACTTAAAAGGGTTTAACACTGCGCTTAATCCCTGCTACAAGTCCCCCAGAAAAACCAATTTAGCCGCCATAAAAGGGCGCCGCCTCTCCCTCGCCGCCTCGCCGCTCTTCCTCTCTCCCAATGATGGAGATTAGGCTTATTAAGAGGGCTTATTGTCTGTGGTGTCATGGATACCCAGTGATTACACACTCCGTGGCTGCTCCTCCTCCGTTCGCCCTCAAACCTCGCAGGGATTCGCTGCCTCCAAAGTCAAATCAATTATTCCCCTCCCTCCTCCTCCGCCGCCGCCGCCGCCACATTCACCTCTGATATGGAGCCCGACAGGCTGCACTCTTCAGTGTCAACAAGCAGAGACGGCAGTGTTTGAGACTGAACCTCTAAAGACTGTAAAACGTTTATTAACCTGCTCGTTATTCAACATTTAGTTTAAAACAAAGTTTAATCAATTATTTTATTTATTTACTTTTATTGAGTCGAACTCAGATTTTATTTTATGATATAAATAAAATATCTGGATCCTTTAACTCCTTATTCTTCAGGATGCTCTGATCAATCGTTATCGGCAGATATCGGTCGATCAAAGGAGCCGATCAGATGATTAAAGTTGTGAATCATCTTCATAAAACTCACAGCTGAGCAATAAAGTTATTGATTAGTGTTTTATAATAACTAATAAAGAGCCAATAAGCTACTAATTAAAACCTTAAATTAAACACCAGACTGAATAAGAGAGTTACTATTTAATAACACACACACTCTCACACACACACTCTCACACACACACACACACTCACACACACACACTCTCACACACACTCACACACACACACACACTCTCACACACACACACACACACACACTCTCACACACACACACACACACACACACACTCTCACACACACTCACACACACACACACACACACTCACACACACACACACACACACACACACTCACACACACACACTCTCACACACACTCTCACACACACACACACACACACACACTCTCACACACACACACACACACACACACACTCTCACTCACACACACACACACACACACACACTCTCACACACACTCTCACACACACACACACACACACTCTCACTCACACTCACACACACTCTCACACACACTCACACACACACACACACACACACACACACACACACTCGAATGGAGACTCTACTTCCTGAATTGGAAGCGATCTGACCTCTGACCTCTGTAGTTACCGCGGCGGGTTATGAGACAACCCCCTGCTGCTGCTGTGTGCTCACAGCCGGGATGTTAAACCCTGCGAGGCCGACGGCGGAGGCCCCCCCCGGCGGACCCGGCCTAAAGAGGGGTGAGAGGGGTGAGGGGTTTAAATGTCCCCCTGCTGCCGGGGCACTTGACCCCGACCGCCCTCTCTTGTTCGGGGCTGATGTCAGCCACTGTTTCACCGGAGGGCCGCGGTTAATAGCCCCGGATTGACTCCGCTCGTACATCACGAATCACAAGAGAAATATCCAAAATAGACCCCCGACTGTCGGCTGCATCAGAGCCTCTAATCCAGTCAGGAGCCGAGTCCAGATCCCCTATGGAGGCACGTTGCTGCCAATGTGACGGGAATACATAGTGTCATTAACATGATTATTAAAATATAGAGTTAATATCAGAAAGTCAATATTCTGAGATATTACTCATATTTTTGAGAAAATGTCTTATTTTTAAATACTAAGTCATTATTTTTGTGATATTAAGTCTAAATATTGTGAACATTTCTAATTATTTTTTGATATTAATACTTAATATCTCAAAATAATGAGACATTTTCACAATATTTAGTCAACAATTTAGAAAATGTCTCATTATTTTGAGATATTGAGTCATTATTTGGGGATATTAGGTCTAAAAATGTGTAAAGTTTCTCATTATACTGACTTACACAATGTTTTTTGTCTTGTCAACACTGGCATTAATGGGCTTCCGTAGAATCTGGATGCTCTGGAGGTTTTTTAATATTTTGAGATATAAAGTAAATATTTTAATAAAGTTCCTCATTATATTAACTCACAAAATCCTTTATTTTTCTGTCACACTGACAGAAACGAGCTTCCATAAGTTCCCCCGGTTTCACCACGAAGGCACCACCACCACCGCGAGAGCTCGTTGACCTTGAACCGTGAACTGCGCCGACCCGCCGGAGCTTCTTCCCGGCGAGGAACCGAGAGCGGGAGGACGAACAATCGGAGGGGGGAAAGGGTAACGCAGGTGAGGAAGACAAACGTATAATTGAGCCTGTGCATGAACGGGTTATCTCTCGGCGGTAGACCCCGAACACAAAGGTTCGGCTTTGTGTGTGAGGAAACAAGAGGGGAAGGCCTGGTCCACGTGGGACCGGGTCTGGATCACAGGAGACCCTGGCCACTGATAGGCACTCACCGAGCCTCTTCAGCAGGTTAGCGGCGACATAATTAAAAAGATAAACCTTATGAGCAGGGCACAGAGATAAGAGGTGTAATGAGAGCGAGGAGGGAGATCATCCAATGAGGGGAGGACGGAAAGGGGGGGGGCGGGGGGAGTTCACAAGGCGGTCTCAGGGGAAATAAACCCCCGAACCTGTCAATCATCTGCCAGAGATAAGTGTGGATACGGAGCCTGGAGCAGATCTAGAGGAGCATGATCTGTAGCTTAATGCAGTCAGAGAGGGTTCGGGAACTACCGGGAAGACCGGGAAGACCGGCGTACGTTTATAATCAGCTCGTTTATGTTCGAGTGCATCTTCACATCGTCTGAGCTCCACAATCTGTTTTTATATTTAACAAAGTGAGCAGAAATAATTCACAATAACTCCGTTTATTTCTGTTTTTATATCAGAATCCAATCAAACTGGATCATATGTAATGACCGACCGGGGCTCAGCAGCGGTACCGAGCTGATTTATGGACTTGTTGCTAAAAGAGGCTAACTGTTGCTAACAGTAATGTTAGAGGCCGTTTATTCCTCCTCGTCAAACATCTGAACGAGTTCCTGTTCCTCAGCGGCTAAATGCTCCGTTATGTTGCTAGTTGCTAACTTTATCTCTCTTTATCTTAAAAACCCCTCTGTCCTATCAGAGCTCTTGTTGTTGTTGTTGTTGTTGTCAAATAAACACAAGACTAGGAGGACGCTTCGTTACGTTCTCACGTGGAAAACCTGGAAACTGATTAAAAAAACCAAAATCCTGTAAATTGATTGTATTTTATTTCGTGTTGTGGCCAAATTATTGTTACGTTTAGAGGAAAGTTGAAGTCAACAGACCTTTTTCACAGCAGTCGGGTAAACACAGGTATGCTGGCTCATTGGTAACACCTGTGTTTACCCGACTGCTCCTTGTTAAAATGGCTGTAGTAAGAACAGTAGTATTAACAGATGTTAAATTAAATTAGTTTTATATTATTAATAACTAGATAATAATAGATCTGCACTGTAATGCAGGATTGTTAACAGCCTTTTATTCTTTATTATTTGGGTATTTTAAGGCTTTTTTTACCGATCGCTGACTGGAAATGACGGTTTAAGGCTGGTTGTGTTACTCCCTGAGCAACGAGGGCGCTTTTATTTCGACACCCAGCATGTGTGAGCTTTTACTCTCCTCTTCCTCCCGCCTTCAAAGGGTCACGACTGCAGCGATCCGGCGCCGCCCGGCAGCAGAACCCTGGACCGTGTGTTACGGCCCAGAAAGGAAAGTCAGCGCCTTCCTTCATGGCCTCGTAAGCTCCTCCACAACGGCGGCGGCGTTGCTCTCACACCTCCCCCCTCCACTCCTTAAATAACAGACATGTATTCGTTCGTACAGCGAATAATTCCCACCCTTCAAAACACACATATAACAATCTGTTCCAGTTGCAGACGTACGACTCTCTCCCCACTCGGGTGTGTAAATGATCCAGGAGCACATTGTCTTCCTCCCGGCGCCGGCCTACCATGTGAGCCCTGCACAGGCGGGTGCCTCGTGATTGACAGTCAGCTCGTCTCCGCGACACTCGGCTGCTCGTATGTAGAGTTTAAAGCCGTGAACGCAGGCGTCTCCTGTGCAATGCTCTCCCCTCCCTCCCTCCCCCGTCTCTCTCCTCGCTCTCCCTCTCCTGTCTTTGACACCCCCGATTAGAAGGGAAACCTGCGTGCAGAGAGAAAGCATCTCTAACAGGAACAACGTGTGGTGCTGTGAGGTGGAAAGTGAGCTCTCTTGTTACGGGGCCCGCAGTAGAGGTTGTTTACATGAGCACCTGAGGAGGAACAGGGTGTACAGCCCCTGACAGCCGGCGCTGCTTCATCTCCAAGGCCCCCCCCCCACCAACCCACCACCTTGTGAGAAGATGCCAGAGGAGGAGGAGGAGGAGGCGGCCATGATGCCTCCGTGCAGCCCTGTGCCCTACCTGTAAGGAGCAGCCGGAGCAGGAGCAGGAGGAGGAGGAGGAATTTCCCTGCACATGTTTGACAAGAGAGCCCAGCTTTCAATTTAGAGGTGACACGAACGAGAGACTTGATTTCTAATTGTTACATCAACAAAAAAAACATTTCTTCTTATTGGAGGAGATTTGAGACTTTTAGGTAATTATCCTCAGATTGAAACTGAGTCAGTGTACGAAAACACCATCGACGCCTCCAACTGTACAACAATGAAGATAATATCCGTCATTCGGCGCATCGAGATCCCGCCCACGACATCTCTCTGTTTAATAGCGTCAAATAAATAATTAAAACCAAATTTATCAGAAGAACTAAGAACGACCTGAAATGCCAGAAACAATCTTTGGGAAAAATGTATTTGACTCAGATTTGTTTGTTTAGTTTCAGTTTGTCCGATCTGCTAACATCCAGTCAGCCACCAGGGGGCGATACAGCCTCATAATGATAATTTCTTGCAGCAGGCGAAGCTACCGGTAAGTCAGATATTAAAAACTGGTATCAGAAGATCTCTAACTATTAAATATTTTCCTCCAAGACTTTTATCTTTTGGGGCGTTTTGAGTCAAACATCTACTTCTGTTAAATTCAAGATGAATAATACATGAAAAAACAGGAGAATTTAATATTAAAATACTCAAAAGAATTAGAGATAAATCTATAAACGGTCGTTTATTTAGCCGACGTAGAGCAACATTAGCGTTCGTTTAGAGTCGGTTTTTGTGTCTTTTGGTCTCAACCAAGTCCACGAAAAACAGCCAGTTACTAACATTGTAAAAGTCTCCGTAGAGTCGAGGGGAATCGGGTTTATCGGCGTAAGCGACTCGTTTAGTAATCTCCTGCATCGTTAATGTGTAAAAATATTGATTAGTGCACCTTTAACTTCTGCATTCATTTCTAATAAATGAATAAATGACCAGAAATATAGATTTCTTTCTTTAATCCAACGTGAAATTCTAATAAACAATCTTCCAATCTGCTGTTTATGATTATGCCAATCTTACATAACGATGTAATTAAATCTTTTTTTACGACCTTCCCTCTCTCCGTCCCCCCCCCGCTCTCTCTACGGGTACGACGGCGTTGACGTAATGGAGACAATATTTAGCCAACCTCCTTGAGCTCCTGACAGATAATTAGCATTGTTCATCAACCCCAAAAGAAGAAGATGAAGAAGATGTTGGAGAATCTCTCATCCTAATGAAAGACGAGTCTCTCAATCTCTCCTTCAGACGAATCTCAGGGTGAATGTTTAAAACCATTCTCCTGTTTGTATTCCTGTTTTTATTCCCCAGTATTGGACATCGATCTGCACTGATTGATTTGTCGCCGGTTATTTGACACGACCTCGTTAACGAGCTGAACAGGAGTAAGAACCAACACTCGTCTACAGTCCCGTGGTCTTTGGCGTCTATCGGAAGAGACGTCGAGCCAAAAAAGCTTCGACTCACTCAAACTCGCCGTCCTCTGGGAACAAAAGTTCATCTGTCTGTCGAGACTCATTTCAATTGTGCTCCTCTCTTGAATTATAATCTGTTTTATTCCAAACGTTAAGATTTACGGCCGGCAGCCGCGTTGAATTAGTCATTTCTGGGAACTCGGAAGGATCTTCATTACCCTGTTTATTGTGGTTTGCTTTCTTTACGGGGTACCAACAGTTCAACGGTTTATTCTTGCTTCATTTTCTATTCACGAGGGCTTAAAAAACAAAGAAAAAGGGGGAAAACCCGTTTAAAATAATGTGTATGATGTTCAGTGCTTCCAGTAAAACACATTGTGACACATTTATACATTAATCACTCTGAGAAAAACTTTAAAATTATTAATTAATCAATAAATTGATGATAAAAGTGGCTGTATGGCGTAAAAGAGGCAATATGAAGATGTTTTCTTTCATTTTTACTGTTTTATTTACAGTAAATTGTACAGTTTGTGCTAATTGAAGTATTGTACTGATGGATTAAAGTAATTAAATCATTAATATTAAAGATGTATGGGGCTGATATTGAACCACAAGCACAAACATTAAGTTCATTCTATCGTTTTTATTCTTAATTTAAAGGTTTATTACAGTAGTATTGTTGATATTAGTGATGTATTTCTTTAAATAAATGAATCCAAGCTGCAGTAATAATATGAACCTATAACTAATTTGTTAAATACAGTTCAGGAATATTTAACTTTTAACAACATTAAGATGCAACATTGAGACTTTTGTACAAACAGTTCGATATATATGACAATCAGGGTATTCTGGAAATTAAAATATAATCATATATGTGCACTTACACCAATAATAGTTCAATATATTGATTAATTTGGCTGCAGAACCGTAATTACCATCATTATGAGGACGTCACTGTACGATAACTGTTCCTTTATAACCGTATTACACTGTTATTATTAACAGTTATAATTATCCTTAAGGTTATTTTCTTGTTGGTTTAACAAACTCTTTGTTATAACCTCACAAAATATTACGTCTTTTATCTTTTTATTCATTTAATACTGTAATAAGCAAACATACACAGTAAACAGCTGCAATGTGGAATAAACATTAAATATACAGTCTTATGATACAGAAATACATTTTAACACATATTATTTATCATCAGTATCATATGAGTGTCATAATATTACACAGTTATTACTATTATAAGTAATATATTTTTTCTTTTTGGTTGAATAAACTCACAATATATTACATCCTGTATCTTTGTTAGATTTAATACCGTAGATAAACATCATAATACAACGATGTCAGTACACCAACATTAATGTGGAATAAACACTACATATATACACTCTTTTGATATAGAAACACATTTTTCCACATACAATTCTGCACAAATATAAGTAATAAACATTTACATTGGTCGTAACACCGTCTAAAGCATGAGGTCTGAGATCTTTACGGTTTCACGGTATAAAACTATTATAATTATCAGTTACAATGACCCTTAAATGAATTAACATTAACAGAAAGATTGAACAGATATTACATCCTATATCTTTTATAATGACACAAACACAGCAGATAAACAAATGTACAGAATATAACTGTAAATTTAACCCATAGAAATAAATGTTTTATATATATAAGATATATGTGATAAACACCCACACTGGTGCAGTTACACCCTCCCAGGCTCTAAAATATAATCCCCCCCCATAAGAAACCCACCTACAATGCGACACTGTGACTCTATTCTTGGAGCCGGAGACTGAGCCACTCATCACCAGGACATCGGTTACATACGTATTATCCGTACACTGGCGCCCCAAATAGAGGATTTCACAGCCAGCGCCGGCGAGGATGACATAGCCGGTGCGCTATGTGGCCTCTCGCCGGCCTAAAAAGCACAATAGCAACTGTGGGATTGATAATTTATCTCCTCTCTGCACCTCCCGGGCTCCTGAGAGAGCAGCGGCGCACAGTTGCTCCACAGAGATACCAGAAAGTGATGCATTATGGATCAGGGTTGATGGTCCCGATACTCGCCTTCACTGTGATGTTTAATTAAATGGAGGCTCCACACTCAGATTTGAACTTAATCCACATAAAACTGGGTGTTTTTAACTCGCTTTTGCTGTTTGAAAATAACATTTGATGAGTGCTTAGTAACGAAAACACATTCAAATCTCAGTAAATATATATAAAAACTATTTAGCAATAATGTTTTATTCTCATATTTGTTTCAAGACTGTTTTAATAATTAGACTTCAACCTGATGATTATTTTCACTATATAATTGATCTTAATTCACTGTAATAACTTATTTTAACTCCAAAAAATTGCTGAAATTTATTACGTTGAACATTTTAAATAACATTAATTTAATTTTGTAAGTTAAAAACATTTTTGTTTAAGCAGCTTTTACTAGAAATTAAGTCACTAGTTTTGTAAATTACATAAATATTCCCGATTAAGTCATTTTTGTTGTTTTCACAGCACAAATAAAGATTAGAAAATTAAAATTACTAATAATTTTAACTTAAAACATAAAACTGTTCAATGTAATCAACATTTTTTTAAAGTTAAATTAACTTATCAGGTTTTTACAGTGTCGATACAGGAAATAACAGAATGCAGTTTATTTATATTACAATATTTATCATAAATATCACAATATTCAGACCAATACGGTAATACTGGACTCTCTCTCTGTGTGTGTGTGTGTGTGTGTGTGTGTTGGGGGGGTTCCAGCCATGCTAGTCCTCCGTCGAGCCACTAGAAAGTGCTCTTCAGCAGCTTATCACTCATCTTACACAACCCCCATCTGTCTCTCCTTCCACCTCTGCTCCTCCAGACGAACTTCTGCTTCTAATTTCTGCCGAGCAGGCAGAGAAAATTGTGATTTGGAAAGTGTGAAGAAGACTACAGCCCGTCCCCGGAGTCTCTTTCCCCCCGTGTGGTCGACCGAACACACAGGAAGAAAAAGGTAATGTGTCCGCTGGGAGCCTCGCTACAAGCTCCTTCTTCCCCCTCCACATGATCTGTTCTGTTTCCACAGGGTCAGTGTGTGTCGGGTTGTATTTAAAGCAGGTAGACACACACACACACTAACTCACACACACTCACACACGGGGGGGGGGGGATCTTTCACTGCAAAACCTAATTTCACTGTAAGAAGGTTGAGAAATGTCTCAACAGGAAGAGCTCGGCTACAGGAGCCGGTCGCTGAGCAACAACAAAAGCGAGCGACCGGCGTTTCCTCCCGAGCATCAAAGAGGCTCCCGGTGAACGCCGCGCAGTCGGTTCCTCGTCTACGGGCCTCGAACTGCTCATTCTTTGTACCAGACAAAAGCCCCGGAAGGATAATGATCCTCTGCAGGCGTCAGATTATGTTCGGTTCTGTTTGACATTTGGGTCTTTTTTAGATATAATGAGTGAAATTTGACAGAATTGATGTGATCTGTGGTTATTTCTTAAAGCTGAGCGAGTCCCATTATCTGTGAGCGTTGTGTTTGATGTCCGCTTCAACAGTCGGACAACTGAACACCAGTAGGGGTCGCAAAACCTTAATGAGGGATCATGAAGCCTTCTTGATTTTAACGGGTGGCAGAAAAGTTATAAAACGTACACAGTAGGTTTATATCTCAGCATAATGTAAATGTAGAACAACGGTCAAACATCAGGGAGAAGAAAACACTGAGTCACTGTGAGCCGGATGAAGGGCGATATCTTTCCACTGTGCTCTCGCCCGCTGTCTCAGGTCAACAAACCACATGTGCTGTCTGGTTAACACTCTTCACATTTAAGTTCATGGACATTATACAAAGAAAAGTATTTGAGGAAACGTGGGGCAGCAGCAGCAGCTAAAGGTTAAGATGATTATTAGCCCTAAATTGTAGTGAAATCACTGGAGACGCTGCGGTGAGAACGGTGGAAAGCTAACGGGAGAGAGTCCCATAAACACTGACCACCACCTACCTTTAATCAACCTGCATCCATTAAAAAAGGAATACAACTGTGTCAATACCGTTTATTAACATTTGCTGTCAAGAAAACTCCTGGTAAAGGATTTATTTAAAGAGTGAACACTGACAGCGGATCAGAAAACTAATAAAGCCGTTGAAATCGTACAAATATAATCTGTAATCTGCGAGCGGATGATCCAAATAAAGAGACTAAAACAAGAACGAAGGGATTAAAATGTGACAAAGCATTTTTTTGGGTAAAAAAATCAGGCGCTAAAATAATTTAATATAATCAGAAACGTGTGATATTACACAAAAGAGAGAGTTTAATAATGAAGGACTGCAGTGAAGCAGCAGTGCAGCTCCGGCACCCATATTGATGCTTTACATGCCTGCTGGGACGTCCCCGTCCCTCCTCCAGAGTAATAAATGTTAATGGCACATCAAGGGGACATTATGGAGTCATGGTACAGCGAGTCTTCATTTAGCGCCACGTATGAGATGAACTAAAGGCCAACTGTTTTAGGGTGCCCTGCCTGCTGACCTGTAATGGCCGATCCATTCTGATTAATTGGATCCTTTTAACGAGCAACCAGCGAGTGAGCTCCGGAGGGAGCGGGGCAGGATGTTAGGGTGGGTCCCCCAGTGGGGCTCTGCTTCACTGGCCCCAGATCCTTTCCAGGATCCCCCCCCCCGAGAACACCGGGGCCCCCTCCCGTCACTGAGGAGGAGCAGCAGGCTCGGGGTGGGGGGGGGATTCCCACAAAAGATGGCAGGACTCGCTCTCCGGGGACGGGAGTGCAACGCGGTCAGATGGTAAATGGTTCATCAGGCTGCAGTCGGTGTTTCAATGTGTGAAGATTTACTGCAGATAATAAAGATAATGTTTATTTAAAATGTGTTAAATTACTTTACAAACCTAGAATAAGAGTTTTCTTTGGATGCTTTTATATTTTCAGCTTCTTATTTGTGGCACTATACTTTAATATTCTGGTTGATTTGGTTTCATTTAGATGCTGCAAAGTGAAAATCAAATAATCAGAGGAATGTTTTTATTATTATTAATGAAACTACAACATTTCTGTGTATTATTTAGAAGCAGTTCAGCACTTATCTATAAGGCAGTTTAGCTTTTACACACAGTGAGAATTAAGATGAAGAATGAGGAACCAGATAATCCCAGTACTGAACCTTGTGGGACTCCACATGTATCATCCATTAGCTCAGGCTAACACATGAATGGTCAGGCCTTTAGATTTCAAGATTTTAAATAATGAAAGGTGCTAACGTTTACAGTGCAGCATCAAATCTAAAGTCTGGAAGACATTTGGATTCTATAAGAAGACAGAAGTCCGTCTGTAAGATCTGTCAGACAGCGGTGAAGTCCATCGGTAGGACGACAGGAGTCTGAGGATACTAACAGAGCGAAATGATCTTTCTTAAATAATTTTTTACATCTTTCTGGCTCATTTAAACGGCATAATTGTGTTTTTGTTTGTGGTTTTGGTTAAAGGTGAATCTGGATGAAACTATAGATAATTTCTTTTACAATATATTTGTGTTTAAAAGGCTGGAAATGTTTTATACGGTGAGAAAATGTGTTAAATGTATTTTCTTATAATAAAGCTTAGTGGGAGTCAGTGTGTGTGTGACAGTGAAGGTAACTTCCATTCAAATATTTGTGATAGTTTTAACTTTATATACAGCATTTTCTTCCCACTTTATGTAAATATGAAACTGTTTTACACCGATCAATATCTTCAGACTACAACTGAGACATTTATCTTCCAGTTTTTATCCTTAAAGAACAAAAAATAAACATTCCCTGGTAGTTTATACAATATTAAAGTATTTGTAAAGCATCTTTTTAGTGAAGTTACTTCTATGATAGCGTTTAAATAAAGTTTTATTGGGACCCTGCAGGTTAAGTAGAGTGAGAGGAGAGAGCGGTGATGGATTCAATTACTCCTCCATTGTCCGTTCAACAAAGAACATAATTAGCACTAATGGTGATAGCAGCAGCTCGCCACCTCCTCCCTCGTCACTCTCACACACAAACACACAATCAACCCGGAGCCGTTGTTTTAAAGCGCCCGTACGGCAGCCGGGGAGGGACAAAAGGGTCATTTCTGTACAGCGAGGAGGAGAATATTTGGGCAAATTAGCTTTCCATCGATTCAATTTCTGTCTTCTGAGCGCGAGCAGATCAGAATCTGATCCCAGTCACGGCCTCTCTTTCAGCCAGCGGCGCCGCTCTGTCCGATAGCAAACTCTTCCCATTGACCCGCCATAATAGTCCTCCTGAAACCCGTTAATTACTGTGATGGTAAGATATGGATAGGGCGCCATGCAGGCGGTAATTGAAGAGATGTGTGTAACCACTCCCCCACCCCCCCGCCATTATTAATCCACATAATTTCCTCTTTCATTTCAAATTAATTGGAATAAAAATGCTACATTAGCCTCATAATGAAAGGCAATAATCTACCACACAAAAAAAATGTATAAGACCTTCTCTGCAGGTTCAAATTAATTAAATCCTTTTTATTCCATTAAAACGCTCTCGTTTTCGGAGGGTTGGCCGGTATCTTCGTCATTCAAGAGGCACTGATGAGAGAGCGGGAAAAAAAAAAAAGAAAAAGGGTGGATTGTTGAGAGAAACCAACTGTCAGCGAATTTAGTTCCAAATTAATTATTTCAGCCCGATAACCCTTTTCATCTCTTTTGACTCACTTTATAGAAAGAGCCAATTAATTATGTCAAACATGCTCTCTCCTCTCCGCGCTCCCCGGAGTGGGCAGGCGGGCTGATGGGGATGTTTACTGTACGAGGACGGGATGATGGGATGGTGGAGGGAACAGCCCCGCCCCCTAATCTCGACACACCTGTCAGGCGTACAGCTCGTTATCTGGGCACTGAGGGCCCCGGGGCTGGGTTTGTCAGGAGCCCCGGCGCTAACAACAATCCACACACACACACACACACACACTGTCCACTGTTAGACAATTCACTCAATTAGCCCGACCGCGCTCAGCCGCAGCCTTAATGAGCCGGGGAGTGCAGAGAGAAGAAGTCCAGGGTCAGACGATGGATGTTGTTGCTTCTCGTGGAAACTTGCTAGTTTTTTTTTTTTTTGTTGTTGTTATTGACGAACGTGCAACAGCGTGTTCTCATGATTGCGGCCGTGTTTTTTCTCTCAAGGTGGCGAACGGGAGAGAATTCAATGCAAATCAGCAACAACAACGTCAATGAAACTACTTTAGTGTTCAAGTAATGGTGGTTTTATATCCAGTTTCCTTCAGAGACTCTTTTCTATCATTTATTAAACCGACTCAATGACATATTTTATGTATATTTCATGTTATATTAAAACAGTGAGCTCAGTAACTGCAGGAAGTTTGTGTAAAACCAGAGATTTGGATGAATTTTGAGCAGATTGTTTCCTGTTTAGGGAACTTTTTATACAATTCTCTCGATTCTTTATATTATTTAACAATCATACAGACTTGATAAGCTTCTTTTTCCTGTCCCTGATGTTTGACCTTTGTTCTATTAGACAATTTACTTTACATTTCTTCATTGAAGTGAATCTGCTCCACACTGTCACACCAAACTCCATTCAAAAAACGGCTGTTTTAAGGAAGTAAAACCTTTATTTCCACCATCAGTGAGACTCTGATTCTCTTCAATCTACAGACACAATCTGCTCACATTGACTGTTTAACATTTTTATCCTCACAGATTTCTTTTACGCTGTTTGGGGAAGTAAAGAAAATCTGCATTTAGGCACTTTTACAGCGCTTGTTTCACCCAGAATGAGGCGAGAAGGTGACGTACGGCTGCTCTCGTCTGCTGCATAGCTGCTGTAATATGACGCAATGTTGAGATCTTTGAGGACGAGCACGTAGCAACAGAGCCTGTGTACGTGGCCACCGAAGCTCTAGTCTTGTTACCTGATAGGAGAAATTCAGTAACTTCTGTGGCAGATGTGTGAGAGGCAGTTAAGTGCTGGCCTCCCTCCTCGGTGCTGAGTGACTGACATGTGGCGTGACACCAAAATGAGACAACTTTGGAAGGGCGTGTCCTGCCCGAGCTTGTGGCCGCGGCTGTGACACCTGGAGCCGGATGGGGGCCCTGAAGAATTCACAAACCGAGGAGTCGAGCCTCGGAGCGTTGCTGCCGGCAAATCGGGATCCAGAAGCTGGTTTGAACACAAGGTGTGTAATTCTTGTCTAAGAGGAGGAGAGAAAAAAAAAGGTGGGAATTCACACCCTCTCGTCCCAGAGGCCCTTCTTGCATAGTTGCTACGGCTGACTGCAGTTTGTCAGTCATTGAGGAAGGAATGAGCGACGTCAGAACACAATACACCAATGTGGGGACACAGAGGTGTGTCGGCAGGTACCTGTTGAAAGCAGCATTTCATCCTCAGACAACAGCGTCTACCTAAAAACACATCCAGAATCTCATATTTGTTAAGTTCCTTTATGCGCTCCCATTCACCAAATCTTTTAAATCACCTATATTTGGCACTTAAAGGTTTTATATTTATATGAAGCTAACTTCTAGCACTAGGTGTCGCACTAGAGCATCAGAATTTCAGATTAAAACGATGTGTGCTGCAGCTCACCAGACTCCATTGACAAAAGCAGTATTTTTACCTCGCAGATCATCATCAAAAACACGTCAAACTGGACAGAAACAGAATAAAACTCACCAAAACCGTCTTAATTAGTCTTTCCAACAATCCCCATCTCTGGTTTGGTTGAAATAAATCCTTAATAGGAAAGGATCCCTACAGAGATAGACCTTTAGTTTAACCACAAACAGCCGTAATATCACTGTCACTCTCCACCAGACTCCAGAGACAGAAACACTCATTTTACCTTCAGATCATCGTAACTTCATTCAAAGTGGACAGAAACAGAATAAAACTCTTTAAAAGCGTCTCTGTTAGTGTTTCCAACAATCACCAACTCTGGTTTGGTGGAAATAAATCCTTAATTCACCGACGTAGATGATAAAAACAGCAGTTTCAGTCGGAGCAGACCGGCTATGGAAACAAACCACAGAGAGGCTGCGATACAACACAGGCAGAGGGAGAGAGACACCATGTGACTCTGTATCTGTATATAGAGAATTATTGTTAACTGTTAAATCTGATATATGATCTTTAAGGCTTTTGTATTTCCAGACAGACATTTTACGCCTGCAGCCTGTTTCTGTCGGGGCACTTTGAGAGGCAGCTGTCCTCCGGCTCTTAAATGATGGAGCATGGAGGACAGAGTGCAGGTGGTCCCCGGTACCGCGGCCTCTGCTATCTCCAATTTAACCCAACACGCTGTACTTCATATGAGACGCAGACTGACATCAAAGAGCCGCAGGGGCTGCTGGGAGATCACACACACACACAGACGATGAACGTGGTGAACTGCTGAGAGTCTGCAGGATGCGGCTGCTCTGGAATCATTCAGTTATTTAACCTATCAGTACAAGTCCTCTTACAAATACATCATATATAGATCACTTAATGCAGCTTTATTGTGAAATCACCATGATAACGGGGCATATAATGAAAGAAAAACCGGGTTCAGCAGCCGGAGCGGGATCAAACACAGACCGACAGGGAATAATGTTACAGTACCGAGGTCAGTTACAGAGTTTCTGATCAACCCGGCAAGAAAACCACCTCGGTGCTGGATTCAATGTCGGTCTCAGAGACTGTGTTCAGTCCCGGGTCCGGCTGTGTTCACTGGAAGGGCGACGCTGATGCTGGCTCATAGCGCTATCTGCTATTAGCGGCTGTAAAATCAATACCTGCTTGTTTTTACAGATAAATACGAGAAACTTTGTTTTCTGTTTCGTGGGGACTTTAAAATCAAGAAGGCCTCGCGACCCCCCTGTGAAGCTTTGGCGACCTCTAGTGGATCTTCAGTTTCTTCTTGTCAGTGACAATAAATCACTCCTGAACTGATCGGAGACTCATCGTATTACAGACAGTTCGAGCTCAGAGCTTTAAAATGGCTCCTGTTCATGCAGCAAACTGAACTACAGTCTGACATTCGGAACTTTATCTGGACTCCAAAGGTCACTAAAGTTCACATCCTTTTTGTTTCCCGCTCACCTGCTCCTCCGTGGTCGATCTCAGATATAGTTCAATCCAATAACAGCTTCCAGCTACGAGGACTCATTCGAACCCCTCTGATGCTGAACTACAAAGCGTCCCACAAGAGCTAATTATTTCCATCGTCGTGGCTAAAGAAGAAGGCTGACTCCCCCCGTGCTTCAGCTTTAAAACCAGTTCCAAAAAAAAAGTGTTTTTAGACCAAATAAAAGTCGAGCAGGAGAAGTTATAACTGAGCTTTTTTTTTTTTACCTGAAAGAAAATCCTAAAAAAACACAAACCATGAAAGATGCGTCTAAAAACCCGCCCTGCGGCGCACGGCGTGCTCATGTTTGTGGACGTGTGTGCGTGTGCTGTTTGTGCGTGCATGTGAGATAGCTTTCTCGGCTGAGTAGAAGTAATTCTCCCTGATTCGTTCCCAGTCACACATCCAAATGAGTTTGGATGAGAAAGGCGGCGGGGGGCCTGATGGCCTCCCGAAACATCCAAGGCCCCCCATTTCTCTGCATGGAATCGCCGCCCTCTCTGTTGAATGTGCGATGAATTTATGCATCGTAGATGTGCAAGTTGATATTCAAAAAAAGTGTAAGTTGGAGTGAAAACAAAGAGAAACGGCCCGCTGGGTAATTTTTTAGATTTGTCATGCTGCAGTGTCTCCAGATCTGAATGAGTCTGCATCACAATATCTCCCAAACCGGCTTCCAGGACAATGGAGGATGTTTCTGTGTGACCTTCAGTTCACTGGCTGTGTTTTATACAGATGTGTCACTGCGGGAACATCTGCATATGGTCTGTTCACACACTGAATACGTCCACAGGCTCTGTTACACACAGACAGACACACAATACGCTCCGATCAGGGAAAGTGTTTGTTGTGCGTACAGTTAACATTTATCACCCACAGCTGTGATCAATAGGCTGGATGCTCGTGGACGCGACTGACGGCGAGTGGCGTGAACAGCTTCGCTTTATACGGAAGCCCATTTCTGCCCAAAAAAGGATCCTGTAATTCGTTATAATGATAAAGTGTCTCATTATAACGAATTACAGAATCCTTAAATTTCTGTAATCTGAGTGAGGAGATAAAATACAACTCATATTTTCCAGGACAACAGAGATTATTTCCAGGATATTTGTTTATTTTAATCAAATTCCAGGTGTTTTCCAGGACGTGTGGCAACGTTTCCTGTTTTTTTATTTATTTATATGTATTTAAGTTTTGTACGTTGGTGAAAAAATACAAGTTTATGGATTATATTTGACATTTGAAGGTCCGGGCGTGTTCTGATCTGGATAACTGGGAAGAACCTGGACCCTGGTGGACTCTCTGGGTCTGTTTAGACGGCTGAAAACAAACATGTTCCCCGCAGTATGAAAACTGTCCATGTCGCTGCACCAACGCAGCGCCGACAGGCAGTAAACAGCGGCGGGGGGTGCAGGTGGACACTTTAAAGGGAGGGAGTGTTGTGGCTCTGTGACCTGCCCTTTGCCCGTCGCCTGCTTCCCAGAGAGCTCTGGTGTCCAGACTGCTGGGAACGTACAGGAAGGACAGCGACCTGGAAAACACACACAGGTTCAAATGTACGCTTCAGTTTCAGTCCTCAGAGCGGAGCGGAGGACTGTTTTTATCTTTAATTAGACAGATTAGAGCCTCCATTTATTTATTCATTTATTTAATTTATGCATAAAGTTAAAAACTATTTAAAGCCTCTGCCGCTGTCGCCGCTCTCTGTCGGCCATCTTGCATTTGGCACCAGGCTACAAGGAGCTGATCTTTCCTCATCGACTGTTTCTTCTGACCGCTGCAGAAAACAGACCAAATGTTAATTAACAACTTTAATAACAAGCTAAGGTTTGAGGACGTTATTGACACATTGTGATTATAAAATATGGACGATACAGGATCACCTGGAACAGATTCACTGGCTTTATTATTCCTGCGTGTGTTTGATATCTGCTGCATATATTTACCTCTGTATTTATTTTTAGGGTTTCTGCAGGTTTCAGTGGGTTAAACTGACTTTTTAATAAATTTAAGGCCAATTTTATGTCCATATTTGCATAAAAAGTACCAAGAATATGAAGTGAAATCTATATTGGCTCCAAGTCTTTTTGTTTTGATGATTAATACAATTCTTGACCCAAAACACAGAAAATAAAGCTACTTTATAGAAGTAACGTGAACTTCATTAATCCTGTTAAGACCTGTTAAAATCATATTTAAGACATTTTAAGGTCTAAAATTCAAATTATTAGACTTTTAAACACTTTTTAGACCACGTGGAAACATTGATATTACAAAATAGTTTTTATAATTACGTCGTACAAACAAACACAGTTCTGAATGCTGCTGCTGGTTTTGAGTATGAGTAGATATATTTCATTTTATTTGCTGAATGAATGTCAGTGAACATTTTCTCATTATTTTAACAGTAATTCTGTCGACTTTATAGAAACGTGATTTATAGGAAACGGCTGTGAAATAGACGCTGATGGGTTGTTGTTACTATCAAAGGTTAACTTACTGTCTGTTGGAAGTTAACTAAGTAACGTGTAGAGGCAAGAATGTGAATATGTGATCACCATCTTTCTTCATACTTACATGTGGAAACTCATTCTACCCATTTTAAACTATCAACCAATCACAGACACAAAAAGACTTTAAAGAGACAAAAAAACGACCACGAGAAGACTCAAAATGACCACAAAGACTCAAAATGACCCTAAAGAGATGCAAAAAACCACAAACACACACAAATTAACTACAAAGAGACAAAAAACAACCACGAGAAGATGAAAAATGACCACAAAGACACAAACTGACCCTAAAGAGACACAAGATGACCACAAACACATAAGTGGACCACAGAGGCGTCGCTGTCTGTCTGTACGGACTTTGACGGGCAGTGCCGGCGGGCGTGGCGTGCTCGCTTCCACCCTGGCATCAGAGCCGATGGTGCGTGCCAGCAGGTTGTCCATATATCGGCGAGCAGCTTGCGCAGGTGCCCCAGAGGTCGGAGGGGGGGGTCAAGGGTCTGAAGCGGAGGGGTGAGAGGGGTCACATAGTCCAGCTTTAAACGGTCCTCCCTTCCCTCCCTCTCCCCTCCGCTCCCTCCCCTGACACCTGTCCTGTCTGTGGGAGGTTTGCACAGCGCCCTGATCCGGGGTCAGAGGCAGCGGCTCTCCGGACAGGTCGGTGTGTGTGTGTGTGTGTGTGTGTGAGTGTGTGTGTGTGTGTGAGTGTGTGTGTGTGTGTGTGTGTTAACAGGTGAACAGTGTTTTAATATCTGTGTCTGGATTTTTGTATCTTGTGTATTTTATATATACATACACCTTAAGAAAGCACACACACACACACACACAGTATATCTGTGCGTGCGCACACACACACACACACACGCACACACACTATGGTAGGAATGTGTGTTTACTCTTCGCTGCCAGGCCACACCATCACAGCACCAGCTGGACACCCGGCCTCTGGCCTGTCTTAAATTAGGAACCCTCTCTGTGAACTCTTAAACCCCCCAACTTATGTTTTCTTTCCTGGTTGTCTTTTCTCCCCTTCTTCTCCCCCGTTATCCCTCCTTCTCCTCTCCCCCACCCCCACCCCCCACACAAGAGACATTTTGTAGTTGATTTGTGTCTTTTTGAGTCTGTGGTCGTTTTGTGTCTTTTTGTAGTTGATTTGTATCATTTTGTGTCTTTTTGGAGTAATTTTGTGTCTTTTTGTAGTTGATTTGTGTCTTTTTGTAGTTGATTTGTGTCTTTTTGTAGTTGATTTGTGTCTTTTTGTAGTTGATTTGTGTCATTTTGTGTCTTTGTAGTTGATTTGTATCATTTTGTGTCTTTTTGTAGTTGATTTGTATCATTTTGTGTCTTTTTGGAGTAATTTTGTGTCTTTTTGTAGTTGATTTGTGTCTTTTTGTAGTTGATTTGTGTCTTTTTGTAGTTGATTTGTGTCATTTTGTGTCTTTGTAGTTGATTTGTATCATTTTGTGTCTTTTTGGAGTCATTTTGTGTCATTTTGTAGTTGATTTGAGTCATTTTGTGTCTCTTTGTAGTCGTTTTGTGTCTTTTTGTAGTTGATTTGTGTCTTTTTGTAGTTGATTTGTGTCATTTTGTGTCTTTTTGTAGTTGATTTGTATCATTTTGTGTCTTTTTGGAGTCGTTTTGTGTCTTTTTGGAGTTGATTTGTGTCATTTTGTAGTTGATTTGTGTCTCTTTGTGGTCATTTTGTGTCTTTTTGTAGTTGATTTGTGTCTTTTTGTAGTTGATTTGTGTCATTTTGTGTCTTTTTGTAGTTGATTTGTGTCTTTTTGTAGTTGATTTGTGTCATTTTGTGTCTTTTTGTAGTTGATTTGTGTCTTTTTGTAGTTGATTTGTGTCATTTTGTGTCTTTTTGTAGTTGATTTGTGTCTTTTTGTAGTTGATTTGTGTCATTTTGTGTCTTTTTGTAGTTGATTTGTGTCATTTTGTGTCTTTTTGTGTCTCTTTGTGGTCGTTTTGAGTGTCTGTGCACATTTTGTGTCTGTGTGGGCAGGAATGATTTGTGTTTTACTTTATTCTAATGACTGTGTATGCTTTGGATTTCAGCTGAAAGATGCTCGGCAGTTGGCACGAACAAATTGGTTGGCACACGTGCACCGCTCCCATTTATCCACACTCGAAATCATTTTCATCTTTTTGTTGTGGCCTGCCTTCATTCTGCTGCACACCTGTCAACAACACCAATTTCCTGCATTGCGGAGCGTTTCTCTCTTATCGCGTGTCCACATTCAAATCTGACAAGTGAGGGTGATTTCATTCACAAGCCTGAACATTATTAAACTGGATTCTTTCAATATGGAAGAAATCCCATTAAGACTTTGTATCACCTGTTTGCAGAGCTGCTTACGAATATAAAGTAATGATTCAGTCGTAATTGTGGGAAATACACAGAAGTGTTGTTCAGTTTGTGTCGGATTAATGTTATCAGGAGGGATTGTGTCATTTATACTGATATTAATACTTTATAAATTACTGATATTAAAGAGCCGATGTGAAATAATATTAAATATTCAGGCTTTCTCTCCCAAACAGACTCATTAATGTCACTACAGTGGGTTGTGTTATAAAACCTCACTCAGTCACAGTGAGGCCTTTTCCACTGCAGGAACATTTCCTCTAACCCATTTTAACCCTTTAAGATCACATCCTTGTTGTATATACATATACTGTATATATATGTATATATAATCCCTTTACCAACAGGCTAGAGAGCCGCTGTATGACGTCATTGCGTCGCTGTATACGTCAAACGTTAGCTGTTGTTACCAAGCTTATGCTAGCTGGCTAGCTGTTGGTCAATAAGCATTCCTCTATTTTCAATCACAAACCTCAAACGTAACATTAAAGTTACGAACCAAACACTGATCTCTGTTTGCTTATGTGATGCTGCTAACAGCTAGGTAACTTTAGCTATATGCTAACAGCTAATGGCCATAAGTTACCCAGGCTGTAAGTGGTTCCAGCTAAGTTGGTGTTGGTGCGACACTGGAACCAGTTTTCCTGACCAACAGTCGGTTCTTCGGCTGTCCAAACCCCAAGAACTGGTTCAGGATTAGGCACCGAACCAGGCCTCGAACTGTCAGTGGAAGAGGACACTGTGCAGCACTTAATTATTGTCTCTGTTGGTGTTATTTTGAGTTGCTCAATAAGTCCTCTGACGTGCTCTCTGGACAGCGGGGTCAGAGAAAAGGAGCTGGTTTCATCACCGTCAACGCCCTGAATGAGTTACAGACCTGTAAGAAGATCCGGTCTGCCGGGTTCCTGGTTTGAAGTCCCGTCAGATGAGAAAGTTCACGTGTGAGAGGACCCGTTATAGGTTTACATGCTTTTACATGTGTGATGGAAACAGATTGAAACAACTGTACGACCGCAGTGACACGCACTGAAAGGCGTCGTCGTGTTCGCACTCTGTCACATGTTGGCGCTCAGTAATCACGCCCTCACATCGGCGAACACGACTGAGTGTGAATGTGTGCGATCAGAGGGAGTCGTAATAGAGAGAGTGAAGGGTCAGGGACTCGGCCCCGAGAGCTCACATTCTGTAACTGTGGGTGGGCTGCAGGGCGAAGGACTACAGTACTGCTGCTGCCATTGTTTACAGCTGCACAATGAACACACCGACACTATCGGAGTTAATCACACAGCAGGAACAGCGTCAGTTAGGCATTAATGGAGACGGCGTGCGGTCAGTGTTTGATGCAACCTACGTAGCTCTAACACATTTTTATTCAGTGTGGATTTACTCATTTAAAGTCATTTTATCCCTTTAAGATCACATCCTCAGTTATTTTGTTCCCTTATTGAACAATTTATGACAAAAATACACCAATTTCTTTGTTTTTATATCAATAATCAATCATTGTGTCTTCCTGTGAAACTAAATGTGACTCGTGCTTACGTCAGCATGAACTAACGGATTTCAACCAATAATATCCTGATACTCACCCGTCAATCAATCTTTAACTTTTAACAGCATGGCTAGCTAACTGCTAATGTGCCATTAGCGTGCAAGTGAATGGAGTAATCGGTATTTATTTATTTCTATTTTAATTAATATTCTTAAAGCAGTAGCACTTGTTGAGCAGGCACAGCTAAATATAGCAGTTTACTTCAAAGACATATTTAATTTAACACCTTTATATTCAGTAACGATGCTGCCGAAATAAACCTCGGATATGTGATGTACATTGTTTTTGGAAATATGACTCATGATAAACAGCATCAAAAAAGCAAAAATTGCGACCTCCAGTCTGTAATTATATAAAAAGTTGGCTAATGTTATCGATTGTCAAATAATATCAAAGTGGATATGTTAGTTGGTTAATGGTGACTACAGCGACTCAAAAGGACCACAAAGAGACTCAAAACAACTACAGAGACACAAAACAACTCAAAAGGACCACAAAGAGACACAAAACAACCACAGAGACTCAAAACAACTACAGAGACACAAAACAACTCAAAAGGACCACAAAGAGACTCAAAACAACTACAGAGACACAAAACAACTCAAAATGACCACAAAGAGACACAAAACAACCACAAAGAGACTCAAAACAACTACAGAGACACACAAAAACCACAAAATAACCACAAAGAGACTCAAAACGACTTAAAACAACCACAGAGACACAAAACAACCACAAAATAACCACAAAGAGTATCAAAACAACCACAAAGAGACACAAAACAACCACAAAGACACACAAAACAACCACAAAGACACACAAAACGACTCAAAATGACCACAAAGAGACTCAAAACTACTTAAAATAACCACAAAGAGTATCAAAACAACCACAGAGACTCAAAACAACCACCAAGATACACAAAACGACTCAAAATGACCACAAAGAGACTCAAAACAACCACAGAGAAACTGAAAACAACCACAAAGAGTATCAAAACAACTCAAAACAACCACATCATATGAATCAGGAGATAATTATATCGTCCCAGTGTGTCTACCACTATATCTTGTATGTTTTCATTGCAAACATAACATTTTGTGTCCACTCTGCAAAACCAAACTCCATCTGGGAATTCACTTCTACCGGCCAAATCTCGTCTAGACGGAGGAGGAACTCGGATTATCTGCACTCGTTGGGAGTGTTGAAAACCCCCTCGGCGGTGCAGCCACCACAAATAGACCTGTTCAGTTTCCCGCTGTCACCTCAGCAACCTCTCGCTCCGCTCAGTGCCTATCATCACCCCCCGCCCGCCGCCGCCGCCGCCGCAGTGTGACCGACGGTATTTACAGTGACAACAGCCACACTGGAACACTTATCACCGAACGGAGGCTCCGCAGTCGCTAACGTCTGCTGTCATATAGAGCGTAAATAATCAGCGTATAGAAACTGACAGAAAGGATCGGTGTACGTACAGGAAGGAAATATTTAAAGGTTCAATGTGTGAGATTATGAAGCATTTTACATATTATTTTTATTTATTAATCACTTTTTATTGCTAATTTGTAAACAGGTTGTCACTTAAAAACTGAGACGTTCTCGACTTCCTCTGTCGGCTGTGGACAACAGTGAGCAACGCTAGCTAATGTTGGCTTATAGATGGAGTCTGTTAACGTCTACAAACGACCGACACAGAGTCCACAACAAGGAGTCCACAACACAGAGTCCAACACAGAGTCCACAACACAGAGACCACAACACCGAGTCCAACACAGAGTCCACAACACAGAGTCCACAACACAGAGTCCACAACACAGAGTCCAACACAGAGTCCACAACACAGAGTCCACAACACCGAGTCCACAACACCGAGTCCAACACAGAGTCCACAACACAGAGTCCACAACACCGAGTCCACAACACCGAGTCCAACACAGAGTCCACAACACCGAGTCCAACACAGAGTCCACAACACAGAGTCCAACACAGAGTCCACAACACAGAGACCACAACACCGAGTCCAACACAGAGTCCACAACACAGAGTCCACAACACCGAGTCCAACACAGAGTCCACAACACAGAGTCCACAACACAGAGTCCACAACACAGAGTCCAACACAGAGTCCACAACACAGAGTCCAACACAGAGTCCACAACACAGAGACCACAACACCGAGTCCAACACAGAGTCCACAACACAGAGTCCACAACACCGAGTCCACAACACCGAGTCCAACACAGAGTCCACAACACCGAGTCCACAACACCGAGTCCACAACACAGAGTCCAACACAGAGTCCACAACACAGAGTCCACAACACAGAGTCCACAACACAGAGTCCAACACAGAGTCCAACACAGAGTCCACAACACAGAGTCCACAACACCGAGTCCACAACACAGAGTCCAACACAGAGTCCAACACAGAGTCCACAACACAGAGTCCAACACAGAGTCCACAACACAGAGTCCAACACAGAGTCCAACACAGAGTCCAACACAGAGTCCACAACAGAGTCCAACACAGAGTCCAACACAGAGTCCACAACACAGAGTCCAACACAGAGTCCAACACAGAGTCCACAACACAGAGTCCACAACACAGAGTCCACAACACAGAGTCCAACACAGAGTCCAACACAGAGTCCACAACACAGAGTCCAACACAGAGTCCACAACACCGAGTCCAACACAGAGTCCAACACAGAGTCCACAACAGAGTCCAACACAGAGTCCACAACACAGAGTCCAACACAGAGTCCACAACACAGAGTCCACAACACAGAGTCCAACACAGAGTCCACAACACAGAGTCCACAACACAGAGTCCAACACAGAGTCCACAACACAGAGTCCAACACAGAGTCCAACACAGAGTCCACAACACAGAGTCCACAACACCGAGTCCACAACACAGAGTCCAACACAGAGTCCACAACACAGAGTCCAACACAGAGTCCACAACACAGAGTCCAACACAGAGTCCAACACAGAGTCCAACACAGAGTCCACAACAGAGTCCAACACAGAGTCCAACACAGAGTCCAAGTTAAAGTTAGCGAAATAAAAAAATATATGTTAGTTGGTACGAAGCTAACGATAGCTTTCTGCTAGCCGAGAGCGATGTGAGGCAGCTAGCTAACTGTAGCTAAGCTAAGTTAGGGCTGGCTGTGTCTTGGCGTTGCATTGTGGGTCTGGTGTTGCATTGTGGGTCTGGCGTCGGTTGCTTCGTGGTGTTGGCTGATGGCTGATTTGTAAACGGCGAGCTAGTTAGTAGCATGGAGCTAACGGTCCAAATACAATATATATTGCAGATAGAAACGTTATTAAATATGAACGTCAGTTATTTTACTGCGTTCAGTCAACAGGACGCTGACTGCAGTTCACTGAACGGCCACTGGAGGCGCTATAACAACACTTTAATGACAGTTACATAAAGAAGCTTTAAGTTTAACTTTATGCTAATTTATACTCCAGAAAAACACTTTTATTTGAACTAAACAGTTTTTTACAGTTTTATTCGCAGCTCTTTGTGTGTTTTGTGGCTAAAAGTTTCAGCACAAGTTGATTATTGTCGACTGCTCGTCTCAATGACTCGACCTGCTCAAATAAACGCTATGAATGCAAAAAGATAACTGATTAACACTCCTCATAAATAACTTATTAATTTGCTTTCAGGCAAATTCCTTTCAATACCCCAACAATTTATAAGAAGTGTCTCTCAAATATTTATAAGGCAGCAGTAAGTGGGCAATTTGTGCCTGACTAATGACAAGAGCATTCCCTCTAATTACACAAGTTGAAATGGGATTAGACAGTTCTTATTTCTTAAAGGCCGCTGACTGGCATCACCACCAGCGTCAGGCGTTCGCCGCTGACAGGAATGGAAGCCGCCATTACACGGCGCGCTAATAAAAGTGTGTCGTTTAATTAAGGCTAACGTTTTTTCTTCCTCCTCTAATAAAAGCGGCGCGTTTTGAAGACCGTGCCTGACGTATCAAGAGATTTGTACTTACACCCCCGCACGTAATTAATAAGACAACAATATCGCAGAGCGCCCGTGGTTTCCGAATCGCGGCGCTGGCAAACACACAAAGCTTGCTAATAAACAATATGGAAATGGGATTCCCTGATGACCTCCGCAGGGTGGTGGCGGTTGGGGGGGGGGACTCGGCTTATGAATACAAGAGAGCTCCAACCTTGTAAAAAATGGCGGAGAGAAAACCCTTGTTGATGGTTTTCAGAATCAGAGGCTACAGTATCGCCCCCCCCCCGCTTCCTCAGTCCACCCCCATACAACGGAGACAGAAGGTTATTGCTGATACGGCGAGGCTTTGAGGGCCATTATCAGACGGCACAAACAATTAAGGGTGTCAATAATGAGAGAATAAGAGGGCTCTTTTGTGAACGGCCTTTTGTGCCCGGAGGCCCCTCTGGCATGAAAAGACCTAGACACACTGTTGGACCTCCCCCTCGCTGGTGCGCCGATGTAGTCATTAGCTTAGCGATAAGCTCAGGCTCCGTTCAAAGATCCAATTTTGGGGGAAGCTGTACATTTTCTAATCGAGATCAAAATATATTATTTCACCTTTTCAGCGTAGCAACACGAGCGATAGCGGCAGGTTCTGGGGTTGTTGTTTTTTTTACCCCCGCTATCCGTGATTGACACCCGCAGGAGAGCAGCCAGCCGTTCCTCTTGTGTTTGCGGCTCCGCATGGTCGATCACGGGGGTCCCCGCCCCTCGGACCCTGGCTGCCGGGTTTACCCCGACCGGGGGGAAATCGCTCGGCCCCCGACGACACGTTTAGGAAGTAGCGCTGGCTGGTGATTGTCCTGAGCCAGCGGGGAAGGTGGAGGGACACAGGGACGAGACAAAGGGAGGAGAGGATGAGCGCGAGGGACGAGGCCTCCGAGCCTTTCATGGGAGAGGAGCCGTCTAGACATCAATGCTTCACAGATTGAGCCTCTTTTAATGTGACTTTGAGAAACTCTTGTTCCCCCCTCTCTTTTAGGATGGGAAAGGAAAGGAATGGTTGGTGTCCGGCGGGAGGTGGAGGAGTGGGGGGAGGGCAGGTTCGATGATCCGAGACAGAACTAGAGCTTGACCTTGCTGATACAACTTGATGTCAGAGATCAGGGTTTACGTGTCGCGGCGCCCACACACTCCTGTACAGAGCTTTATTAGCTGCTGATAGCTCGGATCAATATGTTTGAATCTGAGCTTTCAGCAGCTGTCCTATAAAACAGCTGCAATATGTAACATTTCTGCATTAAACTGTGTATAAAAACGTCTGGATCTTAAGTTATCAGAGAAACAAGCTGAGCTAACGTTAGCAGTCTGTTAGCATTATAACCTGGGACCTGTTAGCTTTGTTAGCATTGCAGTCAGCTTCTCCCGGTTAGGATTCCTTCAGTGTTCATGGTTCAGGAGGTTTCTACCGGGAGCCCAATGATCCACAGAGGTCTCCTCCTCTCCAACACAAACAGACCCGCTGATTAAAACCACTAAACACACTGAATAAAGCAGTTCCACCTTAAACACACTGAATAAAGCAGTTCCACCTTAACAATCACTGCTTCTCCCACGCTGTTGGACAGACAAAGGACGTCCCGGAGGGGCTGCGAGCCGAGCTGCTGCTAACGTTAGCTCAGCTTGTTTCTCTGATAACTTAAGATCCAGACGTCCGATGACTAAAATCCTTCATCCGGTTCAAATCTAGAGTTAAAAAGCACCAAGATCTAAACAGTGGATGGTAACAATGTGGCTTCAGACTGGATCAACAGCTAACAGACTGACGCTAAAGTTAAGTTTTATATATATAATAATTAGTATTAGTAGTAATATTTGTTCATATATGTTTATATAATGTTGATATAATACTTATTTTATGGTTTCTGTGTGTGCTCGTGCATTATGAGCCTCTGTGTTTAAGTATAAAGTGTTTTTATTGTTTTACATATAAATGATCTGACTTCTGTCTTTAGGGTAACATCTTGTCCAGATGAAAAACAACCTCTTGGCTAATTAAAAGTTGTATTAATGTCTCTTTTAAATAAACCGACCAATAAAGTATAAATAATAAATAAGTATATGTATTTTGTGTTGCAGTGAACCATTTCCTGAACAGGTGCAGTGTGAGCATGTGCAGTGTGTGTAGAGCAGGTGGGGGGTTGGTAGAGAGGGTAATGGGTCAGGACTCTATTTTGAACAAGTACTTACTGGCTCTTTAATAAACCTCTGACCTCCCCATGGGGGTCATATATCCCTAAACAACTGTGCCGCGCTGCCACCCACAGTGACGGGGGGGTTTCCTCGCTGCACTGTACACATTTACCCTTCAAACACTCCTCAAACAGCACGCCGTGTTTCCAGGGCAGCGGCTCTAAGATCCTGTTTCTGAACCTTTTATTCACCGACTAATCTAATTATTCATATTTTTAGAAACGTTTTAGAAATCCCTCGCGGAGTCCCACAGGGCTCAGTCTTTGGCTCATTATTATTCTGTACACAATTACTCGATCGTGATGTCTTTTTAAGAGGTCTTGTCGTTTCATTAATGTGTTATTCTGTCGATGAGCGACTCATCCACAGTGCAGGGTTCCTATTACAGCGTTTATCCTCCTGAACCCGACCGGACCCGACCGGACCCGGACATTGGACCCGACATGACCCGCTGGGTTCAGGCCCCAAAACTGCTCTCGGGGACAGAATAAGACTTTTATTTTATTAATAATGCAACTGTAATTAAGGAGTGAATTTGTGATTCATCAGTCTGATAATAATTTGCACAATATTATATACACTGTGTTTACTTTAGCTTGTAATACATTTTTATTTATTTATTTATTCTAAGCGGAAATTTTGGTTGATTTCTGGCCCAAAACTGCTGAATTAGACTTTTAAAACAATATATATTTAATATTTTACTAATAATTTATGCAATTGTAATTAATTGTAATTGTACTGTAATGAACTTATTTATTATTTTTGATAATTATTTGCACAATGTCGTTTACTTTAGTTTGTAATAAATGATGAACAGAACGAAATTGATTTATTCTGAGTGGAAATTCCCCAAAAACAAGACTGGTTCTGTGGTTCGGGCTCACGCAGTTTTTCGGGCTCATGTTTCATGAGTTTCAGATCACGTTTATACGTTTGGACTAAATAACAATTAGAATTCCTTCAGTTTCAATAAAACCTTTGCAGCTCGTTGCTGTTCGGGGCCTAATTACAATATTTCCCTCTGAAATGTCGTGAAGTAGAATTAAAAACTAGCTTATTGTCACTTATTTTCCACCACTTAAAGGACCAATGTGCAGGATTTAGTGATAATGTAGCTCAGCTTTCCAACTAGAAATGTGGCGGACTCCAACAAAAACAATTCTTATACTTTTAGTGATATACACTTTATTCTTTATTCTTTTATTCTTAAATTGGATCCCAATCAGCTTCCATCCATCAGCTTCATACAAAAACAATAAACATACAACAGAAAAATAAAATGATTCAGCACATGTAAACAGTTCAAGTAGCCTAAAATGTAAACAAAAACAAAGACTGTCACAAACCCCAAAACAATAAATACACTGTAAACAACCAAAACAGCACAATAACCTTTAATTCACCTCGTAAATATCCCCCACTGAAGCTTTAAGTTTTTAGCTTTTATAGTTGTCTATAAGTTGCTGTAGGTCCCAGTAAGGAAACATATAGGTGGGTGTTTGTGTTGGTTGGGGGGGGGTTGTTGTTGCACCAGGAGCAGACGTGGTCGCTCCTCCTCATTTGAATGTGAAAGTATTCTTTAGGTTCGGTGTGTGACCCCTCCGATGAACCACCGGGGGGTCAGGGGTTCAACCCCCCCGGGACGACGCCCCCTACTATCACTCCTGGTGTCGCTCACATGATGTCACATTTGCCCCCCCAGCCAGGAGGGCAACAGCACCTTAACAATAATCTAATTAGGTATCAATGAGCTCCGTAGCCCTGGATGTAATTGGCTTTTTATGGGCGGGTGCGGGGAGGTGGGCGTACAGCTGGTGGCGGTAAATGAGACAGGATACATCCTCATAAATGTTCAGCACACACAGACACACGCACACACACACACACACACACATACATGTGGTTCAATAAACACTTTAAAAGATCCAATCAGAGGTTTCTGATCACGTTAATATGACGAGTATTGAATCTGGTTTTGCTCATTTAACTGATTTAATCACATTTCTATAAAATATCTTTACATGATGAAATATTCTACACTACTTCACTGCTAGCTTCATTATTATTATTATTCGTTAGTCGATGTGAAGAGTCGCAGAAAAACATCCAAATACTGTTGCAACAGGGACCTTTTCTCTTGTAACACAGGAAGTCTCTTACTGCTGCATAGGCTAGCTGCTGTTAGCTCTTGGTTAAATGATTGTGAAACGAGTCTTAAAAACATTTTCAAAGGGACCCCTTGACCTCTGACCTCAAGATATCTGATTGAAAATGGGTCCCACTTTACTAAATGCTTACTTTATGCTAATTTTCTAATCAGATAAACGATAATAGATAATCGATCACACAGGTTCATGAACATGGGCTTCACACACACACACACACACACATTTACATTCACCTGTATGTGTTATTCTTCGCTTTGTGTATTTGAATATTTCTGCAGACTGGGATCCATAAACAGTGTTTGAACTGCATAAATTGGGAATAACTGGAAACCTGAGACTCATCTTCATCCCGCCCCTGGATAACACCTGGAAAATATCCTGGAAAATATCCTGGAAAATATCCTGGAAAATATCCTGGATAACACCTGGAAAATATCCTGGAAAATGTTCTCTTGAAGACAGCAGGAAGCCCGAGCTGTTGGACATTAGTGTTACATAAGACACTGTTATCGTGGCAGTGTGTGTATTTGTGGTTGCCATGGTGATGAGTGTGAGAAAACTATCCTCAATTAGCTCCAGACAGGTCACTATCATCCCCCCCCCCCCCCCACGCTCTCTCCCCAAGCTGGCCACGCCGGCCGCAACACCGACGCGCTACATTAGCTCAACGCCAAAGAGCAGGGGCGCGCTAATGAGACACGGGCGTGGGCTCTGTAGCTCATTCATCATCCTGCTCCCTCCAATCCCAGCGCCCTTTTATCAGGCCCCGGCCGGGCCCCGTGTCTTCTCCTCAGACATTAATCAGCTGTCCGGCCAGGCGGGGGCCCCGATAATGCCCTATTAGCCGCACAGCTCCGGACTCATTACAGGCCAATGAAAAGGCCAAGGATTACGCTCCCACCTCCACCGCCACCCCTCCAGACGCTCACCCAGAGAGAGAGAGAGAGTGCTGGAATCAACGCCTGACCAGGAGGCGGAAATTAGCAAGCTGGCAGTACGGCTCAGCTTCAGGAAGGGGTTTGTTTACTCTTCCTCCCTCCAGCTCTTTGTGCTCGATGAATACGTTTCAACCATTCTGGAGGATTTCTGTCTTCAGGCCGGTGAATCGCAGTTTAGGCTGGAAGAGGTTGAACAAACATCGGCCCCGGACGTCTGAGCCAGGTTTCTGTAAGAGGTGGTCCAAGTGTAGAAACATAGATACACATACGTCTGTGCGGTCGCTATATTGCAGAGGTCAGATCTGCAAGTTGGAGACATTCAGACCACGAAATCAACTGCCAATGACATTAACTGTATCATAATGGATCCATAATGAGCCAATAATTGATGACTGATCACTAATTACCTTTAATAAACAGCAGGATGCTGTTCTTCATCACCATCAAAGTGTCGCTCACTTTAACTCAAAGATGAGATGAAAACCTTCTTGGTCCCAATCTCAGTATCACAGATACAGAACTGTAGAAACTGCTAGTTTCACTAGATTCAAGATTCTCTACAGAATCGACTCTAACTCGTTTATTTCAGAACTGATTTTTATGACATTTGGTTTGTTATAAACATCAGAAACTGAACCTGATACTGGGTTCGAGTTACTAATCGGCTCTTAACAGTTAGGAGTCCCACAACACTGACTAACATTCCCTACGAGTATGTTTAAAGAAAGAATATTTTAAGGATGTTGATGATTTAAAATAATTATAAAGTTAAATGTTAACTAAGAGAAAACATTTTAACTGTAACATTCAGTTGTTCTCAGGTTGGATCCAAGATTACACGATGTGTTAATAAAGGTAGAATATCTGAGAACGCTCTGAGGATGTTTTAAAGACGTTATTGAGAGAATTTTCTTTTATAAAACGTTAAATGTTTGTGTTTTGTTATAATAATCTAATAATTTTATAATATTTTAGTAAAATGTTACCACAAAACATTTTTGTAATGTGTTTAAAGCCTTTTATCCTCCTCTAACATTGTGGGCTGTGACGACCGCTCTTTATCCTTTAGGAACATTATGGGAACTAAATAAAAACATCAGAACATTGTATGTAAGTTTCTAGCTGAGTCAGTGTTTCTATGTGCAAACAGACAAACTATTTAACACAATATATACAGAATGAAAACAGTACAGAGCTGATGCATAACGTAGCACATGGTACAAGTTACTGTCTGACAGGGAGATAATTCACCTGTTGATTTATATTCATCCTGTAGACACATTTCAAATCTAATAAAAACAAGCAACCAAGTGGCTGATACACTTGATGTTCATAGATTGAAGCCTGCACATCCCAGTGGAAGTTGCGGTTATTCAGAAGGTGAATTAGCTCCGCCCAAAATCAGGTTCAGTTTCTGACGTTTATAACAAACCAAATTTCTTTAGAATCGGTTGAGAAATAAGCGAGTTACAGTCGATTCTGTAGTGAATCTCTCAGTATGGCTAACTAGCAGATCTGACCTCCGCAATATGGCGACTGCGGAGACGTACAGCAGCGGCGGTCAGTGAGGTATCTTATGTTTCTGTATCTGTGTGTTGGGATGATCTTTGGGGGAAACCTGCCTCAGTTTAACCCACACATCCTCCCGTTTCCACATCCAGTCGGACACCTCCCATCCGTCTTCCAGCCCTCTCAGCCATAACTCATTTATTATCACGGCCGGGATCTCCGCAGTGATCAATGATTATGAATGTCATCAGAGCGCCCAAAAAAACCCCTTGATGGTAATTCGTCTGTATGGATCATAATCGTAATTATGAGATATGCTTTCACTTCCCTTTCTGATTATCTGTCTGCATGCACGAGCGCGCTGGCATTAGAGGAAGCAAAACATCCATCATGTGTAGACGCAGGCGGATAAGTAGGGCTAGCCCCGGTGATAGATAGGCTCTGAAAGGGTAATGATTAGCTCCTTTAGTGTCCGTGGAGCCGGGCCTGCTGGTGTCACACACTGCCCTCCACCAGCCATGCAAAGTGGAGCAGATGAGGGCCCATTTGTATTCATTAGAGCGTGGAGATAGCTCGTAAAATAAATAAATAAAAGGCACTCCTCTTCTCTCTCTCTGCGTCGCACGCAGCCTCAGCAAGAGAGGAATCAATTCGGAATGAAAAACATTTGTACAAGGTGACAGAAAACATGCCCAGGTGAGGCGCTACCTTTCTTTCAGAGCGGCTCAGAGTCTGGGCGAGACTCGAGTCCTGCAGGCTGATAGCATCTTCCTGTGGGGGGGGGGGCAACTGATCCCGACTGTCACTGTCAGACAAACAGGAAACAGGAGGCTATAAAGGACATAAAGTCAGACTGTGGATCGGTTGCTGACGTAGTCAAAGAGTAACCTTACACTGATTACTACGGCTACTCCACCCTAAAACGTGTTATTTGAACTGTAGACTGAATTATCTGACTGCACTGTGATGAATCAGTGCTGCTGTTCAATTTGACTTTATAACCAAATTTATGAACAATCTGAAGTTTGTAGCTTAATGTCTCAACACGCCCTCAAATTGACACAGTGTGGGACTACTTTACGTCAGACGTTTCTATAAAAACAGCGCTCTGATCAGGAGGTCTTGGTGGTGAATGTGTGATATGTTGGAGCAGCACTTTCATTTACTTTATTAGTTCAATTTCCAAACAGTCAGAAACCAGGCTGACCTCATGCTGTCCTACATACACTACATTACTGTTAAATGAGCTGAAGTCAGCCTGCTCTGCGTCATTCACATTAATTTGACGTTTTCTTTCTGTTTCTCAGTACACGTGTTGTTGTTGAGGTGAGACGAGACAACATGTCGGCCAATTAAAAACCACCGTGTTGACATGATGGAGGTTAGTTGACACAGTTGATGTTCTAATTAGTCCGGCGGGGTCTTTTACAACATGTTGGTTCCATACAGTTACCTCCGACGGCACAACCAACACAAACACAAACTCCCGCTTTCAAAAGGAGGAGTTCAACGATTTAATCAACTGTCACACACTGACGCTCTTTACTGTGAGACGTGTAACAAGAGTTAAAGGAGAAGTTCAACTATTTAAGAAGCCGGATTGAGATTTAAAGCGTTAATATATCAGCCAACATTATATTCTCTATATACAGACACAGAGTCACATGGTGTCTCTCTCCCTCTGCCTGTGTTGTATCGCAGCCTCTCTGTGGTTTGTTTCCATAGCCGGCCTGCTCCGACTGAAACTGCTGTTTTTATCATCTACGTCTGTGAATTAAGGATTTATTTCCACCAAACCAGAGTTGGTGATTGTTGGAAACACTAACAGAGACGCTTTTAATGAGTTTTATTCTGTTTCTGTCCACTTTAATGAAGTTACGATGCTACAAGGTAAAATCAGTGTTTTTGCCTCTGGAGTCTGGTGGAGAGTGATAGTGATATTACGGCTGTTTCTGGTTAAACTAAAGGTCTATCTCTGTATCCAGTCTGCTTTCTCCAGCCTCCCTTTAATTCGAGGGCTGCACCAACCAATCATCCCAATGAGGAGAAACACAACAGTTACAGTTAATATAAATAAATATAGATGAGTGCAACTCTACTGTAGTTATTTATTTACAGTATGTTGGTATCAGCATCCAGTCCCAAACATTTGCACCAGTTTGACTGAATCTAAAGACGTTTCCTGTATATTCTTGTTTTAGTTTGTTTAGTAACTCTGGTTTCAGCTGGTTATTTTTATTTCAGGTCTTTAGTTTTGGTTCACTATAATAACTTTGATGCACTTGAACATCACTCAGACGTATTGTCCTGATTATAGCAGCCGCAGCAGCTGTGGCACACGTGTTGGTATTTAGCTTTCATCCTACACTGCGACAGAGTTCATGTTCGCTGTCTGAGACGTTCGGTTGTTGATGGGATTGAACCTGTGACCTTTCTGTTGTCTGCTACCAGTTCGCCACCCTGTACTTCCTGTGGTTGCTCAGATATTAGGTTGATGCTGGTAAATCATTCCCACTCTGTCAAAGTGTGGAAAACAAAAGTCCTGAGCGTTGTGTTTCCAGATACTTATAATAATATATATAACCACCATATCGCTGCTGTGTGGGGCTTTTATTTTGAAATGCTAGCGTTATCTGTTTTGACTCAGGAAGCGAACGGAAAGAAAGGTTTTGCATATTTGTTATATATAAAGTTATTTTAGGTAGATTATGAGCCCGTTTACAGCTCGTATTAACATGCGTCTGTGGTGATCTGATCACTGAAACCACTTCCCGAGGTGGTCTGGACCACATTTGACCTCATATCTTCTGTAGTGTGAACTCTAATGAGTCCTGGGACACGATGAACAACCGCCTTCTCCGTCTGTGTAATTCACTGTAATGGATATTACATGTTTGGGCTCTTTTACCTGCAGAGATCAGCAGCAGATCTTTGAGAACACACCAGACTCCATTAAAAAAAATCACGTAATTCACAAGTTACTGAGTGAGGAGAAACTTTATGAACTTTATAATCTTCTCTATGACAGATTGCTCATTATTTGGACCTTCTTGTAAATTCGGCTTTACATTAACTTATTTCTTACTTGCTTATTTCCCAGCGTGTCGGCTGGACGGCGGTCCGACCTCCTCTACTGCCGTCCACTGTGAGCGACTGACAGCCTGTCAGCAGCCCCGCAGCAGGAGAGACGCTTCACTTTTACTTCCTCTGGCATTAATGTCTTCGTCTGTGAATCAGACTTTCACTCAGTCAGAGGAAGTAAAAGTGTGTGTCAAGTTCAGCTATAAAATCCCACAATGCACCACGTGTCTCCTGCAGGGTGACAGTGACAGCAGCAGGGTACAGTCCTGTAATAGTGTTTATTTACATATAGAGAGCAGGTTAAAACCAGCTGCAAACAGGCGCTCAGATGCATTCTGTAGCAGTTTTAGTGCTTTTTGTTGATGTTTTTTAAAGAGAAGCTGCAAATCTGGTGTCAGATAACAGAGGAAGGTGTGATTGTTAACATAAAAGCAGACTGATTCTCAGTTTCTTGCTGTTTTTGAGGGAAATGCTGATCTCAGCGGGTCGGCTGAAGGAAGAGCCTCGGTTCTGACTGCTGTCATCTTCCACGTCTGACATGTTTTCCTCTTTCAGGAGACGTGTGACTGTAAGTACGTCTGTTCAGCCTCAACAGGAGGGAGAATAAAAAGCGGCCTCGGGCTGTTGTCGCGGCCCTGGCTGCCGGGCCCCCGGATTGACACGCTGAAGATAGTGTCATTGTAAATCAGCCCGGCTGTGCTGTATCAGATAAGTGGCGCACTGCTACATGAAGACGGAAGGCTGTAATGAATCAGGGGCAGAGAGGCCTCTTTAAATAAATACTCAGTTCACAGTGCAGATAAGGAAGATCAGAGCGTCCTGATGCAGCTGAGTGGACAGCCGTCTCCATACATACATTATATTGGCAGCGGCGTTATAATGCAATAAATTACGGTGGCAGTCACGGCTATTATTCCATCACTCCCTGTCTCGGTGCTGAGTGGGTGTGTCTAATTGTGACCCGCTGTCATGAACCGGGGTCATCATGCGTACTTAGCGTCACGTCGTCACCTGTACAGAAGTCAGTCGTCCTGACAGAGCGTGCTGATTTATGGGAAACAGAGGATGTGGCGTCGCCTGCCTGCAGACAGCAACAGGCGTCTGCGGCTGTCTGGATGGGAAGAGGCGGACGCCAGGCCCCTCCACCCGGGGTGTCCCTCAGACATCCTGAACCAAACTGCCTCAAGATGCCACCTGAGGAAGACGGCTGATAGACAGGTCATGTGATCGTCTCTTCAGATTGTCTTCTGCTGACACTGTCTTATTTTAAATCAACATTAATGCAGCATCATGAACTTTACTGTTGTCGTTACAGTTTTAAATCAAAACCGACCCCCCCAACGCGGCTGTGACGCCTTCCTGCTCCGCCTCGGATGGCCGAGTCGATGGCGCCCGTTGTAGACAATGCTTGAGTGCTGCACCAGGTTGGGTACTTGTAGGTTAATTCATGGGTACGGGCAAAAATTTATTAAATGTGGGTGGATGGGTCGGATCTGGTTGGTTCAGTTGCAGAACTGGACCCGTACAGGACTTAACGCCGTCACGCAGCCCAGAGCTGGTCGCACTGGCAGGAAGTTAAACACAGAAACGGCGAAGAGAATCCGGTATATTTTCAAAATAAAATACAGCTTCCAGTCAGTCAGAGGAGATTTTAAACGGAGAAACACGGTTTGTACACAAGTAAACAACTCCCGTGGGATTTGATTCTATTTGTCCTGCTTAATTATTCTATTATTGATCACTAATAAACTTTAATAAACAGCAGGATGCTCGCTGTAACTCAGTGATGAGATAAAAACTTTTTTGGTCCCAATCGGCGACATTTAAAAGACGTCAAAAATGAAGCTGGAACATCCGGATACAACCGCTGCCATCTTGATCGAGGATCCAAAAAGGGGGCGGGGCTTAGGAGAGTATTTCCTGTCGAACTATTGCACCTGAGCATCCACCTGTGCGGCGCCGGGCCGCTCTGCAGGACGCCGTTAGCCCTGACCTTTGAGCGCCGGAAGGTCTTTCTGTAATGAGGCGTGTCATTTTATTTGGCTGCGGCGTTGCAATAATCTTAAAGCTCTGCAGTTTCATACGGCGCCGCTTTACGGCCTCTCTGCCTGCACAGTGTCAGGGCGGCTGATGGAGGGAATTAGTCGTGACCTTTAAGGAGGAGGAGTGGAAGGCCTGTCATTAGCAAGGTACCAGGAAGACATTACCCCGCCTCAGTGACCTACACAGATACTGTTCAGATAACGGATGAAGGATCACCGCTCTGTCCCTGGAAGCCCCAGCAGCAAAACGAATGTCTCCTCTGACCTGCTGCTGTTTTCTCCCAGGATTCCTCTGGGTTTTATTCCCTTTATGAAGCACTTCTACGCCGTGTCGGGTTTCATGTGTGCGACTCTGAAGCGTTTTACCTTTTATATATATATTTTTATGTATTAATGACTTTTTTTATTGTGTAAACGGGTTGTAACCTAGAGGGTCGGATGTTTGGTGAAAATACAAAGGATGTGACGGTTACCTGCTTCCCTACAGTGTCAACATTGTGCAACGCTAGCTAACGTTGTCGCTGTGAAACCTCAGGGTTAGCGTAGCACGTTGTTTACTGTTTCTTGTCCACATGGCTGCTGTGAAAAAGGTTTCCAGAACAGCAGACATTATTTTTTCCAGGATATTTGGTCATTTTAATAATTTTCCAGGTGTTTCTATGACTGGAAAACTAGACTCTATGTTTCCAGGTTTTCCAGGAGGCGTGGGAATCGTTCCAGGTCTACAAACTCAAACAACAACCGTAATAAAAACCCAGTTCAAGCTTCAGTTGTACTTGTTGTTTTGCCCCTGAGTGTCTGTAACTGTTTCTCAACGAGGGGACTAAACTCGAGCAGCGACAGATGTATACGACGCATCAGGGAAGTGATGCACGACAACCAGGCCAACGTGGAGAGCGGCGGCGGCGGCGGCGAGGGGGAGAACACTGTAATCATACCATCCAATGGCTCCTGACGCCTGCCTTTGCGAGCGCCTCCTCTCTGGCTGGCTATGGCGCCGTGAGCAGCCAGGCGGCGGTGCCTCATTCACGCCCAGGGAGGAGACAGACACCCACCGTCTGCCTCTTCTCTCTGTCTGAACGCTCCGTCGCCCGTCCTCTCCCCCACCTCCATCCTGATGAGGCTTCCTGAGGATAATTAGTCATTAGTCAGGTGAGAGGGGGAGACAGAGGGGGAGACATTAGTGAGCTCTCGCTGTACCTGAGGAGGCTTTATTATCGTAGGACTCGTTATGTAATGAGATGAATGTATTTTTCTTTAACGGGACTCTTTTTGGGTTATAAGTTTGCAGAAGAGACACATTTCAACCCAGTTTAGGATCTGTACTGGTTCCTAGTAAGATCCGGTTGACCTTAGATCCTCAGGAAAGGCCCGTCTGGTGGTTCTAGTCCAGGATCAGGACTTCTCCTGAGAAGATTAACCTACTTAAGTCTGTTTCATCTTTTAAATTCCTCCTAATAAACACACTTTTACAATCAAACTTCCGCTAACACACAGCGTGCCAGAGGGTCTGCGAGCAGCCTGCTGCTAACGTTAGCTCAGCTGGTTTCTCTGATAACTTAAGATCCAGACTAAAATCCTTCCTCAGGTTCAAATCTAGAGTTAAAAAGCACCAAGATCTAAACAGTGGATGGTAACAATGTGGCTAACAGCTATCAGCTTTAATGTCTCTGCAGTCGCGGGTCACACAGTGTTTTTGCCTCTCTCACTCCAACCTGAGCAGCCTCACATTAGCATTAAATTGGACATGACTACACTCGACCTCTGCACGTTTCTTACCTCACACACCTTCTCGCCGGGCTCTCGAACCCACCCACCGAATGCTAAACTCAATCAAAGGCAACGCCACTGTGATCAAGGGGCTGGTTTCACAGTTGCTTTTGGCTCAGACTCCCCGAGCTTTGAACCGAAACCACTGAAGGACATCGGGAGCTAGACTCAACACACACACACACACACACACACACACTCGCTGCCACAGCTCTCTCTTTTTAAAACAAAATGTTTTTCATATATTCTGTCTCTGCGTGAGCCAGGGGCACGGGAATCCTACGCCGGAGCGTTTATTGATCCTGTGCACGGTCCCTCCAGAGCCCCTGCCTCTGCCCCGACATTGAGCACATATGAACCAACACAGGCGCTGCAGTTTTTCATTATGTGAAATGTAGATGTGATTGAAGAAATTCTGCCACTCTGGGGGCGAGAAGAAGAAAAAGAAAACCCCCCTCCACACTTTGAAACCCTTTCTGAAGAAGTCCCAGGATGTAAAGCACAGATGAAATTGCTGACAGACCCTCCGCTGATCGAAGATAACGCCACAATATATTTGGCGTTTTGAGCTAAACGTGGACTTGTCATCGCCTCCGTCGTCCCCCCTGCGGCGACATTACGTCTTATATTAACGCGCTTTCTCTCCTCTCGCTTTGTATTTGTCAGCATCTAATTGATCTGTGGCGTCCCGTCCATTACAGATTCTGACCCCGAGACCACTGGCACCGCCCAGACCTCCGAGACGCTCCGGGTCCAAACCAAAATTGTGCCTGATTGAGCCAGAAAATTCAAATAATGTGGCGATTAAAGAGGTTAAAGAGGCGCTTAGAGTGAAGGACAGCAGTGTTTCCTTCAGTTGGGTCAGAGTGAAGTCTTCTTAGTCCGACGGTCCCTGAACCAGAACCGCTTCACAACACACCTGCACGTCCAAATACCCTCAGGTATGGAGGGAAAAACTCCAGGGAGAGAAACTCGCTTTTCACTTGCATTATGGGAAGTCTAGGATCCAGTATTTTGGATCTTGAGCCTCAATAAAAGTCACACATCACCTTAAATCACTGACAGGACCAAATTAAAGGTTATATATGGGATTATTAACATTAATATATCAGCAAACAGCTGTTCTCTATAAACAGAGTCACATGGTGTCTCTCTCCCTCTGCCTGTGTTGTATCGCAGCCTCTCTGTGGTTTGTTTCCACAGCCGGTCTGCTCCGACTGAAACTGCTGTTTTTATCATCTACGTCGGTGAATTAAGGATTTATTTCCACCAAACCAGAGTTGGTGATTGTTGGAAACACTAACAGAGACGGTTTTAATCAGTTTTATTCTGTTTCTGTCCACTTTGAATGAAGTTACGATGATCTGAAGGTAAAATGAGTGTTTTTGTCTCTGGAGTCTGGTGGAGAGTGATAGTGATATTACGGCTGTTTGTGGTCAAACTAAATAACAGTTTCACGAATATTTTCAAATCTAACTCTGAATTAAAGGTTTATTAAAGGCAGTTTTGTTGATTTTTATTTTCTTTCTGTCTAGTTGAAGTGTGTTTTATGATTATCTACGAGGTAAAATTATTGGTTTTGTCTCTAGAGTCTGGTGGTAACACCCATTTGTTTCAACTCTGAGTAGCTGAGCTGCAGTGTGATGTCTAGTAGAGGTGAATAACCTTTAAACCTGATGTCATATAATTAATATATTAATTATATTAATTCAACCATGTATTTCCAGCTGGTGCACATTTGTTTTAAGGTAAGTTGGTGTCGTGGTATCAACAGCTTCCTTACAGCTTCATAGTGAAGTGAGTTGGTGTTTCATGTTGTTTCAGCTCTGTGGCGGGAATCAGATGTCACAGCGGGCGCCGTCCAACCTCTCAGCCCGTTCAGTCTTCATCAAGTTGGCGGATGAAGACGCAGTAAAGCTTTTGGGATAGCGAGCGGCGTGGACCTGAGCTGGGTTCGGTCTCGTGCCAAGCGGAGCTGTAATGTGGTTCCAGGGTTAAGGATTTGTACTCGAGCTGTTCCCCATATATGTATAAAAAACACACAACGATTTCTCTGACGGGGCAAAACTCTCAACTCCAGTGATGGATTAGTTTGTCAATGAGGTCTGAGCATCCAAAAAAGGGTCTGTGTAACTCTGACACAGCATTAGTCAAAGAATGCGTTGCGGTACCATATGTTGGTGCCGGAGCCTCTGTGTAGTACATGACAAGCCATTATGGTGCCAAATAACTTCGAACAGACTCTATGAGAACCAGCCAGGCTGTGGAATTCAGGCCTCCGCTACATCTGAAGAGGAAACGGGCTTTATTTCTCTCTACAGAACACAGTCCTGTGATCACATGTAACACAACTGCAATCACTTTTATAGCCTTTAATAAAGCTTGTTAACTGTTTAATGCGGTTTGAGTTGTTTCTTTCTTTCTCCCACAAAACAAAAACAAACGAGAAACCTTTCATCAAAATGATCGAAGTCAAAATATTCCCATCACACTGATCTAAACTTACAGTCAGATTCATTTTGACTCTCAGGGACTAAAATCTGTCCCCATCAGGTAATTCAACCAGTCACATATTATAGAAACTGTTCACTGCCACGTTAAATGTTCTTACTGACCCTGAAATTGAAATCACTTCACGTCTGCAACGCTGTTTGGCTATGTGACCCGCTCGTCTTCAAATCCAATCGAGAGCTTTTCAGAAGCGTCTTCCTCCTGACGATGTTTACTTGTGTATTTTGTACTTTTAAAGTTACATTACTGTGTTTCTCTGCTTAAATTCTCCTCTGACTTCCTTTCTGGTGCCACAGTGTTGATGTGGCGTGAAACTCGGAGTCTGCACGCTGTGTTTTATTTTGAAAATTGAGCCGCGTCCCACTGGTGTCAAGCAGCAGGAAGCAGATCGCACTGGCAGGAAGTCAGACACAGAAACAGCACAGAGAATCCGGTTCATTTTCAAAATAAAAGGAAGACGCTGCTCGGTTTCTGATTCGCTCTCGGTCAGATTTGAATACGAGCAGATCACGGATCAATAAAGCCGGTGAAAGTGTTTGTTTGGAGCTCAGCAGCACTCATTGTCATTAAGACAAATGTCACCTGACTACTGTTACCATGACGACAAAGTTCATCTGCCGTTTGCACGTCAAAACACACAAAAAGATCTTAAAGGACAAAAAACACCAGGAAGAGTTTGTATTTCCAGAACAACAGGATCAGATTAATAAAACTAAATATAAGATTTCACCTTCTAGATCAAAACTTAAAGTGATGACTCGTAAAGGCGCTCGAGACGGAATAATGTCAACATACCGGAGGACGAAGAGCGGAGGACGAAGAGCAGAGGATGAAGAGCGGAGGACGAAGAGCGGAGGACGAAGAGCGGAGGACGAAGAGCGGAGGACGAAGAGCGGAGGACGAAGAGCGGAGGACGAAGAGCAGAGGATGAAGAGCGGAGGACGAAGAGCGGAGGACGAAGAGCAGAGGACGAAGAGCGGAGACGAGCAGCTAAAAGATAAAAAAGAGCAAATCTCAAAAGTTCTGGAAATACTTTGTTAATTTTTCTACATTATAAATGTTTTAAAACACAGTTTTAAGTTTTTATTTAATAGAATTTTATTTTAATTTCGTTTGACTTTTGACTCAATTTCAATACTTTTTACAATTATTCTGGTTTATTGACTTCTATAATCTTTTAACTGAGGTTGAACAGATTATGGACATGAATCATTAATCATTAAAGACAATAAGGAGAAACACCGATGTAGGCGCTATAGGATAATTTCTGCAGAGTTCAAAGGGTCCTTTTACTGTTTGAGTCAGTCTTTTTATATTATAAATATATATTATTAGTTAATCCTGAATCTTTAATTCTTCACCCCTATGAAAATAAAGCTGGAGCTTTGTATGTATTGTCTGTGACAGTTGTGTGTGATTAAATGTTCTCATACAATCAGATAAGCTAGTCTTTCTCTGTTCAGTATATTCAGACATTCTTATGGTTCTTTCTTCCCTTTGATATGTTTTTTTTTTCTTTCCTCTTCAGAGAAACTGCATTTGATTTAAGCGTAAATGGATCACAGCCTCAGAGATTGAGCAACGAGGTGCGGTACGATGGGTCGACTGGCCGACCGCGGTGACGCAGGAATGTTTAAAGATGATCTGAAGATCTGCACAGGAAAACTTAAATATGTCAAAGTCTTTATTTCTTCTATTTCTTCTCATTATGATGATGTACAGAATCTTTTTTTGGCAGAAATTGGGCTTCCATACGTAGACCTCTGTAGATTGGTGAACTCTGGGGATCATGACTTTAGTTTAAGGATTTAATCTTTGTCCTTTACATTATTTTTCAGGATTTTGGGGGGTTTGCGGCCTAAATGACCTGATTTCACGGCAGGTTTTCTAAAATAAATAATTTTAGGCATATTTTGCAACGTAATTGTGGGTGAAAATTGCAAAAAGTTGCTTTTTAGTTGTTGTTTTTTGAAAGATGGAAGGGAACTTGTTCCAGTGAGAATAAAATAATTGAATTTGGTGATGAAACTACAATGATTGGTCAAATTTACAAGGTCCCACTTGATCAAGACATCATTTTTCAAGTGAAATAAAATACCAAAACACAAAGTAAATAAAAATTTAAGATGCAGATTTTGTGATAAATAACCTGTAATTTATGTTTATCTGAGGGTGAGAAAGGCTGAGCTAATGAGCTAAAGTGGATGGTTTAATATTAAAGCTGATTAAACCAAATATAAATAAAAGTTTGGTGCCAGAAACGTTTCTTACCTGGTTAATGTTGTGAAATTGAACCAAAACCATATTTTCCTAAACCTAACCAAGTTGTTCTGTTGCTTAAACTTAAGCTCGCTGGCTAATATTACCAAACACTATCTACATCAATTATTAGCTATCTGAATGCTAATGTCGTTAGTTAGCCCAACCCCAGAGATTAATGTAGATTAACTAACTCACATCACTATTCAGATCATTAAAACGTTACATCCTTTCATAAAACATAAAGCCTATCAAACATGTTGCTTATTAATTATCATCAACCACACATTAATTGTGCATCCTCAGAAATAATTGTGACTTTGTTCAGGGATCAGAAAACATCAGATCTGTTTCTCATGAGAGGAAATATTAAAGTTGGGACGCTTCCAGATGCGATGTAAACACACACACTGAGCCGGCGTCTGGCCCCGGCTGACAGAAGGTTGGACGCCGCCAGCTCTTCATCTCTCCGCCACATTACAGTGACACATGGAAACGAGGCTCCCCGGGCGCTTGTGGTGGCAGTCGCCCGGTGAACTCTGGCTGAACTTCAGCCCCTGACAACCTCCAACGGGGTCGGGGTCCGAGCTGAGCGGAAGGACCCAGAACACACACGCTGTCCGTCCGTACGAGCGTTATCCGTTAACACGGGATCCGGCTTTTAACAGACGCTGGCCTCCGTTTTGAAACATTCCTCACATGAAAGCTGGAAGAAGAACTCGTATTAGTGGTTTTCTGGTCAGGGGCGAGATTAATGACGCGTTTGAAGTTTCACTCAACATAATAATATTAATATAATTAATGTTTTGTCTCACTGAATACTTAGCATTGGTGTATTTAAATAAAAATACTACATATAAAGATCTCTGTGTACTCTATATGTCAATAAATACTTATTATCAAAGGTTTATGGGGGGGGGGTCCATTTTATTCAACAGCCTTCAGGGTTCACACATAAAAACACATAAACAGTCTCTAAGTTTTATTTAGTAAAGAAGGAAAGAACCATTTAAGAAGATAAAAGCAAATTAAAGCTGCGATTAAAAACAACCTTTCATATAAACATTATTGTTTCGGTCTAAAATTCCTCATTTCACAGAAGATTTTCGAAAACGTTTCGATGTTTTTAGGCATTTTTTACGATGAAATTGTCGGCGAGAGACGTTACAGTAGCTTACAACGTAGCTTTTCTTGTGTTTTTAAAGCTTTCTGTTGAGGGTTTTTGTGCTAAGCTAGGCTAAACAGCTCACGACTAATGATTTTTTTTTGTCTTGCAGGTTCTTCAGTTATTGATCAGTTCTGGTTCACAGTTAGCAAAGAGCTTAAAACTTCGTAGCATTGAAGGGTTCAGGGGCTCGTCCGGGATTTGAACCCGGGACCTCTCGCACCCTAAGCGAGAATCATACCCCTAGACCAACGAGCCACAAAGAGGCAGATCAATGCTAGCAGTTTCCCTCTGCTTCCAGTCTTTGTGCTAAGCTAGGCTAAACAGCTCCTGAACATGTGTTACATACGGATGTTATTGGGGTGTTTCAGTCCTTCGACACAAAGTTGTCTGAAGGATTTGTAGCTTTTCTTGTGTTTTTCAAGCTTTCTGTTGAGGGTCTTTGTGCTAAGCTAGGCTAAACATGAAGCACAGAGCAAGAAGGTGTCAGTGGGAGGTAATATGTAGAAATGCTAACTGTACTGATTTGTTAGCGTGGACTATCAGTGCCAGCAGTACACAGCCAGAGGCCCATGGGTAATTAGAAGTAAACATACATCAGTCGGTGTGTATGAACATTTCACCCACACGAGATATAAAAGGACACAAAGAGAGAGATGTTCTCAGATGTTATCTTCCTCGTCCTCGTCCTCATCTGTAACTGCCTGGTCGTCGCCTCGAGCATCCACTTCTGTGCGATCAATTATGAGCCGGTGAGCGTTGTGATGCGGTTTGTCAGAGACATTAGATTGAGACATACGGGTGACTGATGGCACAGGAATGTTCAATCCCTTCAGGTGAAAGCGAGCCGAGCCTACCTGGGCAGGAGCCTCTGCACGCCGGCTGCAGATAAGAAGCGGCTGCAGCGCTGCTGGCTAGCGTGTCTGTGCATGCTGCGTGTGGATGTGTGTGGGGAGTATTTGTGTGTGTGTTGTTTGCATGTTGATGCACGTTGTGAATGAGCGCAGGTAAAGCAATACTGCACGTTCAGGTATACCTGTGTTTGGTTTTATTGTAGTGTTTACGGACGCGTTTCCGATATTATCTCAGGAAGTGTTTCACCTTTAAGGTTCATTGTTTACACAGAAAGAAACAGAAATAGACAATATATAAAATATCTGCACATATATATATATTTATATTTATATATATATTATACTACAGAGAACCTTTCAGTGGCAGGAAATACTTGTTAAGGTTCCTTCAGCTCGTTGTCGTTAGCTGGGAGCTATCAGCTAACGACAAAAACCACAACAGGACGATGAGTTTCTTGTGTTGGGATTCAGGTGTGTGATAAACAGATGGTAAACAGGTGATAAACAGGTGGTAAACAGGTGATAAACAGGTGATAAACAGATGATAAACAGGTGATAAACAGGTGGTAAACAGGTGATAAACAGGTGATAAACAGGTGATAAACAGGTGGTAAACAGGTGGTAAACAGGTGATAAACAGATGATAAACAGGTGGTAAACAGGTGATAAACAGGTGATAAACAGGTGATAAACAGGTGGTAAACAGGTGATAAACAGGTGGTAAACAGATGATAAACAGGTGATAAACAGGTGATAAACAGATGATAAACAGGTGGTAAACAGGTGATAAACAGATGGTAAACAGGTGATAAACAGGTGGTAAACAGGTGATAAACAGGTGATAAACAGGTGGTAAACAGGTGATAAACAGGTGATAAACAGGTGGTAAACAGGTGATAAACAGATGATAAACAGGTGGTAAACAGGTGATAAACAGGTGGTAAACAGGTGATAAACAGGTGATAAACAGGTGATAAACAGGTGGTAAACAGGTGATAAACAGATGATAAACAGGTGGTAAACAGATGATAAACAGGTGATAAACAGATGATAAACAGGTGGTAAACAGGTGATAAACAGGTGATAAACAGATGATAAACAGGTGGTAAACAGGTGATAAACAGGTGATAAACAGATGATAAACAGGTGATAAACAGGTGGTAAACAGATGATAAACAGATGATAAACAGGTGGTAAACAGATGATAAACAGATGATAAACAGGTGATAAACAGGTGATAAACAGATGATAAACAGGTGATAAACAGGTGGTAAACAGGTGATAAACAGGTGATAAACAGGTGGTAAACAGGTGATAAACAGGTGATAAACAGGTGGTAAACAGATGATAAACAGGTGGTAAACAGGTGGTAAACAGATGATAAACGGGTGGTAAACAGATGATAAACAGGTGATAAACAGGTGGTAAACAGGTGATAAACAGGTGATAAACAGGTGGTAAACAGGTGATAAACAGGTGCTCCTGCTCCTGGCGACTGAACTTAACAAGCACTAGCCTTGTTAGCTTCATCGCTAGCCTTTGTGTTGGCCGCGGTAAAACTTTTGGTTAGAAGTGTTTTTGTGGAGCTGCTTTGGAGGCCTCTTGTTTTAGTGTCAATATATAAAGTGTGTTAATCCAATACAATCCATCTTACATAAGGTTATTTTATTATTAAAATGATCTTTGAACAGTCGATAATAACCTGAAACTCTGATGATGTATGTCAGAAGGGACAGACACATTTGTATAATGTTTGTAATTCAGATATTTTCACTTTCATTGTGTCCTCAGACTCTTGAGAGAAATATGTTGCTGCAGACGTTTCTTCCCCATTACACACTGGGCTGATAGCATTAGCCTGTGTGAGCTCGTGTGCAGCTGAATGTGGTTTTATTGTTGGGTTGGAAGCTTTAAGTGTACAGTGAAGAGTGCATGTGTGAATATTCTGTCTGTTATTGTTGTTTTTAGTTCAGTTTGGATTGTTTTTGATTTTGTTGGATTTTATTAGTTTCAGTGTTAATTTTAGCTTTTATTATCATAATGACGCTCCAAACCCGCCTCATTGACAGATTTTATCATATTGTCAACAACTAAAGATATTTCCTGTATATTTATTACACACAAATGTTTCAAATAGTTTTATTTCCGTTGACTACGATGTTATTTCACACCTAGTTTCATCTGGCAGTATTCATAACACTAACTTTCCGTCTCGTAGCATAACATTAACTGGTGTTACCAAGAGAACACAGTTAAAGCTTGTACAGAACTTCAGGTTTTGATTGAAAAACTTATTAAAATCTAAATTAGTTTTGATTCTTTGGCAAGTGAACGTGGTATAATGGTATAATGGCCTCCATGTCGTCCATTAATTCCTGATAACGGACACTGTGTTATATTTGTATCACATCTGAACGTGTATAAAAATCTGAAACAGGTAAATTAAAGTGCAGAAAATAAATACTGTCCATGAATGTGTGTGTGTGTGTGTGTGTGTGTGTGTAAGAGCTGTGTTTATATAGCACGTGTGAGAAGATAAAATACTGTAGTGTGTGTGTGTGTGTGTGTGTGTGTGTGTGGGAGGTGTCTGCTGGTGTTCAAGGTGAGGAAGAGGAGGAGGACGGCGTCTCATCTTCTGTCTGCGCTCTGCAGCGCCGGCCCGGGCCGACAGGTAAAGGCCATTATCCCCCGGCTCCAACGGTATTAGACACGGTCAGACGTGCCCTGGTTCTCAAGCCTAAAACTCATTCCCTCTCTGCGTGACCTTTGCCACCATCACACCGCAGAAGAAGGTTAAGGTCGATTGTTGAGGTTGAGGAGCAAAGTGCTGTGAAGCCTTTTCTTTCTTTCTGTCTGCATCGGCACGGTAAACCCGGCGCTCGCCACGCCGTCAGCAGCAACCGAAGAGGACGCCGTCGCTTTTATTTGTGTGTGGAAATAATGATCGGTCCCGCTCAGAGGAGACGGGGTATCGGAGGTTTCCCGGTGGGATTGGAGCGCTCTCAGCTGCTGTGTCTCCTCCAGGTTGTAAACAGCAGCTCTGTCGCTAACAGCACGGCAGCACATATGGCCCCCGTGTGTTTTTGGCAGATACCATACGGCCAGTATACCTTACAGCAACTGGCAGGGTGATGAACGTTCGTCTTGAGAGAATTAACAGTCACCTGCGAAACGATGAACTTTTTTTTTTCAGCCCTTTTTGAAAGCTGGAGTCCAAATTTTACCAAAATAAAATCAGAGGAAATGTACAGGTGGCGAGTACGTCGACATTACTGTGTTTCAGAGGCTCGGTTTTAAAGCCAGATGACGATACTGGTATCATATGAAACTAGATGACCTAACGCATCCATTGGTGCCAATAATGTCACGCTAACAAAGTTATATAACGCTACAAAAACACTACTTTTCATAGGGATCCCTCTGACCTCTGACCTCAAGATATGTGAATGAAAATGAGTCTCCCCTACAGACATACACTATAGTGATCCCAGACAGTATAAATGTGTTATGTTCACTTTCCTTTAATATTTCTTCATACTGGGGAACAGTGACGCTGTTCGTCTCCACAGCAGCTTTTATTGTATAAAATGAGCTGTTGTGACCTCCACTAGTCTTTTCCATCAACCGTTACAGTTCAAGCACCTTGTTGTGAACCGTTTGGATCATTTCAACCACAAATTAAATTGGTTCTGAATCGGAAAAGTTGGTTCCCAGCTGGAACCCAAAAACAGCCGGTTTTCCTTGGGAACCGAAGTGAGCGTTTCATTTCCAGCCTTTACTCTGAAAGATGAACTGTGGTATGTATTTCTGCCTGTTTTCAGGTGAGTTGGTGTCCAATTTAACACATTAATTAAGATTGATTTAAAAAAATAACCTGTTAAAGAAATTCAGTGATCTGTTACAGCAGAATTTTAGACAAATTCAATTAAAGCTTTCGTCAAACTGTCCTCTGTTTGTCTCAGAGGTTGTGGTCAGTGAGCTAACAGCAGCTGGAGGACGTCCGAGGGAAAACCAGACAATATTCTCTCCATAAAATATGATCCATCACTGATAAAGTTGTACAAGCATTAAATTGTGACTTTTCTGAGATTAAATCAGCTTCTATTTCTGCCACCACATCAACATTTCTCTGAATCCGCTCCCGTCCAGAGGAGTGCAGGAACAGATACGCTGCTACACCTGTTACTAGTTACCTCAACCTGACAGAGATACAGTGAGTAAGTTTCAGTTTGTAAAATAAAAGATGTAAAACCTGCTGATCATATCACGTAAAGTCCGAGTGGAAGTCTCTCAGAAGGAGCACGTGTGGTATTCAGTTTGTATTTGTGTGTCTCATACGATCCAGATGCTGGAAAGAGACCACACAGATGTTGACCTCTGCGGGGTCGGAGGCTCCGATCCACCGGTGCTCCTCGGGAGAAAGGTGCACGCCGCGAAACTCCTCCTCGCCGCGCTCGTTTGCGGGTTTTCTCTGTTTACACGAAAACACGTGATTGACCTCCCTCCCTCCCCTCCGTTCTCCCTCGCTCTCTCTCGCTCGCCTCCACACCAAACGGGGGAGCTGAAAGCAAATCTGTTTCTTGCAACTGTGTAATGGGTTCCATATGGGAGTCCTCGGCTCCAAGTCTACCGCTAAGAGAGTCTATATAAACCTTTGAGGTGCACATGCGGTGGTTTCCAGAGTTCAGCTCTGGGAACAAGTGGGGGGATCGTGGGACAATGATAGAGCTTTTATGGGCTGGTTGTATGCAGCTTATGATTTGGCAGGCGAAGCGAAGGACATTAGCGCTGTCAAATACGGAGACTTGAACACAACACACAAAAGCAGACAAAAAAAAAACATGATAATTAAACAACTCTGCACCACATTCACACACACACATCTATATATATATATATCTGTATGTAGAGTCTCCTGCATATCCAACACAAACTAACACTTTTAACTCTCAGACACGCCAGTGATGAAGAGCAACTGCTGCCGAGTGGGAGCTCGCGCAGGCTGGCAAATGCACCTGCAGTAAGTTAATCAGTCAGTGTCTCGGGCAGCTTATACAGACCAGCTGTGCAGTTCTGCGCTCCGGAGGGTCCCCTGGAAAAGCAGCACATTTCCCATCATGCTGGAATCGGGCAGATGATGAATTGGGATCCAACAAAGGCGGCCATTCAGCCCCGCTAAAAAGCATATAACCAATTGCTTGTGGATGAGCGATGAGCGAGAATTATGCCCCCACGATTTTATGTATTCCTCGCTCTCCGCCTACAGCAGACTCGCCCACGTAGACGCCACATTTGCAGCTCAGATTGAACCTGACCTGAATATCAGCCCGAACCTGGATTCGGTGCCATCTTTTCCCTCGTATTTAGTATTTAGCAGCTCGTACATCAACTCTTTCCATTAATTGTGGCGTCTCCTGTAGCTAATTTGTGCCTCTGTGACGTGTCGCTATAGGTAATTAATTAGCCGTTTTTTATTTCCCGACACCGCCCTCAGCTGATTACACACACTGCCCAGTTAATTAAAGCTGCCTCAATTATAGCACAGCCAGTGATCATTCTCTTAAAGGACAATACCTTTCAAACACACTGTGTGCTCGTATCCAGGCTCAGTTTCACACATTTAGTTGCTACACATGTCCGCTAATTACCTGGTTTTTATTAGGAAAGTACCAAAAGAACTGGCTAGAAAACAGCCCAGGAATCTGCATGGTAAAAATATCCTTATTAAGACAAATATATATATATATATATATATATATATATATATATATATATCAACATCAACACAACCGTAACAGTTAATGTAGATTAGATTAGTGATGAGCAAGAACAACATTTCTGGTATCTGTGTGAACTTTAACCAAACGTTAGCGGGACTAACTGAAAGTTGTCAACAAGTTTTTTTAAATAAAAGTTGTTGTATTATTATATTATACTAGTTAGCTAACTAGCCAGCTAATGATTGATGTAGATTAGATTAGGAGTGAGCTAGCGTTTTGCTATCATTAGCTATCAGATGTAATTTTAACCACAATGTGTTTGTCTTTCAACATAGATTAGCTTAGCATATAGCATATATCTACGGAGAGGAAAGGAGGAAGTTGACTGAGGCTTTCTCAACTGTGATTGGAGCACAGAACAAAAAGGGGCGGGACTAATGAAGGTCAATTCCTGGTCATTTTATATTATTATAAAATAAATTCATATAAATTAAAGCATATATTATATGTTTTATAGCACAATGTGCAGGTGATGTGAAATGGCTATAAATGATCAAATATGGTTCATTTTATTTCTTTTACTTTCTCATTTTAATGAAAAACGTTGACCTAACTAACTCTACTGTACACACACTCACACACACACACACACTCACACACACACTCGTCACGCCTGCCACAGTCCAAAAATACTGCCAGTGACATCATAGCCTCCATATGAGCCGCAATGATCTACACGACATCGTTAAACTGCAACGACGGTAGGAAAGAAACTACATCTGATTACTGAGCCCTGCAGCTGGTATTATTATATTATATTATATTATATTATTATTATATTATATTGTATAACATTATATTATATTATATTGTACAACATTATATTATATTATATTATTATTATATTATATTGTATAACATTATATTATATTATATTATATTGTATAACATTATATTATATTATATTGTACAACATTATATTATATTATATTATATTGTATAACATTATATTATATTATATTATATTGTATAACATTATATTATATTATATTATATTGTACAACATTATATTATATTATATTATTATTATATTATATTGTATAACATATTATATTATATTGTACAACATTATATTATATTATATTATTATTATATTATATTATATTGTATAACATTATATTATATTATATTATATTGTACAACATTATATTATATTATATTGTATAACATTACATTATATTCATGTTGGGGCTCCACTGGTCCAATAATTGACATTTACTACAAACATTGGTGTTAATTTTACTCGTGGATTCGAGAACTCGCCGCTGTGTGTAAACTCAATTAAACACACAGGTACAGGTTCAGTCACACATGTGATTCATTTCTGTCTCTCACACACTCACTCACACACACACAGACACACACACACACACACACACACACACACACACACAGGGAATTCCTCAGGGACCACACATGACGTTCGCTGGTGTTAAAGCTGTTAGCCACGGTCTGAGCTGAGCTTCATTCCCAAAATGCCTCCCAGTTGTAACTTGAACTCTTTGAGGAACACATGGGACGAGCACAGCCGCTCCATCTCTCTCTCTGTGAGTATGTGTGTCTGCTCTTTACACGCTATCACACTCATTTATACCCAATATATTGATTCTGACTCAGGCTGCAGGGCTCCACCTGCGAGGAGCCAAGTGACAGGTTGCAACAGCACTCGATTCAAAATAACTTTATTTATCCCCGAGGAGCAGAGACACTGGATCCACAATAATCGCATTATAAACACAATAATTAATATTCATGTATGGATTCTGTTCTATTTTATACTGTTTTTATTGATTAACTGTGATTGTACTTGTGTTATTTTATGTGACAATTAAAACTTAACTTTGTTTGTGAATTTTAGTTTAGGTTTTATTCACTTTACCATAATAAATACAGTAAAACGTTTCAATTATGATGATGAAAGGATGTTAGTACTATTGATTTTTGGGTTAAAGTTGGAGTTTTGTTCCATATATTACTGTATAAATACAAGTTTTTACCATCAAAAGAAACAGTTGTTGGTTTTCTTTGCAATTTGCGGTCTGTAATCTAAAAAAACGACTTTATTCCGTGTTAATTAATGAGGTATAAATAAAGGTTTTGCCATGAAGTATGAAGGTGTTTCACTGTATTTAACCTGGTTTTCACCATAAAATCTGAATTCATAATATCTAAATATACTCTTACAGAGCAAATTACAGCAACCTGTAACACCGGCGTGTGTATTGTGTATTAATATGTTTCTCTTTCTGAAATAAAAAGGTGTAAAACATGATTTACATGGCGCCGGTATCCGCCCTGTGTCCTGCCTCCTGCAGCTCAGTAATAACCGCAGTAAACGTGCTACTGTCCGTCTCTACTGCGCTGTAAACACTGTGTAACCTCTTATCACGAGCCAATATGATAAGATTCAATATCACAACACGGTGCGAGTCTATTATTGCCCAGAGGAGGTGCACACAGGCTCCTGCAACAGTATTTTCATTTCATGCGGAGAAGCCCTCGCCTCGATTATCTATCTCTGACACCTCTATAACCGTCTGCAGTGCCGCGGCGCCCGAAGGAAACCCCCCCCCAGTCACTCATACATATTTATGCGATACAGCAAAGCCAGAGCTTTCACACAAACAAAAAAATGATCCGAGTGGAGACGAATATAATCATTAATGCTCGTGTGGAGGGAACAAATGCTGCTTTACATTTAAATGTATGATATGGATCCTGTTAGTGCTGTAATTACCGGAATATGAACATGGATTTAGTTTGTTTTAATAATGATACAGGTTTTACTGGCTTTCAAACTGGGGTCCTGGGACCAACAGGGGTCCTTGTAGGGGTTGTAGGGGGCCCCCAGCAAAAGGAGGAAGATGATATTTAAATTTTTTGAACAAGGGAAGAAATAAAGTTAAAACATAAAAATAAAGAATTACTCGAAGGGGATTCCTTAAAAATACTCTTCAATTGGGGGTCTAATGTGCTTCTATTGTGGAGGTCCCTGACCTGAAAAAGTTCGGGAACTCCAAAGTTTTCTTTTATAATATAAAATAAAACTTTAGTCGCAGGATGTTGCGATCATAACAATTAACGCAAACCTTCCAATTTCGTAATATTCATCGTAATTTCTCGTAGGTTTTCACCAATTATAGCAAAACGTTGAGCTGTACGTCACCAAACTGCAAACGATTTTATTCGTACGACAAAAGTTGCTTTTCATTTTAATAAATTATATAAATATTTTTGCAATTTTCACTTTCTTCCACAAAAACCTGTAAAACCATTAATGTATTATTGTTTTAAACCATTAAATGTATTTAATGATCAATTTTAACCAAACTTCCTTATAAAAATCATCGTTTTTATCACAAATCGCTCCAAAACGGATTGAAGAAGGACATTACGATCACAACATTTAACGTAAACTCAACCAAGTCTTTGTCCGATCGTCACAACTTTTCCACAAATGTCCTGCAAGTTAAATCAGTAAAATCCTGAGCTGTACATCATCAAACTACGGTTTTATTCTCACCGGAACAAGTTGTCTTCGACTTTTTAACGAATTATACAAAAGAAATCGCAACTATTTTTCCAATTTTTACTTTCTCCCACAAAAACATCGCAAAAAAAGCTTTCTTTCTAATTCTGGAGCAGATTATTATAAACCATTAAATGTATTTAGTGATTGAATTTAACCAAACTTCCTTATAAAAATCATTGTTTTTATCCCGTGTGGCCCGAGAGGGATCGAAGAAGAGTCTTATTAAAAGTGTCCTGGCTCTGATATGATCAGGAACATGTGATATATATTACAGCACATTGTCTTTTCCATCTCCTTTATCATATTAAGATATAGAACCAAATTAATTCCTGCTGCAGAACAGAACTAACATTGCTCTGGTGTGAAAGCCATTTTCCTGCACACACACACACACACACACACACATTGAGCTCTGCAGCCATTTTGTTCGACGCTCTTTCGGGGGAAGGCGATTGCAAACAGATGATTTGGGGAAATGCCAGCGCTGTCACTTTTATTACTTCTTTAACCTTTTCGTACTGGACGCTCAGAAGAGACAGTTTTACGGCGCTGCTCGGAAAGCAAATAAAAACGCCGCTGGTGCGTTTTGGTGTTCCTCGCGGGTTGGAGTGTATTTTGGACAGCGGGATGTTCTGAATTTGGAGCCTCGTGTAATTAAAGATTGTAGGAACATCAGTGACAGTGCAGACAGTTACAGATACACTACGTCTTTGTTTTCTGTCACCGAGAAGAGCTCATGGAGACTTCGGGAAAACGCTCCTAAAAACACGACAGTTACGCCTCGTCCACACTCACCAACATGATAAAGTCAGCATCACCGCAGACCGCTGAGGGTGGCGAGCGGATGGAGAAAGACTCGGATATTTTAAAGTAGAAATACTCGAGTAAAGTCAAATTTACTTAAGAAAAAGTATCTCTGGTTCATATCATTAAAACTGCAATTATACTGTTTACTGATCTGTTATAAACTGTAATATAATGCACATATTTTAATGTTCTTAAAGTTAAAGTAACTAAAGTTAATAGTATTTCTGTTTCTGATAAAGTGCAATATTTGCCTCTGAGACGTAGTGAAGTATACGGCAGCGTAAGTAGAAATACTCAAGTAAAGTATTGAAGTACCAAAGTAAGAGCAGGTTGTTTCAGAATAAAGTTTATTATAAATATATGTATATATATACTCGTTGCTGTACTACTTTATTTACTTTATATACTGCTACTGATATTGATACTGTTGATATTCTAAGTTCTAATAATTCATCTTTACAGCATTATTTATTGTTATATATATTTATTTATCTCTTTTTTTATAATTATAAGATATCTGCTCACTGTTTCAACCTTCATAGTTCTGTTTTTAGTACTTTTTGCTGTGTGTTGTTGCATTTTGGCGTATTTTTGATTATTTTGGGGTATTTTTTGTGTATTTTACATTAGTACGTTGGTCTATGATAAACAACATACGTACTCTGTATGTGGAAATAACTAAAAGAAAACTTGAAGTTGATACTTTTGATGGTTTATATTTTTTGTATTAATAATCTGAAATCTGGCAAATAGTTTCATCAATGTAGTGGAGTTAAAAATACAACATTTGCCTCTGAGCTGTGGTGAGTAAATGAATTCTCTCCCCCCCCACACACACACACACACACTCCTATGTGAAAGAACCAGAACCAGAACCAGCCCCAGCGGACCGGCTGTGGGTCTTCTCCTACCTGGAATCAAAATGGTGTCGACCTCAGCTAGAGGGAAGGAGGGGGGGTAGAGAGTGTGAGTGGCGGTCCCGTTGAGGAGAATCGAACCACCTTTAACGCCGAGCTTCATCTGAGGATGAGCTAATCCTGTTTGCACGGTTCGTCTGGGAGGAAACGGGGAGAGGAGGAGGAGGAGGAGGAGGAGGAGGAAGTGTCTGCAGCCGTCAGTGATATCTAACAAACTGTCATCACGGGGCAGTAATGGAGTACAAATACTTCCTCAGTGGACTTTGTTCAGGTTTTTTTACTTTATTTTCTTCACTTTTACCACCTAAATTTCACAAATATCTGTACTTTCTCCTCCTAACAGGCTTGTTACTTAAGTTTTAATGCATTAGAGGAGAATTAAAGTTAAGAGGAACAAATACTGACTGAATAATAATCGTGGCTGACATCGCAGCAGTCCGAGTACAGACTCCTGTTGGACTCCGTATCAGGGCCATTTCCAGTGGTATTCACTGTCTCCGGTTTCCTGTCACTCCCAGTTTTTAAACACATTTAAAAAACTGCGTCGGAAGAACCTTTTTGCATTCAGATATCTTGAGGTCAGAGGTCAAGGGGATCCTTTGAAATTGGCCTTTTAGTTTTTCCATCGCCAAAAGTTAGCCTAACAGCGTTATTTAGCCTCCTTCCTGACATGCTAGCACGACATGTTTGGTGCCTATGGATGCATCAGTTAGCTTCTTTTAGCAGCATCTAAAATCCATCTGGAAACTCTGTGAATCACCTCGTCCTCAAACCGGCCTTATGCTATAATTCAGTTCGGTTGCACGAACAGCAGCTACGTTATTAATACACATGTTAATTCGGGAAACAATAAAACTGAAAATGTGATCTTAACGGGTTAAAACGACACTTTAAATTTCACCTTTAAATATCTTTAAATATCCAACTGTATTATGTCAGAAAATGGGAGGGCCCAAACCCCCCGACAGATTTGGTCCCCCAATAGTGAACCCAGTGATTACAGCCGCGTACGGGGCGCCACAACCTGCTACGGAAACTTTAACTTTTCCTCTTAAAACACTGAACAGTAAGAGCAGTAAGCCAGTGCTGAGCATCCCATCCTCCTGCCTATATATACCCGATCATTAATAAATGATATATCAGCGTAATGCTCCTCGCAGACAGCAGACAGATGGACACACACATATAAAACCAGTTAATCCGTGTATGATTTACACAGCTTAGCGACACACACACACACACACACACACACACACAGTGCTCAGTGGCGGCGGCGGCGGCGTGGGAGGCCTGAACGTCTCAATGCCACTTTTGTTTCTCTCCCGTGATAAAACAACGGCGGCCATTTGTGCCACAACTGCTCGGGGTCGGCCCTCACGGCTCACTTGTTGACAGGCTGGTAGACGGAGGAAGGCATGTGGAGTCTGCACCTCCCTCCTGCACCCCCCCGACCCTGTACGAGGGAGTGTGCTTTTGGAACACATGTATACAAGCCTGTATGCGTGTACAGCTCGTGTGTTTGCTGATCGTCTCGTTGCCCGTCTGCAGCCCGAACATGTGTGTGTGTGAGGATGAAAGAGCGATGAGTTAGTGGCAGCAGGATGTGAACACTGAGGGGTTGTGTGCTGCAGTTTGATTGATCGTATTCATTCTGTGAGTGATCAATGCTGCACCTGAATGTGTTCTCTCGCTCTCTGTTTACTCCGATTGGACCTTCTGTTGGGAATATTTTCAATTTGTAAGATGTTGGCGGGCAGGTTGTGGCGAGGATGAACCGCACTGTAAAACCTGATCAGTTAGTTCGACTCAAACTGATCTTAAACTAAACTAAAAATTAAGATTTTTGATTTGAGTAGAAGTAACTCAGGTATTTATTGTTCAGGTAACTTGGATAAATTCAGTTAATTGAACTGTACATTGAGTTTGGGGAATTAGCTTTTCCTCTCCAATCAAAGGTATTTTTAATGACCACTTCCTTAATAATCTGTAGTTTTTAAGTTGAGTTTAGGTTGCTTATAAAAATAACTTGTTCCAACTAGTTGTTCCACGTTATTTATGTCAACACAACTCATGTAATAAATAATGTTTGCACCTTAAAAGGTTTATCTTAATAAATTAAATGTTTTATTATGTTTTTTAACACATTTTTAAATGTAGTTAATTTCTGAGTTGGGTTTAATTCATTCTTATTCTATTAAGCTGTCAGGTTTTAAAGATATTAATGTTTATTTTTATTTGCGATAGTGGGATTTAGAGTCAGACCCAGAGGGAGGTTGCAGTGCTTTCTGTCTCACTGTCACAGCGGGAAACATTTCCTCCTACACCACCAATGTCCAAACATGTCACAAAGCCAGATTTTATATGGCCTTCCTTCTTAAAATGTTTTATTTATGAGCCGCCGGCGCCGTCACAGAACCAATAAATCACACAAGTCGCAGTTTTTCTCTCCTCACCTAAAGGGGGCAGCACCACTCTGCAGCTCTCCAGATACTGTAGATAGCTTTATATCGGCTACTGCAGCGAAAGAAAGAAAGGTTGATAACGAAGGAAATTACAGAAACAGTTTGACAGCTCGAAGCTTTAAGCTCTGAACTCGTGAATCAAATAAAAACAGCACCGAAGGAAGCTATAAAGAGACTAATGCTAAGCTAACGGTTTACAGAGTTTATCAGAGACTGTGAGGAAGATGGCCGAGGAAATATAAATAAATATAAAGTAAAAAGTATAACAGGAGGCCCTCAGGCTCTACGCTGTAAACAATATTCTCCTATATTTACAGTAAGTTGCTGTATTTCGATTTCTAAAAAGTGTATTTGACTGTATTTTTTACTGTATTTCATGATATTGTACTGTAATGTTTTAATATTGATACATTACTGCTGATTATAATTATTAACGGAGATTGTATTTGTGTTGTATACGCCTGCAAAATAAAACAAGATTTATTTTAAAAGGTCTGCACATACAAGAGGGATTAAGGTCTTACAGGTTTGTTTATATGTATGTGAATGTGTATAATTGAGTTCAAATGTGTATATTTTATATTCATAACAATTTCCTTGTATATTTACATAAGTTACTGGCAATTTACATTATATAGAACAAAACTATTACTACAAAACTGTATTTTACTGCAGTTTTGTCTGTTACTACTGTATTAAATTATATTGTATTGTACTGTAATATATATTCATATTGATACTGTATATTACTGCTAATGGTAATTATAATAAAAACAATAATAAAGACTGTTATAAAGACTTATATAGAGGGAAATCATCTACATGAAATTAAAATTTGAGACCCTTATGCTACATCATGTGCTGCACCTGTTCCCACAATGATATAATCTTTATGTATTTATGATATCTATAATTTGAGGTAGTTTAACATAATCTGGTGTATTATTTGGTGTATTATATACAGAATATGATATTTAACTATGTGTCTGTGATACTCTCCTGTCCTCGTAGTTTGCTGTGACCTTACTGGCTCAGTATGTACGTTGTTTCTTTACCATTAGAGAAGAACGATTCCAGTCAAAGGGAACGAGACTGACTGAATTCAGTCTGATAAACCGGGTCTATGGACGCCATCCAGGCTGGTCAGAGGTCAAAGGACAAAGATGGTGCACCCACTTTGGAGTTGTCCAAAGATTCAAGAGTCCAGTTGTACAAACCGCTGCTGTAAACATCCTGTCGGTCCATTACGGTAGGACGGAAACCTCTGGTCAAACATTGGAAAGCGTCTTTGTGCCACACCGGCCTACAACAGTTACCATACAGGCTGCTGATGAGGTGGAGGATCACTCTACATATCTATATCTATATATATGAATACAAACAGCAGTTTACTGTTACATACACTGAGGAGTAAAGCTGTACACATTCACACATTACATAAGTTTGTCTTTCATGTTTTATTACTTATTTATGTATTTTATTGTATTTATTTATTTTCCTGCTTTTTGTTTTGACGTATTTTCTAACGTTTCTTTTTGCTCAACGTCAACTTGATTCTGACGTCTGTGGTTGTTACACCTCCAAATGTTTTATCGTGAAATCAATAAACTAATAAAGTTATGATTTTACTAAGAGAAAGGGGGGAAAGGTTTTTATTGTGTGCTCTGTTTTATGTCTATTAATTCCCTGTTAGCCTCGTGTGTGTGTTGTTATTGACTTGTTGTTGTTTCAGCTGCAAACCTGGTGGAAAATACACACAAAGTGTAAATGAAAGTTAATTAATCTAATAAACTAACACTTAAACATTAAATGATGCTTTTAGGGTATTATTGTGTGTGTAAGATTATATTTTATGACAGCCTTCAGTATTCCTGCAGCCATTATGTGGAATAATCTCCAAATTGAAGCTCTTTGGTATCACATTGTGCAGATATACAGGTTCCAGGTCTACTGAGGTTAGTGTCCACTTCTTTATAAAAATACATGTTTTTGTTCCTTTATGGCTCTTTATAAAGGTGTTATATATATATATATATATATATATATATATGATTAAGAGCTTAGCGGTTTGCATATATGTATGTAAATGTGTGTAATTGTGTTAATATGTGTATATTTTATATTTTAGTCTCCTCAGGTAAATGTTCAGGAGTAATTTAAGTCTCCAGAAACCTCAAATAAAACGATATTATTGATCAGAACAGGTTGGTGCATCTTAAAATTGCTCACTTACAAACATTTGGCTTGTTTTTTTCGTGATTTGATGGCGGAAAATAACGTTTTTACTGAGAAATGCTCTCACAGGCAGAGCAAATCTTTTTGAAAACACATTTATATCTATATATATATATAAGTAGATTTTTACAGTACAAAGCTACTTTTTTTACTATTATTGTAAAATGATATTAGTACTGTTGAGTTTTAATCCATATTTTACAGTATAAATAGACATTTTTACCATGAAAAGAAGCAGTTTTGTCATATGAAAATACCGTATTAATGCTGTGACGGTGGTTTTTTGTGCAATTTAATATTAAAAAACGACTTTCTTCTGTATAAATTCCTTTAAAATGTTGCATAAATAAAGGTTGAGAGATCACAGTGTTTTATACAGAAACTTTAACCCATTTAGAGTCTTTTACTATCGTTGTTTCACCATTAAATCTACAGACGTTTTTCTCCGTTTAGACACTGTATGTCCTCCGTACGGCAGCAGCAGCAGTGTTTCCTCTGTTTATTACCTTCATTTGCATGTAAATTAAAGCTGCTGTGTAGCTGCAGGGCCGGTGGTGTCCACTGTCTGCAGTCCACTGCTGCACACACACACACACACACACACACACACACACACAGATACAGGCTGTGTAATTGGAAGGGAAATGTTAATTTGTCTAATTGTTTTGAATCCCACTCTGTGATTTCACACACGTGCACTCGCTCTGCTTTTATTATGCAATTATGCATGCATGGAGTGAATAAATGATATTATCCTTCCTCTCTGTTTCTATTGGATAATTACAGAGGCCCCCTTCCTCCCCCACCTCCCTCCCTTCATTCTCCCCCACTGATCTGAGGCCAACAGCCGAGTGGAAGAAAACAGGTAGAGGCAAAGATCCAGTCAGCCTGTCACAACATTTACCTTTGAATTTGACAAATTGATCTCAGCCTACTGTTACCCTCTATTTTCTTTCTTTCTTTAAAAAAAAAAGGGAGGATGGGGGGAAGGAAAAAGGGGGGAGAATACTTTCTTTGGACAGACTCCAGAGCGATTATAGAAGAGACAAACTCTTCCTATAAGGGGGAGGATGACAGATGACCTCCAGGCTGGAGGAAATAGCCGCGTTTCATCAGGAAGAAGCTCACTCGATAAGTAATCTGGCCCCAAATAATTACACTGAAAACAGCTGCAACACCATCCATCTATCTATCTATCTATCTATCTATCTATCTATCTATCTATCTATCTATCTATCTATCTATCTATCTATCTATCTATCTATCTATCTATCTATCTTTGGGTATAAAGGATAAAGTTTCTCAGCCTGATGATTCATTCTCTGCTCAGAACCACCGCAGGGCTCCTTCTCTCTTCCCCGTTTATCTTTTACTGTATTTTAAAGTCACATCTGTTCTGTTTCTGTCTCTCGGCGGATAAACGACGTGGAAACCTGCCGAGGCCGACGGAGGTTTGCATTTTATTTTGGGAGGAAAACAGGCCGATAAAAAGCTGCAGTTTGCTGCTTTATGAACACACGCTTCAGTTCTGCTGGTTTTTGACACAAACTCACTTTTTAAATAAAAGAATTCATATTAAATACAATGTTTGCAGCATAGCTCAGATTTGAAGTGTTTTTCTGCTACATTTTTGTACAAAATCTAATATTTTCTGCTGCTAATTTGCCCCAATAACAAACAAAAGTAGAATTAATTAAATTCAGGGTTTGTATTTAATTTAGAAATCATCATTTATTTCATTACTGCTGGAATTTCTCTCCAGATTTCTCTTTTTAGATTTAAAAACATTTAAAAAGCAGAACTTGGTTGAACTATAGTTGGAATTATTATTTGTAAAGAATGTATTGATTAACAATAATGTTCTTGTTATTGATACGTTCATGAAGCATCCTGATAAGAGAGTGGAAGTTATAATGTGAATAATAATGAACAAAGAGAAGAAAGGTGGAAACAGGCAGATTGTTGGGTTGGTTTGTTTTTGATGTTAACGTTTAAATAAGAAATAAAATGTAAAATATAAATCTTCTTTCAGGCTGTTGGATTTATTTTGTGTCTTAATATTTTTGGAGGTTTTTTTTATGTCGCTGCGAGGCCTCGACCTGCTTCCTCCCTGCGCCTGAACGCATCACAGACACACACACACACACACAAAGAAAGGAAGAAAGAAAGAAAGGAAGAAGGATCCCCTCCTCTCTCCTGCAGCTCCAAACACTTTCTTATATTTGTGTTGGGGCCCGCAGAGGCTGCTGATGAAATGAGTGAACACAGAGACGGAGAGAAGTAATTTCATGCTCCGCAACGCTTTGAACAGCGGCTGATAGCGGCGCGTAAATCCAACCTCCCCTCCGAAAGCAGACCTATGAATATGGATTCAGTTGTCCTCCACTCACTTGAACCAATGAGCTGCGACCCCCCCCCCCTCCTCCTCCTCCTCTTCCTCACACACACACACACACACACACACACACACACACACACACACACACACACACACTCTGTATTAATTGAATATTCGGTGTCAGCCGCCAGAAAAAAATGGGTCAGTGTGTTTCCTGATATTTTCTCTTTTTTTCCAATAAAAAAGTGTTTATTTGGAAACATGGTTTAAATGTACATAATATAACCCCCCCCTCCTCCTCACCCCCTGCTCCTCTTCATGGGGGAGTCTCTCAGTCTGAAGTGTCAAAACAACAAGAGCATCGCCAGGAAATTACGCACCAAGTAAAAACCTTGTGTCTCCTGTAATAATAATAATAATAATAATAATAATAATAGTGATAATGATAATAATAACAATAATAACAATAAGCATCCACTCTGTGAGAACTGTAGTAATCCCACAGATAAAGAACTCCATTCTTATAGAAATATGAGAGCAGCAGCACAATGTGGCTCCGTGATGCCTTCAGGGTCCGATAAAGAATCACACAGGATATTATAGGAATTGACAGATATTATAGATATTCCTTATTATTGCTGTTATTAATCTTCTTTTGATTGATTTGAATTAAATATTCCTGTAATTATGATTCTCTTCCTGTGTGTCTGTGAGGGCGGGAACCCCCCCACAAAGGAAAAAGGCCTTTATTTAAAGAGATATTTGGATTTTGCGCGTTTTATTTCTTCTTTTGATTATTAATTTATATTTTCTGTGAAGTTTTGAATCATTTTCTACATCAGGAATAAAATCCTGCTGGAAAAACACATTTACTTTATTTATTTGATGATTTGGGGGCTAAAAAAGGTCAAATTGTTCCTGTAAAAAGCCCCAAATGAACAGAATGAACAGAAAGAAGAGTTCGGCTCATATTTCTATAATGCTGCAGTAATAATCCGGATCGATAGTATTGATCGGGATCTTCTGTAGGATTCTTACAGTTCTGCTTGGTCCGTTAAAAACCTCTTTGCTGCTACTCTCGCGGTGTTTTGAGGGTGTTTGCGGGCGCTGCGGGGGGGCGTCCAGAACCAGAACATCAGGCTGGTTATGGCTGCTGAGGAAGAGGAGGAGGAGGAGGAGGAGGAAGGGGGTCCATTCCCCGGCTCGGGAGGGGGGGTCAGAAATAAGCTAAATGTGGTCTCTTTCTGTCTGTGTCAGTCCAGGCTCTGGTTCCGATAAAATCTTTGGTTTTTTTGCGGGGGGGGCTCAGTCCGGAGTCCGTCCCGCTCTGGAGGAGGAGGAAGAGGAGGCTGCTGACAAAGAGGAAGATCCGCTCCCACCTCCCCCCCCCCACCCTCCAACCTCCCCCGTCCTCGTCATTAAATTAGATATAATATATTTACAATGTACAGAGAGCGGGGCGCAGTCCGGCTCCGGGTCCCGGTACCGGGTCCTGCGGGTCCGGGTCCGGGTCCGGGTCCTGCGGGCCCCGGCTCAGTCGCTGTCCTCCTTGTCCTCCTGGATGGTGGTGGTGGAGTGGTTGTACAGTCCCTGCGCCATCAGCTGCAGCGCCAACCCGTTCTTGAAGCCGCTCGCCTTTTTGATCTTGGCGCGTTTGTTCTGGAACCAGATCTTGATCTGGGACTCGTTGAGGTTCAGCTCCTGGGCCAGAGACTGCCGCCGCTGCTCCGTGATGTACCGGTTCACCTGGAACTCCGTCTTCAGTCTCTGCAGCTGCTCGGCGGTGAACGCGGTCCGCGGCCGTTTGTCCTCCTTCCCGCTCTTGGACTTTTTCAGTTTCCGTGTCCTTGGGCCTGCAGTAAGGACGAAAGGACAGCGGGAACATGAATATTCAGCGCGTATTGACCACTTATTGGCGATCGATCGGTGTGATCGGGAGAGGCGGGCTGTGGAGGAATATTCACATTTATCGATATCTGATCGGAAAGTCATTTTATTGAACAGAAATAAAGTTATAAATAATTTATTATATATTATTATATAATAAAGTTTTATTTCTTTTATTTTACTGAATTTAAAAACCGCCATCACATTAACCCTTATTTATATTTATTAAAAAAAGATACCTAAACCTAAATTAACGATTTTTTTTACTGAATTTAATCCCACAGAAATGTGTCCCTGAACACATCATTACATCTGACATTTTTTAACGTTATTTTTTAAAAGTAATCTAAATAAATAATAAAAACAACAATAAACAATTACATTTACAGTTAAACTGCGGTGGCAGCTACACACACAGGACAATATATTACTATTATTATTATTATTATTATTAAAATAGGAAATGTTCAGATTTATTATAATAAAATCATTATTATAAACGTATAACTACAATAATAAATAAACAGGATTAACGCGCCAACATGATCTTTAATATATTAGTAGGTAACAATAACAACTACCACAATAATAATAATAATAATAATAATAATAATAATAATAATGAGTCTTGTTAATATAATAATAATATAGCCTATTAGGTCCATAAATTAAAATTATCACATAATCACACAGACTGTTAACACGCGCCTTATTACAGCCTCACACACACACACACACACACACACACACACACACACACACACACACTCATATTAAAACCTAAATAAATAAATAATAAATATAAATATAAATGAAACCAACAGAATAAAAAGCTGGAATATTGAGGATTTAAAAATAAAATCTGAGGTTGAAATTAAAGTGTTTTTAATGTTTTTATTTGCAGAATGTGGAAGAAATAATAATAAATAAATAATAATAATAAATAAATAATAATAATAAAAGGTTTCTGTCTCTCTTTGCTCATTAACACAATCACATGTGATCAGCTCATTTCCGGTTCCACTGACAGTAAAAGTGATTTTAATGAATTCAAAATGTCTCCGGACGGAAGTTATTGACCTTTAATCCTCACATTATAATATTTTATATTTTATATTTTATATTTTATATCGACACAAACTGAACATAGAGCTGCAGACCCCCCCCAACGGACCCAGGAGTTCTGGTTCTACAGGTTCCTTCAGGTTTCATGGATTCATCTTAAACTCTTCAAACTGTCACACAAACAATATTCACACAAACAATATTCACACAAACAATATTCACACAAACAATATTCACACAAACATCGAGTAATTTCCTCTTTCCAGGAACAGAAACAGGAAGAATGAAAGTCACAACTATACACAACTATATTTAAATACAATCAAATATAAATATAATTATCTCAGCTGCACGTTTATTCTCATAGTTTATAACTTATAATAATATCTGTAATATCTATAATATAATAATATATATAATATCAGAATCAGAAATACTTTAATAATCCCAGGGGGAAATTACTTTTATATAGGCTAATAATATCTATAATATTATCTATAATATAATTTCTACAGCTGGTTTATGTTTTAGTTAAATAACAATTTAATTATCTTATTTTGAAAGAATCCCGGCTGCTGATTTAAAGAGAAAATAAAATAAAACATATTTTAATTCAGCAGATTTACACACAGATTATATTAAATACAAATATTATAATACTGTTATTATTGTTTGTTATTCATTTGTTGAAAGGTTGTGTAAAAATACATTTAAAAAGTAAAATATAAAGTATTCATTTTACATATTTGTGATTATAGATTTATATTTAATATGTAATATTGAGTTTTTTTTATTTATTTAAACACTGAAAATGTTCGTAGAGAAATTATAAAGAAGCTCAACTCTGACCTGACAACACAAACACACAATAATATAATAATTATTTTAATAATTATATTATTTTACTTTTTAATTTAAAACAACAGAAATCTTTTAGAATTAAAATGATTATTTAGTTTTAAGGATGAATGGATCAAATTGGGTGAGCTAACATTTTAAAATCATTATTTCAAACATTCTTTAAAAAACTAAAAGAATATTTGTTTATTTATTATTTTTAAATTTAAGATTTGTGCAGTAGATTTAAAGTGACTTTAAGGTGGAATTATTCCTCCTTTAGAAACTTTTGCCTTACCAGATGAGGGCCTGTCCGAGTACCGGGTGCAGTAGACCCAGGCCGGCCACAGCAGCGGCTGGCTCTCCGGTGTGGCCGCCCCGGTTCCGTTCAGCACCACCAGCGAGGAGGAGGTGTTCTCCCCGGCCCCGCCGCCCGTCCTCTCCTCGGCTTTCACGCCGCTGCCCCCGGTGGAGCCGGCGGCCGCTGCGGGTCCTCCGCCCCCCCCGCCGCCGCTGCTCTTTTTGGGACTCGCCAACGAGGTGGAGGAGGCGGAGGACGAGCTGCTGTCGGTGCTGCAGTTGGAGTCCTGGCTCGGTGTCCCGGGGAGGCTCGGCCTGCTGACCGCCGGGTGGTGGACCCGCTCCCGGCCGGAGCTGTGCGCCCTCTCCCGCGGGCCCAGCTCCTTCTTACAGCCGAAGTCCGGCCGCAGGATGTTGTCGATGAAAAAGTTGGTGGTTCTGTGGGCCTGCTGGGCCACCTGCAGGGGCAGGATGGGCGGCGAGGGCAGGCTGGGAGACGGGGAGACACTCTCTCCCTCGCTGCTATCCGTACTGTTCAGATCCCGCTGCTCCTCCATCGCTGCTGGCTCTCAAGGACTCTCGATCCACTTCCACTCTGCGGACTGTTTGTATCCACAACCAGACACCAGGAAGCACTAACACATAGTCACTCTCTCTCCGGATCGGTTCTGGATGGTGGAACTAGTCTCTCCGGATCGGTTCTGGATGGTGGAACTAGTCTCTCCGGATCGGTTCTGGATGGTGGAACTAGTCGCGCATCCTGGCTGCGTAAAGGCGCTCCGGCGCGTCATGGTCCGGGACTGACGAGCAGACTCTGGATCCGGTCGCTGTTTGCGCGCTGCTCTCACACACCCGGAGCTTTTCACCGCTGTATGACAGTGGGATCTTCACACAGTCCTCACACACACACACACACACACACACACACACACACACACACACACACACACACCAAAGCGCAGCGGGCCAATCAGCGGCGAGGACACTTTTGGACAGGGGGTGACGATGTCCAATAATGTCAGCCGTCTCTGAGCCAAAAGGGGAGCAGCGAGCACGAGACACCAAACAAGAGATTATCACTGCTCCTCCGCGCGCCTTCAGCCTCGTATCACACACACACACACACACACACACACACACACACACACACACACACTCACTCACTCACCTGCACTCCAACATCTCACACAATGCTGCGTTCATGTTCACCACATTCTTGATGTGGAGGGCACTTTCTCTCACGCGCAGACACACACACACACACACACACACACACACACACACACACACACACACACACTCAGGATGGAGAACAGGCCTGCGGCTGCGCACTAGCTCTGCGCCATATCTCCTTATTCCTTCTGTTTTTATCCAAACTCTTCCTCCTACATCTTCATAGCGTCCGTTTAACATTTAACAACACGCTCCCTCCTCCTCCTCACCCTCCTCCTCACCCTCCTCACCCTCCCTCCCTCCCCTCCGAGGCGCGCGGCCACCATTGTCAGCCGGTATTCTTCTCCAGGCAGCGCGCGCTCTTATCTCCCCGCCGCGAGGGAGGATAATTTATAGGTTTTAATTACTCCGCGTTCCGCTGATCATCCGGACGTTCATCATCAACCGGGCTGTGGCGGGAAGAGCGAGGAAGGGCGACTGAAAGCTTCCTGTCACCGTCAGCGCGCCAAACACTTCATCAAAGCGCGCGTAAAGTGCGCTGCTGGAGGAGCGCGAGGAGGGCGCGCACAGGAGCGACCGCGAGGAAACTTTATTAAAACCTCTGATCGATTCTAACGGATCAATAATCAATGATCTGATCATTAGTGATTATTTATCAGTGTTCTATAATGAGCGCGGGATTATTCAGCGTTTATTTATTGTTTATTTACAGTCTGATTGTTTGTTTGTCAACATTATACTGATCATCACACACACACACATAAAGGATCCGGAGCGTCATCAATCACTGATCAATACACTGTAAAAACAGAACTTTAATGAATACATTAGAACTGTTTGTGTTATTACAGTCAGTTTCTATCAGAACTGAGTTTTAATCCAAATGTAACCATAACAACAGTTTCTATGGTAGTTTAATAATATAAAGGTGTTTTATGTGAAATCTATTTACAGTTTATAATAAATAAACAATTCTTTATTCTGTATAAAGTCCTTTTAAATGTTAAATAAATAAAGTTTATTATTTATTGTGTTTGATACAGAAACGTCTTTTACTGTCACAGTTAATTATAGTCGGTTCAAATGAATACAGACGACTTTTAATGTTCTCACCTTTAACCATTCTGGGAAATTATTTTAAAAGGAGAAAAATACACATTTTGCCTGTTTTTTTAAAAAAAGGAAGAAAATTGTTTCACAATGAAATAAACGTTTCAGCTGAGAGTTAAAATAAACACATTTTTACTGGATATATTATTATTATTATTGTTATTATTATTATTATTATTGTTATTATTATTATTGTTATTATTATTATGTCACATTGTTATATTTATTAGATATTAAATGATCTTGGTGCTGTTGGAGATCTAAAATCTGTCATAATGAAACTATTGCTTCATAAAAATGTTCAAACCTATAGTGAGACCTACACACACACACACACACACACACACACACACACACACATTTATTGGTATTTATTGTGTATTTGTGTGTTTTTGTTGTTTAAATGGGCCACATCCTGTTACATTTAAATTAATGCAGAGATCACATGACTGTTAGCATGTAGCATGTAGCTTTGATGTTACTGTATCGACTGCTGAACTCATAATGTGGTTTAAAGTCTCTGCGGGAGCTTCAAGGTTCCTGCTCGTTCTAATACACAGGGGGTCCCAATCTGAGGGTCGGGACCCCCACTAGGGGTCGCCAGAGCTTCGCAGGGGGGGCCTGCTTGATTTTAAGGGGTTGTTAGGAAACTTTAAAAATATACCCAGCAGGTCTATAAAACAGTGTTTGGTTCATTTATGTGAGGAAAAATCAAGTAATTAGTTACTTTTAAAGTTTATATTCACAGAGCGTTCACTCTCTGATGCACTTATGTTCCATATATTATATTGTTTGTTTTCTGCTACTGAACCCAAAAAGGAAGATTTCAGATAGAAAAGTACACAGTTAAAACCACAGAGCTGATAGAACAATGAGAAGAAAACACTGAATTTCTTTAAAAATGAGCTTATTAAGTCTGTTTGATTGTTAAATAATATAATTAATACATTATATAAAAAGTCCCTTAAACAGGAAATAATCTGCTCATAATTCATCCAAATCTCTGAGTTCACTGTTTGTGTTCATTGGTTCATTTTAAATATAATGTGAAATAAACATTATTATTATTAATATATAGACTTTCTATTATAAACACATTAAATCTGCAGGTTGGAGAGTCTGAAGCCGATCTCATTATTATTGATATTAAACATCAAACTATTTCATCTTAAAGACAGTTTCTGTTTTATTGATCATAAAAAAACATTGGAAAGGAAGCAGAATAATTATTAAATATTTTACTGACATTTAACAGCTTTTCCAGAAACAACTGACTCCCAGTTGCAGATGAAGAGCACATCTCCTCTTCCTCACTGTTAGAGGCCTTCAGAGAGAAAGTGGAACCACAGCGACCTCCAGTGGCCACAGACAGTAACAGGTAGAATAAAGAGTCAACCTGGTTGGTAAATCTATAAATAACTTAATGATTATATTTTACTTTAACAAACAATTATAATTTATTTACATTATTTTCTTGATTTTATTAATTATAACTTTTCTGTTCACTCTATAATTTGTTAATGCTTTGGCAGTAATGTCTTTATTTCCATTAAAGATTATTGTATTTAACTGGATTGTAACACTGCTTCAGAGCTTTAATATCTTTATTTCCATTTACTGCAATTTCATAAAGCATGTTTTCATCCATTTGAGATTAAAATCTTAAACAAAACTGTACACTGTTGGAAAGAATTTGATAGTTTATAGTTAAAAACATTGTGTAGACCAGAAGTTTAGATTATTATTTGGAATATAAACTTTAAAGGATGAAGGAACAATGAGGACCTGAATACAATCTATATTCACAGAGCCTACAAGCTCTGGTAAGTAAATGATTAAAACATTTAAAATACAGAATAGAGACAGAAAATTCTATAAAAATATCAGAAAACTTCAATTCAATCAGATCAATATTCACAGGAAATAATAAAATCTCTGCAGTTACTCACTGTTTGTGTTCATTGATCAGTTAATCAGCTGTATTTGTTGAATATAATCGGGTCCCTGAAGGTTGGGATTCAATATTGTTATCATCATATAAGAAACATTCAAAGAAATTAACTAAATGTTGAGATATAAACACAAAAAGTTTTATTTCAACCATTAAACTCAAGAAGACCTGCTGGCCCCCCTGTGAAGCTGTGGCGCCCCCTAGTGGGTGTTGGGAACCAGTGCAGATAATAATGATCTATCAGAGGACTGATTGGGAGTCTCTATATTAATGACTCATTACATGATTGATGCTGGAAATAAAGGTTTTACTTCCTTAAAACAGCCGTTTTTTGAATGGAGTTTGGTGTGACAGTGTGGAGCAGAGGGGATTTGAACCTTAATAATTCCCATGAACTGAGCTGACCGACCTTCTAATACTGAACCTTGTAAACGGCAGAAAGTAACAGGAAGTGGACATAAACCCTCCTGTTTTCTTCTTCTGTGGTAGGAAAAGGTATATTAATAAACAACAAACCACTGAATTCATTTACAGTAACTTCACAATGGACAGAAACAGTTAGTAAAGAGTCTGAATGACAGAACAGACACTCATCAACCTATATTTCTTTATTTTTTGCCCCGCTGGCTGAAGGATTTTAGCTCCTAACAGCTAAAAAGAAATAGAATATTCTTATTTTATTGTATTAAATTGGCAAAAAGCTTAGAATTTACATTTACCACCAGTGAAATTAGAGATTTTCACCCAAAAGGGGCGTGGCTTTTCTCCCAATAGGGGGCGGGGCTTGACTTAAGGGGCTCTCATCTATAAAACGGAGCCATTGTTAATGTTGTAAGTTACACTTCATCTTCTCCTGTAATCACAGGTTTAAAATGTCTGCTGTGAAAAAGGACAACATGGATGCTTTTCATGACGCTAACGTGTCTCCTCGCTTCCTTTCCTTGTGTGATAATAAAACACTGAGATTTATTCATCCTGTAACCATGTGTGTGTCTGTGAGAATAAATTGTGTAAATGAAGAGTTTATCATTTAAAACATCCAGTATTTACTCTCTTTTAGCTGTTTCTGGTCTCCACCGACTCCAGAGGGAAATATCTGACTCTTAAATGCTCTACAGTGTTCACCAGCTGGTCTCTAACTGTGTCTGTCTGCTGTACGGTGGCCTTGTACTGCTTTGGAAACAGCTGTTTGTGGCTGCTGGAGATGACGCTCATGAGAACAAAAAAACATCAGCTAAAAGTGGCTAAAAATCTCTGTAGAGCCGAAGTGGGAATTTTATAAGTGGGTTTGCCTTTATTAGCATAACATGTTAAGGCTATGTTCACACTGTTAGTGTTAGCGCCCAATTCTGATTTATTGTTCCACCAGAGTCCAGAGACAAAAACACTCATTTTACCTTCAGATCATCGTAACTTCATTCAAAGTGGACAGAAACAGAATAAAACTCAATAAAACCGTCTCTGTTAGTGTTTCCAACAATCACCAACTCTCCTGAGAAGCTAACATTAATCCTTGGGGGCAACTGCAGTGTGAAAGTGAGTCCACTAACAGTAGTTGTTGTTTGTTCCACTAACAGTAGTTGTTGTTTGTTCCACTAACAGTAGTTGTTGTTTGTTCCACTAACAGTAGTTGTTGTTTGTTCCACTAACAGTAGTTGTTGTTTGTTCCACTAACAGTAGTTGTTGTTTGTTCCACTGACAGTAGTTGTTGTTTGTTCCACTGACAGTAGTCGTTGTTTGTTCCACTGACAGTAGTTGTTGTTTGTTCCACTAACAGTAGTTGTTGTTTGTTCCACTAACAGTAGTTGTTTGTTCCACTAACAGTAGTTGTTGTTTGTTCCACTAACAGTAGTTGTTGTTTGTTCCACTAACAGTAGTTGTTGTTTGTTCCACTAACAGTAGTTGTTGTTTGTTCCACTAACAGTAGTTGTTGTTTGTTCCACTAACAGTAGTTGTTTGTTCCACTAACAGTAGTTGTTGTTTGTTCCACTAACAGTAGTTGTTGTTTGTTCCACTAACAGTAGTTGTTTGTTCCACTAACAGTAGTTGTTGTTTGTTCCACTAACAGTAGTTGTTTGTTCCACTAACAGTAGTTGTTGTTTGTTCCACTAACAGTAGTAGTTGTTTGTTCCACTGACAGTAGTTGTTGTTTGTTCCACTAACAGTAGTTGTTGTTTGTTCCACTAACAGTAGTTGTTTGTTCCACTAACAGTAGTTGTTGTTTGTTCCACTAACAGTAGTTGTTGTTTGTTCCACTAACAGTAGTTGTTGTTTGTTCCACTAACAGTAGTTGTTGTTTGTTCCACTAACAGTAGTTGTTGTTTGTTCCACTAACAGTAGTTGTTTGTTCCACTAACAGTAGTTGTTGTTTGTTCCACTAACAGTAGTTGTTTGTTCCACTAACAGTTGTTGTTGTTTGTTCCACTGACAGCAGTAGTTTCTGCCACTGACAGACTCAGGTTGTTATTGTCAGTGTCTGACAGCATTATGGAAAGGATCCCTACAGAGATAGACCTTTAGTTTAACCACAAACAGCCGTAATATCACTATCACTCTCCACCAGACTCCAGAGACAGAAACACTCATTTTACCTTCAGATCATTGTAACCTCATTAAAGTGGACAGAAACAGAATAAAACTCATTGAAAGCGTCTCTGTTAGTGTTTCCAACAATCACCAACTCTGGTTTGGTGGAAATAAATCCTTAATTCCCCGACCAGCTATGGACACAAACCACAGAGAGGCTGCGATACAACACAGGCAGAGGGAGTGAGACACCATGTGACTCTGTATCTGTATTTAGAGAAAAGATGTTTGCTGATGTATTAATGCTTCAAATCTCATTACATAACCTTTAAGGAAACTGAAAGCTGTGGTTGGTGTTTTACTGTTTGTTTCTCCAACTTTTCTCACGATTTCTGCACATCCATGTTTTTTTCCATCAAAGCTTCAATCCGAACATACAAAAAAAAATGCACAACAACTCAAAGTGAGTAAAGTCTCAGTTCTGCTTTACTGACAGACAGTAGTAGGATGAAAGGTGAGCGAACGACGAGAAGAAGGAACAAGAAGAAAAAATGAGATTATAGCTGAGACAAGTGGGAATTTACAGTCAAGAGGAGAGGAAGTGATTTCTCTTCTTCTTTTTGTTTACTTTTTGCTCTTCCACCTGCGTATGAAACTCACACTGTATCTGACCAGAAAGGAAATCTGTATGAATAAAGTTTGAGTTTCTGATATTATATATTATCCCAGGAATCCATCCATCGCTCCTCTGAGGGTAATAATATGATATAATCTGTCCCAGAAGTTATTTTAATTATTTTCTAGTTGAATTTCTAGATTTTAAACAAACATTTCACATAAATTTACAATAAAAACACATTTTATTTCCTTCTTTGGTCCGTGTTTGCTGCTGTTTGGTTTTATTTTTTCCTTTTGGATCAACGTCCAGGTTCCTCTGGTTGATTAGAGGATCACAGATCACCTGTTGATCAGGTTGTGGGTACCGACTCCTCGTCAGTGATGAAGAGCAGCGTGGTGGTTTCCCCTCTCGGCCAATCAGGGTGTTCCTGAAGATATAAGAGAGGCAGTCTGATCCTCTATACTGTTTACCTTCACTATATTCTGCATTTGATTTTATTCTATTTAAGACACTGAATTACCATTTTTAATTTGAAAGGGAGGCAATAATTGTAATAATAAAAATAATAATATGTAAGACAAAAAAGATTCATGAACTTTTGTTCACATGTTTTTTTACATTAATGATTAAATGTCAACTTGTTTTTTAATTGTGTTTTATTTGGTTTAAGTTGCTAAAATGGATAAAAAATTACTTTTGCATTTGATGCAACTCAACTCAACTTTATTCTGATGGAATAAAGTTGGTTGAACTCATTTTTTGGGGCTTTTTTTTATGTTGGCTCGGCTCAATTTTCAGTCTTACAACTACAGTATATTATTGAGTTTGCTCAACTTAAAAAAAGTTCACATATCTAACAAAAAATGGATGAAAAACGTTGCCTCAGTGTTTCTGAGTTTTGTTTTTACAGTGTTGATCCATATCTGATCAGCCCCGCCCTAAAGCATACCCTGCTTTATGGTCTGTTTTACTCTAAATGGGACCATCAGTTACTAAATGAACATCATGCTGTATGGAAGAAGACTGAAACTAGAGACTGAGACCAGAAACTCATCAGGAAACTGTTTACTGAGCTCATAAATCAACTGAGAAGTCGACTCATTTCTCTATAAGACTGAATGGTAATCAGAGTGGAGCTCCCTCTGGTGGTCATTGGAAAGAATGCAGGTTGAACACTTCACTGACCTGGAAGCTTTATCCATTTTATAAACTGTCAATGTTCTGGATGTTTATGTTTGTAACCTGTAAAACCTCTTTAAACCCACCAGGTTGCCTAAGTTCACCTCACAAATATAAATGTTTAAACATCGTTAGATTCTCCACAGTTTAATCCTTTCGTTCATTTTACAGAAACAAAGAGCCCCAAAGTATCAAATGAATGATTTGTAATTGAAGTTATTAGAATTAAAGGCCTGTTTTAAATAAAAGCTTATTATTAATTAAAGTTTTACTGTATATTTGCACTCAAATGTTTTTTGCTGTATTTTATATTCAGATATTAACTGGAGGATAAAACATGACAAACCACCCTCTGGGGGGTTAATCATCTGATCTGACCATCTGCAAACACACTTCAGCTTCATTCACAGAACTATTGTTACCAAGAAAACAACTTATGAAACTTTACACTTCTCCAAATGACGACCTCTGCTCCGATCATCAGTTTGGTTTGTTTATTTTTGGGACTATGGAGAAATCGCACACTTTTGGAGACAAATATGTTGAATGTGTTCACCTATTATTTCACTTCTTAATGATATTTCAGCTTTAACATACTTATTATTGTCATTATATTTTACTAAAAGTAAACTAAAAACTAAAACTAGGTGGGAAAAACACTTACAACGGGACTTTAATCAAATAAAAATATACAGGAAATAAAAATATACAGGTATTATAATACCTATTCTGACCAATGCCTCCATATTATAAAAAAAATAACTGAAACTGATAAAAAACTGAAACTAAACATTTTTAAACAATATAAACTAAACTAAAATGAGCAAACTAACTGAAATACAAACAAAATACAAAATAAAACCTCACAAAATTATAATGGCTCTTTAAGAGAGAGAATAATGTCTATCTCCCCCTGGTGGCCGACTGCAGTATCGCTCATAAAGCCTCACTGTTAGCAGATGGGACAAATTAAAGAATCTAAATATTGTCATTTTAGTTTGTTTTTATCATGCTGATGTTTTTTCAAGAGTTCAGTTTTATCATCAGTTTGGTTTTAATATGTTCTTTGAAGATATAAAAAAAGGGGATTTCATATCATGATTGACAGCTGAGTCCTGCTCGCCGTTGACCTCGATACAATAAACACTGTTCACTGCAAACAAACCATAAACGTACGACGAAATCACAGTTAAATGTTGATGTATACTTTCTGCGTATGGGAAAAAATTATTACAAATCTGACTTACTGCGTGCTGGCAACCCTCAAACAGTCCGACACTGATTACACACTATTGGTCTGTCTCTGAAATATTGACAATATAATAAATATATATATATATATTATATAATAAATATGCATATTGTGATGTTTTTTAGGCTTTTTTTTGCAATGAAACTGCAGGAGAAACTACAAAGATCTGTTAAATCTGAGAAGAAGTTGAAATCTGTGCAGAATTCACAGGAATTGTTTGACTTTATGTTAAATCGCAGCTTCCTGGAGGGACTGAAATCTGCTATTTGTTTCATTTCTAATCTTTCTGGATTCATCATCATGGATTACATATCAACTGAGGCTGCTGTTGATATATATCGCTTTGTGTGTGAGGGCGACTCATCACCAAAAAGTCTTACCATCAACACTGAAGTGTGACAGCTACATATCATTAACTTCAGGTCATAAAATATCATAAAATATCATAAAATATTAGAATATCCCCATGCAACAGTAGATAAAGTGAGCTCCCCCAGAAGCTGTGCTACAGTCCGCACACTGTGTAGGTTTCAGACTTTAACTGTATTGATGAGGAGGGTCGGGGTTGGTTTGGCCTCCCTGTACGAGGCACATTGGTATTTTGCTCTGTGGTTGAACCTGCAGTTGTAATCTGTTATTTCAACAGCTAACTTGCTCAACCTCTGAGTGTTGGGCAACGAGCGCTCAGAGAGTCTTAAAGCTCCAGTGTGTCACAGTGAGGAGGATCTATCGTCAGGAAGGTGATATAATATTCATAAGTATGTTTTTATCAATAAAGGGAGCCACCCAGTCTCAGCTGAGAGGACCGAGAACAGTCACACAGAGCAGAGACCTTGAACTGAGGAGGATCGCTGTTATCTTATCACCTCCAGACAGGAAAACAGGTTTCTGTCAGTGTTATTCAGGCCACAGCTGTAAGGAGGAGGAGAATACACTCAAAAAGGCTCAAGAAATGTTCAAGAAATGATGGATTTTGCTTCGACAGCCAATAAATAATCACATTTTATAAAGTTGGAGCCTCAGTAAGGAAGCCATCTTCTGTAGTCGTCCACTAAAGTAACAATTAACATTTAAATTTAAAGTGTAATTATGTTATTTTAACAGGCGATATTGCTGCTTTTTACATAATTTGTCTCCTTAGAGTTTATTTTTATATCGACTGTTTTTAGACGTGTTTCAGTCACTTTGAGCTGCAAGTGTCTGTATAAATAAAGTTAATGAAGCAGAGTTATATAATCTTTCTTGAGAAGGAAATACAACGAGGAGGTCGTAAGAAGTCTATCTTTAGAGAAATATTTCACAACACGCCCCATCTAACAATTCACTGTGACCCTCTCTCCCCGACTGAACAGAATAATCTCCCCGGTCATTCTACTTTATACTTCATATAAAAATACTCTTTATTGTGGTTTTGCAAGGCCTTCTTGTTGGAGGACCAGCTTCCTCAATCTGCATGGGCGTGCTGCTGCTGCTGCTGCTGAATTTTGTACATCTCAGCTGCAAATCAGACGCAGTTCCTTTCTCTGCTTCAATCTCCAGGAACTCTTTTTGTGGGGAGGTTGTGTTGCAATCCGGGGAGAGTCCCACGCTGCATCATGCCCTGTGTGTTATAAGAAGCACATAAGCAGTAAGAGAAAGGGGGACTCTGGAGAGAGCATGGACACCTCAGTGGACCGGGTCTCGTACACCCAAAGTAACCCTCTGTTTGACATGTCGCTCAGCAGGACGGATCTCTATAGTTTCCAGCCTGACGGTGAGTGTCGCCTTATTAATGTCCTCAGTGAAAGTTTATAGTATCAGCACTTAAAGTTGTGACTGAGCTGAGCACAGATGCAGTCAAACTTTTAAAATTGGTCAAAATATCATGCAACAGCAAAGTTTTTTCTTAACTTTTTGGGGGTTTTCTTTGATTTTTCCAGGAAAACTGTCAGTTAGATAGTTCTGATCTTTATAATTTTACATACAAAAACAGTTATAATGTAGATTCAGAAGGAAAAATCATCATCTGTTGTTTTTTATTGCCATTGTGCCAACCTTACAGACATTTTATGATGTATTCCTATGGGAGTGAGCACCTACGGAAGTTGCATTTCGTTTCACATGATCATTTTTCTAAGATTTCGATTGATTTTCAGGTAATAAATATATTTTTGAAGATATTTTTTAAGTTTTAAATTGTTTATCTGTGAAGACAAGTGAATTTATTTTTTCTCACAATAATTTTTTAAAGTTTTTATTTTTTACATCAATGAAAATTACTGGTGCTTTCCACTGTGAAACAAGAAAAACAACATAATGATAATAATTGTAATAATAGCAGCTTTAAAAACAGAGTTTACTAAGTGCTTTAACAACAGTGATACAGAAAATGGAATTAAATAAATTATATTCTATTCCTTTCAGGAACTTAAATATGCAGGAAAATATACATTTATAGAGGAAAAAAGCAGAACCAAAAATGACAATATTGTAGAGCTAAATGTCTAAAATGAGTCTTTCTGTATATTGAACCCTGGTTGTGACAGTTTCAGTTTCAGGAGTCACAGTTCCTGAATTCAGGCTGAGTGTATTTTTAATGTCGCACCAAGAAGACAAAGAAATCTCAGTTTCTACAATACCTTTAATGTCAGCCAGTGACAATAATAAGTTTAAAATGTAAATTTGTTATTATTTTCAGGTTGAGTTGGTTGGAAAAGACAAAAGAAACAATGATTTCATATAATTTATTTACATTGTGAGGAATCAAGCAGTGGATGGACAGTTAAAGCAGATAATACGGTGCAGCTGTGACCAGTAGATGGTAGCAAAGTTTCATCCACAGACAGAAACATGAAGGTTTATCCTGCAGACAGGAGCTCAGAAAGCACAGCTCTATGTATGAGATAACACAAAACCATACCACACAATAGATATCACTTTAATACACATATTATACTTATGGAAAAGGTTTTAACACGTGTAGATTTCACAGTTAGCGGAATTGAGGCAGAGCAGCCTGTAGACGAAAACTAGACAATATTCTCTCCATAAAATATGATCCAGTTTCACCCAAATCACTGATAAAGTTGTGTGTTTGTACAGTAATCAGTGAGCTAACTAACTAATGAATCTTCACTCTGTGTTGGTAAAAGTTGAAGATTGATTGACGGGTGGATGTCATGATTGGATTTTGATATAAAAACACAAAGAAATTGAGTTTTTTGTAAATTTTTGGGGTCATAAATTGTTAAATATGGGAACAATATTACTGAGGATTTGATCTTAAAGGGTTAAAATGACATTTTTAATTCCACCTGGACTTTAAATGGTGGTTTATTTCTAATAAAGTTACTAACATAACATTAACAGCTTAAAATACAGAAACATCTGATGTACTCTGATTATTATTCTGAGATTAAATGATGAAAAACATTTTAATGTATATTTAATATGATTCCTAGAAGCGGTATCCTCTGTTGGAGGGGACAGTAGTTTACCTCTCAGTCATAACCAGTTTGGTCTCGTGTCAGTTTCTCGACTTTTCTGCCAACAAAAAGAAACCCGTCTCCACCCCCCCCTTGAGATTTTCATTGTGACTGACAGCTGACATTTTCCACAGCTCATCCAAATGCTTTCGCGCTCGAAGCTTTGAACATGTATAAAAGCTCTGGGATCAGCTGGCTGAGCCGGGCTCTCCTGAAATGACTCCCAGGATGTGAGTTTGCAGCAGTTTTAATTCCTGTTGTGTGTTTCAGATCTGAAGCCTGCGAGGCCCCGAAGACAGTGGTGTTTTTACGTGATTGTTATTTACCTCATCCTGCAGACCGCCCTCAACGCCTTCCTCATTTATAAAGGTTACACCTGCTTTTACTTGTAAATGTGGACTCTAGAAAGTGATGTCGTCGTGTGCTGTAAACGGTTAATTCTTCCTCTTTGTTCCAGTCTTCACGTTGGAGTCTTCGCTGTATAAACCCCGGTTGGAGAAGCAGACGTCCAATCACATTCTGGATGGAGATCAGAGCGATGCAAGCCTCCAAACTCTCATCCACAACAACACCCAAGAAGCCAAGACCCTGAGGGGCGACCTGAGGGCCCTGCAGAGCCAGGTCCTCCCTCCGTTCATATGAAACGTTGTTGTTTGCTGCAATGCTAGCTTGTACTAACATCCTCCTTCCCCAAACCTTAACAGGAGAATGTCTTTAATTTGTCCAAACTTTGGTTTATAATCCACAGAAACACCATCAGCCTCAGCTACACATGGTTTAATACTAATTAGGAAATGTTGGCATGCTAACACGCTAAATGATGGCATGCTGATGTTAGCATTTAGCTCAACACACAACTGTGCCTACTTCCATATTCTCAGTCAGTCGCTCTAAAAAGAAAGAAAATTAAAATGTGACACATTTATTTGTCAAAATGTGGAGTAAACTCCCCACAATCGGTTTCTATTTACTGTCAAAGAAACCACTTCCTGTTTTGGGCTGAAGGGGTTAATAAAAAGAAGTAATAATAAAACTAGATAATGTTAAACCTCCGGTCGTACCAGACTAAGTAAGGCTGCAGCAGGAAAACATTTCCAATCAACAAAGTATTGATTAAAATCAATTTTCAGTTATTAATGAAGTCATGATTCAATGTCGGTTGCCGTGACAACAGGTCAAGAGCCTTTGTGGAGAGGAGGGTCAGCTGGACCGGCTGAGGTCCGACCTGAGCCTGCTCAACACCAGCACCGTCAACCTGGAGGGCAAACTGTCAACCGCCAGCCTCAAACCAGGTAGGATAAACACCTGTGTGCTTATTCCATCTTTATTTAACCAGATAATCATTTATAATGACGAGCTGACCACTGAAAGCACTAAAGCTTATAGTTAGGGCTGGATCAGGTGAGTCCTGAACCATCCCTTAGTTATGCTGCTATAGGCCTAGACTATCGGGGGATTTCAGGTTCTTATTGATCCGTGCTTGCTCATGGTGGTACTGTTGGGTCTCTGTAATTAATGTTAAAGAGTTCGGTCTAGACCTGCTCTATTTGAAAAGTGTCCTGAGATAACTTCTGTTATGAATTGGTGCTATACAAATAAAATTGAATTGAATTGAATTGAAGTGGACGTCTGATATGACTACACACCTACACTACGGGGACATCTGGAATTAGCAGGACAGAGTCAGTGAACAGCACGACAGAGGACAGTTTAACAACAGGGAATAAAGTACTGAGGTGGTTTTATTGCCGGCTTTGGCTCCTGGCATCCCGCGGCTAAGTTGGCTAACATTAGCATTAAATAGCATCCAATATCCAACTACAGCTTCTTTTAGCAACGAGTTCATCTGGAAACTCCATAAATCACCTCGGTATCGCTGTCGTCAAACTGTCCTCTGTCCGTCTCAGAGGCTGCTGAGCCCCGTACGGTTACATGTTATCGGAGTAGTATCAGACCTGATACCTGATACCGGTATCGCTGTCTCCCTAGTAAAAGTGTTTCTAGAGGAGTTCAACTCCCAAATTTCTGTAAAAGTCTAGTTCACATTGTTCCTGTGTGTGTTTTACCAACACCGGGGATTGTTTTGTCCTCAGGACTTCCTGGTCCTCCGGGTAGAGATGGACGTCCAGGAGAGAAAGGTGAGTCAACTTTAAGCAATTAAAAGATAAAGTTTGAAGCTGAAGTCAGAATAAAATTAAGTGTGGTCGTGTTCAGCAACCAAAGTGGACGTTTCTCTCAAAATCATCTGAACTATTATATATATATATATATATATATATGCCAGATTTTATGACCCCTGATATGAGACTGGTTCAGACTCCGAGCGACAAAACAACCAAAATAAAAGATTATCAGTGTAACCATAAAAAACTAAAAGTTTAAATTGTAATTGCATTGGTTTTACAGTGTAAATATATTAAATTAAACATTAAAAAGACAAAAAAACCCACAAGAATTTATGTAAAAGCAAAGCTAAAAACTGTATTTTAATCATAAAAAAATTAGTTATTTTCTGTTATTTTATAGTATTTTTGGCACCCAGCTGCAGGAATATTATCGTTTTCATACCCTTTTTTTTTTTACAGTGTGTGAAGTTAATTTCATTACGACTGATTTAGGGGTATGTGTGCGGCAGGAGGCATTAGCTTTCAGCTGCAGGTCCGCTGATGATCCCGGCGTTGATGACCTGTCATCTGTTGTCAGATGGCTGATGAAAACCGGCTGACGGATGGGCTGCAGCCATTATCTCACACACCCTCACAACTTAGTCAGCGCACTGACATTTCCTGTATGAAGTCTCTATCGGGGTGAAATACTCAAGTCTGAGGCAGATGTTTTCCAATAGGTCAATGCCCCCCCCCACCTATTCAGCATTTCAATTATTTTAATGAAGGGAAATTTACTTAACTGAATAAATGAAATACAAAACAAAGTAAATAATGTGAAAATGTTACAGATTTTTTAAAATCCTGGCTACGACCGGAGCCCCATACAAACATATATGCTAAGTTTCCCTATTTGCAGGATGATATTGGGTTACAACTACATTATCATGTGTTATTAACCATTTATTAAATGTTTATACAGAAATAATATGACTGTCGCTCTTCACCAGACTCCATAGACAAAAACGCCAATTTAACCTGGCAGATACAGCTGCTTATAGGTGTCCACAGGAGGAAGTAATGTTGTTAAAAAAATACATAATAAACACTTATATGGGGTTACAATTACATTATAATGTGTTATAAAACATTTATTACAGCATTTTTTAAGATTTTGGTGGTTTCCCGATAAATCACGTTTTTAAAAAATGGGTTTATAGCATCTTATTCTTCTGCCAGGAGTACTTGTAAAAACGTTTTTACGTCATGTCAGAATAATGTTTTTTGTCGTTGCTTTGTTTTTCGAAATTAAAAATATATTTAAAGTGTATGACAATATTATTATTATTGTTAATATTAAGGATCCCTACAGAAACAGCCGCTCCCCACCAGACTCCATAGACAAAAACACAGATTTTACCTTACATATACAGCGGCCACAAAACAAAACATAACTTAAAAAAGAAAAACACTATAAGCTGCCATAAAGTACGTATTACGTAAGTATTTAAGTATTCAAAGCGATATTTCTCAATGTTCTGTTGCACAAGTAGGAAACAAATTGTCCCTAATTGTTGTGTTATAAAGTTATAACTGTTAATATACACTAACGCTCTTTAAAAACTATATGGCTGCCTGTTACGGGGACTGAAGCTTTGCTGTGCAGGTTGCTGAGGATATTTCAGTGACACCCTGACCTTTCCTGTAGTTTCAACAAAATCTAGATCTGATCAGCAGATTTATTAAATATGCTGACCATACTTCCTGAGGGGGTGACTGTTCTGGCCTTCCTTCCATCAGGTTAGATCAGGGTAAACTTTCAGTTCAGGATTTGAGAACTTCCGTGTACGCATGTAAAGAGTGTTGTAAGAGCTAAAATTTTTACTTTTACTCAGGTTGTTAAGTACAAATTTGAGGTACTTGCGTACATTTTCTACACCACTACATCTCAGAGGATAGTATTGAATAATATAGTACAGTTTTTCTTTCCCTTCCTGTCCAGCGAGTTTGACCCCTGAAGCTTTAACATCTACAGTAAAATGCAACGTACACATTAATGCAGCAAATGCCATTAAAGTCACTATCACTCTCCACCAGACTCCATAGATAAAAACGCTAATTTAACTCACAAATCATCAAAACTTCATTCAAAGTGGACGGAAACAAATCATTCATATATAACCTTTAATTAAGGTTTTGAATGCAGTCTCTTTATTTTGGTAGTGAAACTGTCGAGCTGTTACTCACCTGTATGCTTCCTTCCAGGTGACGCCGGTGTCGCTGGACCTCCAGGAGAGAAAGGTGACGCCGGACTCAAGGGAGAGCCAGGAAATGCCGGTGAGATTGTAGTTTCATTATAAATTATTTGTGGAGTAATGTGCTTGTTGTTATTCTTGAAGCTGTACGAGACACACTTTCTGTTTCTTTAGCTCGGAGCTTTAATCATAAACAGTCCCATCCACAGTAACTGAGAGGCTGTCGGGCACTTCAGTGCTCACGAGAGCTGACAAACTGAATGAAAAACAAACTGTGACATCCAGACGAAGCATCCATCCGAGAAAAAAACTCTGAAATCTCTGTCTGCTTTAGGCTCAATGTGGCTTTTATTATAACTCACTGTAGCACAAAGCTAACTCTCTGCCAGCTTCATGCTCAGTGTTGTACCAGGTAGCTCATTAGCATATGCTAGCTCACTGGTCACTTTAACTGAATTATCTCAACAGCTGTTATATGGATTGTTATGAGATTATTGTACAAACATTCAAGGTGTCAAAACAGCCGGCACTATTAAATAAGTCAATAGTATTGAGTCTTATAGAGAAATAAACTGACTTCTCGGTTAATTTATGAGCTCAGTAAACAGTTTCCTGATGAGTTTCTGGTCTCAGTCTCTAGTTTCAGTCTTCTTGCTGTGCTGATCAGATATGGATCCACACTGTAAAATAAATGTAACTCAGAAACATTGAGGCAACATTTTCCAACCGTATATTTAGTTGGAAAAACTCCCCAAAACACAGTCATTTTAGAAAATTGAGTTGAGTCAACATGAAAAAAGCCAAAAAAAAAAAGAGTTAAACCAACTTTATTAAACAAATTGAGATGCATCAAATGCAAAAGTCATTTTAAATCCGTTTTAATAACTTTATGTTTTCTGTGTATTGCTTCCAGTTTACATTGAATAATTAAAATGCAGTTGAACAGCTAATTTGTTGTTGACATTTAATCATTTAAGCAGAAGAAAACATCTTTCTTTTTGTTGTCATTGTCGATTCAGGTTTCAACGGGTTAAATTTAAGACTTTATAAGATACTATAAACACAATCTAAGACCTATTTTACGTCACATATTGGCAAAAAAAGCAGAAATTATGTGAAGGAAAATCATTATTAGTTTTGTTTTCTAGTTACATGATGAATACACATTTCTCCCAAAAACACTTTTAAAATTCTAATCTCAAATAGACTCAACTAAGCAACTTTATACAAATTCATTAATCCAGTCAATTTATAGGACCTGTTCAAATCATATTCTTTGATGTTTCACACCCTGTTATTATTATGTGGTATTAAACTGGACAATATGTTCCTCATACTGTGTGACTCACTTATGGACTCACAGTAACACCAAATTATATTTCCTGAAACTGACACAGGAGCTTCTCTGGATGGAAACATAAAACATCTGATTCAGCATATTGTTGTTATGAAATAGTTCAGTTTCTCTTCCTCCTTTTATCTTCTGGTCATAATCCATAATTCTGTTGACACGCTTTTATTTTCGTGGGATGAATTTATGTGCATCAATAACCATTTGTCAACATTGTGACTAAACACATTGTGAATGTAAGCTGACTGTAATAAAACTGCTGTTTATTATATACAGTAAAATATTATATATGAATATGTAATAAATTAAAGCTCCTGTTTAAATCAGTGAATTGGAGCAGAAATCTTTCACTTAACATAATGCTAACTCTATTTCTTTTAGCATTTAAAATCCATTTTAACATTAATTTTCCATTGAAGTTAATGGAGGGCTAAATAAATAATGTTAATAACTGGACAATAATAACAATAGCTGTTTGTTAAATATAAAATATTAACATTTTAAGGTGTGCTAGAAAACTTAAAAAATATACACAGCCACCCACCTTAAAGACATACTGTACGTTTAAGTTGAATTATATCATAATTACTTCCTTACATAATCCTCACTCTGTGTGTGACTGCAGGTCCCAGCGGTCCACCTGGGCCTCGAGGAGAACCTGGGAATCAGGGACCAGGTGCCAAGGGAGAGAAAGGAGATCCCGGAGCCCAAGGTTAGGTTCTACCCTGTAAAGAAGTAAATTCTCCTGAGCCAGACTTTAATGTTTGACCTGTAAATCCTGTTCCTGTGCTTCGATCGCAGGCCCTCCTGGAGAGAAAGGTGACTCTGGGATCCCCGGCCATATAGGTAGGTATACGTGTGACATGCTGCGTATGTAAACGTGAACTCGTGTGTGACATACTAAATAAATGTTTGTTGATTTTTTGTGCACAATCAGGACCTCCTGGTATTCCCGGGTCTGCAGGACAAAAAGGAGACCCTGGAAGTTCTGGTCCACCGGGACCTCCAGGTCAGCTGTTTAACATCTGATAATCAATATCATATAATATAACTGTGTCATAGCAAGCTTCCTGCCTCATCAATGCAGCCACACAAATATAAATGTTTAAACTTCTGTCAGTATGTACATAATGAACATCGTTAGATCAGTTAGATTCTCCACATTTCAATCGTTCAATATATTTTACGAAAACTATCAACTACAAAAGTTTAACGTTAATTCATTCTGACTTACTGGTAACACGGTAAACAAAAAAAACCTCTGAAGCATCATAATCATCATGTTAGTTGTCAAATTTGCTGAACAAATCTCAAGAGAAGCAGCAGCTAGAGTTTAGTTTAGTTTTGTGCAAAAGGAATTAAAGGCCTGTCCCAAATAGAGGCCTGTCCCCAATAAAGGCAGGGGGAGTTCAGTGATTTAAGCAAATAAACGCCCGGGCTATTATTAGAAGTTTTACAGTATTAACATTCTGCTCCAGTGATTCGGAAACTGTAGATTTAATCCTCTCGTGGTGTCTCGTCATCAGGTGTACCTGGACCTCCTGGTTTCAATGGAACTCAAGGTGAGCTTTCTTATACGTTCCAGAAAACACCTAAAAAACATTATAAACATTTTATTTGTTACGGTATGATCAGGACACATTGTAGGAAGCTGGATCGATATTGAAATATCAATCAATACTTAAGGTCTCAGTGTGACGGACTCAGTTGATGTGAACTGTCAGTTGGTTGATGCTGATTCATTATTGGACTGTTTTTCCTCCGCAGGTCTCCCAGGACCACCGGGTCCAAAAGGAGACAGTGGCGACCGAGAGTGTAAGTCTGCAGAGGAGCTGATCTGAGAGCAGCTCAAAGGACAAACTTACTTATAAAATCCCACTTTTAGCAACTTTATACCTTCAACTGACCTTAAAATGTCTGAAATGAGGTTTGATGTTTGACCACCATTAAGGAAATTAATAGAATAACAGACGCTGCGTTTTTATCATTTCCTCAAATGTCTGATGACATCAGAGATGTTGAAATGGAATAAACAGGAAGTAAGAGAACAGCTCTGCATCATTAACACTAATTTAATCTCTGACTCAGACATTCTAACATTAGCCTGTTCAACCGCAACGCTGACCACAAGCTGCTTACAGATACACTTTATGTAAAGGATAACACATAACTCAGTAACACCTGAGGCTCTGACTAATACCTGGAAGAATCATCACCATCCCATAATGTTTTAATGCAATGGAAACGTTGTTCACTGCTCCAGTAAATAGGACGAACCATAGAGACGACTTGGCGACGGAGAGCAGAGAGCTAACGTTGTACTAGCAAGTTTAAAAGTCAGTAACACTGCGTATGGTCGAGGAACTGTAAATATACTTTAACAGTATGTTAAGTTAGAGCTAGCTATCAGCCCCGTTACTGTCTCCCAGTATGTGTACAGACAGCTTTTCTATTAATTGATTTAAGGTTCCTTGAACAGTGAATCCAGTCAGTATTTAACACCGCACCAACCAAACAGCTACCAGGAACTTTAAACCGCTCTTCTGTGTCACCGCAGTGAATGTGCGCCTCGTGGGGGGACAGTCCCGCGGGCGAGTGGAGGTGAAGTACAACGGGGTCTGGGGAACCGTGTGTGACGACAGCTTCGACACCGTGGACGGGAAGGTGATCTGTAGGATGCTGGGCTTCCAAGTGGCTGTCAGCACCTACACTGCCCCCCCGGGTAAGACGTCCGCCGCCACCATCACGCCATGTTCTCTCCAAATAATTATCCTGTAATGATTAACAGAAACCCTGCATTTTATTTCTTCTACACTGAGACTTTGACTTTACCAACGATTACAGGAGTGTTCGATGGCACTTAAAGGCTGTTGGTTATTGTTTCTATCTGTTATGATCACATTGTAGTCATTGAATCATATCTGGACTCTATGGAAGCCTGTTTCTGCCAATGTATTATGTATAATGTAAGTATTGTCAGTATGATGAGAAACTTTTCAAAATATTGATTTAGTATCTCAAAATAATGACTCTGAGACACTAACTCAACATTTTGATATATTAAGTCAATATTTTGATATATTAAGTTATTATAATGACTTAAAGAATCTGTTGTATCCCCGTCATATTGGCAGAAATGGGCTGCCATATATTGATTGACCTACTGTGTATATTTTTAAAGTTTTTATACACGCCTTAAACTGAACAAGGCCTGAAGCTTTGGCGACCCCTAGTGGGGGCCCCAATAATGAATTACATGATATCAGATCAGTACATAGATTGGTGCACTCGCTGATAAGTGGCACATTTTAGGCCAGTGACCTTAAGAGGTGTTTACTTGAACTTTGGACAGTCGAGATGACGTAACTCGTCAAATAAGCACAATTCCTAAAACGGTGCTTTCCTTTAATGGGAGGGAGACTTTTCGTTTGTTAGCGTTGTACCCGACCACCGTCTGACCACACAGTAAACGTTCTCCTTCCGCAGGCACTGGTAAGATCTGGCTGGATGATCTGCGGTGCACAGGGAGAGAGACCGACATCTTCCAATGCCCGCACGCCGGATACGGAGTGAACAACTGCCAACACAACGAGGACGTCGGCTTGCAGTGTGTGTAGACTGAAGGCTCATTGTCATTATTAATGTTGATTAATATGCTGTTTGTTATTATCATCATCATAAGAAAACAACAACAACAATCAACATTAATATCCAGGATGTATAAATATAATTATTATGTGTTATCTCATTAAACAGATTGAATGCTAAAGAACAGGCTTTATTAAAGTGGACAGCTTTATCGATCATTCCCCAGGAAGGAAACAAATATATCTGAGTGTGAATTAAAGTCAGACAACATCAGATACTCTAAACATGTCTGGTCTTTACCCGGAGAACGGGTAACGCCGCCCTTATTTGCCCCCCAGCCAGAGGCGAGGACAGTAGCCTGAAAGGAACCGCGAGGTGGTCGGCGTTCATGAGGAGACGTATATGTCACATATTAAGCAGCATGTAAACTTAAATATGTCGAATTATTTGAGCAGATTTTTAATATTACAGACATTAAATCTGATAAATTTTGTTCATTTTGGGGGATTTGCTTTCATTCATACACTTATTAAAGATGTTTAAGACTTTAAAGTTTGTGACGAGATGAAACTGATTTAATAATGCTGCCCCGAGAGAAACGAGCGGTTTCAAGAGGAAGAAACTCCAACAGGTGATACAGGGAGTTTGTTCAGACACAGAAAGGAGAGAACAGAGAGAAACATCAGTATTACATCATAACACAAGTTACAGTGAGTGAACTGAGCTACAGATAAGAAACTCTCGGTTGAAACATCTCAACCTTGACTGCTGTGGTATGTTGGTGAGGGAACGGTTACATTTCTACATAACACTGTACAGAGTCATCAGAGTTACAGGAGAACAGTGGAGTCAGTAGTTTTCCATCACACAGCTTTAATGAGCTGACACAGTAAACGCCATGCTGGTGAACATTTTAGATGATACTGTGACGTCCCATTCCCCTGAAGGCAGCACGGAGCAGCACTACAGGAAGTGAACTAGAGCTATATACGAACACTGACAAGTTTTAATATTCAGACCTTATTCTGTCCGTGTGTTATTGTAAACTCATCTTAAACAGTAACGCCCCCCAGGAGCACCTGAACGCCCCCCAGGAGCACCTGAACGCCCCCCTTTCCTAAACACTGCTTCCAGCTAAACAAACTGATGAGTGTTGGATGTGATGAACGTGGGGTGACAGGCTGCACACTGGGGATATAAGCACAGCTGCTAATGATGTTCACAGCTGGATCTCATTTACATATTCATAAAGTTTAAATGACATTCTTTTTACTGAACACATTAACGAGTGAACGAGTGAACGAGTGTAAACAACAGATCACGCTGATGAAACTTAAAGTGTCTCCGGTCTCTGCTGGTTGACACCCGTCACTTTCTGTCCTCATCGATCTCCCCGTCTTCCTCCGCTCGGCTCGGCCTCTCTGGCCTTCGGCGACACGCTCGCCGTCGCCTTCCGTCCGTCGCAGCGTAGCCTTTTGCAGAGGTCAGCAGAGATGAAGAGGGGTCACGTTCAAGGACGGGAGTCGTGCTGAGGAATGGTTTCTGACACAGCTGGCTCCGTCACGTTGGTTTTTTTTCCCAGAAGCCTCAGGGAACGTACGAGTGGCTTCACAGCTGACAGCCGCTGAGTGAGTGTATTATGTTCTGTATCACGTTATCTTCTCTGCTGCCTCAGAACACAGAATCCGATCAGAATTCATTTATTGATTCCTTTATTTCCTCTTTTACTGAAATGAAACAGAAATCAGCAGTTTGCTTCCTCAGACACTGAATGTGTGTTATATGGAACAGTTACAGCTGACGGGGCCGAATGCAGCGTCTGATGTTGATGGAGGACAGTTTGAAGGACTGAGGTGGTTTTTTTCCGGGTTTGACTCCCGGCATTCCCATGTTAGCTGCATGAGCTAACCAGCTAACAGCACTGAACTTTAGGCTTTTGGTTTTTGTCTGTTTGCTTCCCCCCTCACCCCCCCCTCACCCTCTCTCACCCTCTCTCACCCCCTCACCCTCTCTCACCCCCCCCTCACCCTCTCTCACCCTCTCACCCCCCTCACCCCCCCCTCACCCTCTCCCACCCTCTCTCACCCCCCCTCACCCTCTCTCACCCTCTCTCACCCCCTCACCCTCTCTCACCCCCTCACCCTCTCCCACCCTCTCTCACCCCCCTCTCACCCCCTCACCCCTCTCTCACCCTCTTGTCCTCTCTCACCCTCTCTCATCCCCTCACCCTCTCTCACCCCCTCACCCTCTCTCACCCTCGCACCCTCTCTCACCCTCTTTCACCCCCTCACTCTCTCACCCTATCTCACCCTCTCTCACCCCCTCACCCTCTCACCCTCTCTCACCCCCTCACCCTCTCTCACCCCCTCACCCTCTCCCACCTTTATTCTAAGGAAACTAATGAATCTTCGCTCTGTGCAGCTAAAAGTTGAAGATTGATTGACAGGTGAGTGTCAGATATTATTGGTTGAAATCAGTTAGTTCACATTTAGTTTCACAGGAAGACACACTGATTGGAGTTTATATAAAAATACATTGTTTTTGTGAATGTTTTTGGCATAAATTGTTAAATATGGGAACAATATAACTGAGGATCTTAAAGGGTTAAAATGATGGACTTAATAATAAAATGCACATTATTCCTTTAGCAGTTGAGTTTTGAGGAGCAGGACGGACAGGAACCCGCGTGCTGATGTATTACCTCATTATCACACATTTCATATCGCTGTAATTCAATCAGCTCTATTGTGACTTTTCTTTTTTTAAAGATACTTTCTGTCAGAGTTGTTTTATTTCCTTCTGGTTGCCACTGGAGGCCGATGAGATCAAAGATTAATACGAAAACTCTCCAATAAAAAATGAAATGCTGGTTTTAATCACGACTGACTGATGACTGATGAACGAGAACAAATTGGAATTCGGAGCGGAGACATTTCATTTCGGGGCCGCTCGGCTGCCGCAAATGGATTGGCCGCCACGAGAAAGCGAGGCGCCGTTAACAGCACGACTGGAGCTCGCTGGAGCTCGCACTCGCACGCCGTGGCGAGGAGGGACTTGATTCACAAGCCGATCCATCTGCCTGCTTTTCCCTTCGGGGGGGGGGGGAGGCAGCCTGACTCACACCGCCATCATGTCTCCCTGTAAGTCGGCACACCTCCCATCCTCCCCTCCGTCTTCCTATCCGTATGCAGAGGCGGGAAACGGGAGCAGGCGAGGCGTATTAAGACTACAAAGTGCTGATTGTAATTCAGCAGCCCGGTCCCCTCCTGGGGCCCCCTGCTCTGGGTGAACGCTGGAAATAAACATGAGGGGGGTCTCACTCCGTTGTTCATTAGCCAGACCAACCCCAGGTCACCCGGGCCCGCTCCCTGGCCCCCAGAACGCTGCCTGTAATTGAGGGCTGACGTGGATAAATAAATGATGGGAGCGAGGGAGGGGGGTGGGGAGAGAGGAGGAGTGGGTGACAGAATGGGTAATGGGTAATGAGGGTGCCCTCGCTGTCCTCCCTCACCTGTGTGAACCGCTGCCGTACCGCCGCAGACTCTCTGAGCAGCCGAGACGTTTAGGAAGATATTCATGAGCCATTACTGCATATTACCGGGTCCTCTGAGTCACCACAGACCCCCCCCCGCGTGAGTCCATCAGCCGGTACGGTGCCGGGAGACGGACGGCAGCCTCAAGTTTCACAGCATTAACGGTAGAAGACGCACAAAGACCTGCAAATGACTGATAGTGTAACTGTAACATAAAGCTCATTAATGACGTCTGCCATTGGAGGGACAATCTCATGTTCCCATAATTCTCCTCTCCTCTTTCCAGAGTTTTTATAGTTTCCATTTTTACTTTTTCAGTTAAGGGTCCTCACTCTTTTAAAGAAATCCTTTTCCAGGACGACGACTGCCAGAGTCAATAAATAAGTTGAATTTATTTGACAGAAAATTCATCTTCTCACCTAAAAAAGTCTGATAAAGACGCTTTTTAGTGTCATTATCCAACCGAGGGTTGAGTTTCAAACTAAATATAGTGAGGGGCTCAAACACAATTAATGTTTAACAGCATATTTAATCAATTTCCAGGTTTTTCCATGACTGGAAAACTAGTCTCCAATTTTCCAGATTTTCCAGGAATGCCTGAGAATCCTGTGAGTTTAGTTTCCAGAGTGTGTTCGCTTTTTATTGTTTAAAAATGTTTAACTTTGTATTAGTTTCAGTGTCAGTTTGACTGTGAGGACACTCTGTGAACATCCTGGTCTGGTTGTTGTTGACACTCGCTGGGTTTCTGGTCGGAGTGAATCAGTGTCTGGAACAGCTGAAGGAAAGCGATCACTGCTGTCGCTGTAATAACCTTTGGTGACAGCTCCTGGCTCTGTTTATCCAGCATTTTGTTGTACTTTGTCCCTTGTTGCTGCCTGTAGCAGCCTCAGCCAGTTACCCCCCCCCTACAGGTCTTCTCTTGTTTCTAGAATAGCTGTTTTCAGTTGGTTTCATGCCCATTGGATTATGTTTTATGCATAATTTGTGTTACTTTCCACCACTGAGTTCCCCTCCACTCTGTAATTAAACACTCATAGATTCTCCTCGGGCTGAACGCCGGCGTTGGCCGTGTGCTTTCATTTCCATCTCTGTTGAAAGGCATATCACTCAATGGCATCACACAGTTTGGAAAAAGAAGAGCATTTTTCTTACCTTTCGGTACAATAGGCTGTCAGAAGGCTTAGCGCGTGTGTCCGTGACAAAGCGGCGTCCGTGGGAGTGAGGCCAGCTGGATGGTCCTGCCGCGCCGCAGCGTCGTCCCAATGACAAATCATCTATCATCCTCCATCTCCAGCTGAGGGCCCCGCGACTGGAAGACAGGGTCAGGCCCGTGCACGAAGACGGGCTTAGCCAAGACCCGTCAAAAGCTGACAGTACCCACCATGCCGTGCATGCCAAAGGACTGCCCGGCGTATCAAGGGTAGCCATCCTCCTCTGTTGGTTAGGAAGAAACTCTAGAGGAGGTCGGTGACTCCTGTTCTCCTCGTTGTGAACAGGTGTTACATACAGTCTTTTTTTGTTAAAAAAATAAAAGTAAGATCAATATTTCTCATCTCTTTAGAGTCCAGATGAAATTTAAAAAAATGATATTTTAACCCTTAAAGATCACAATTTTTATTTTTATACTAAACTCCAATCATTGTGTCTTCCTGTAGAACTAAATGTGACGCGTGTTTACCTCAGCATGAACTAACTGATTTCAACCAATAATATCCTGATACTCACTCGTCAATTGATCTTCAACTGTTAGCCACACAGAGCGAAGATTCATTAGTTAGATAGCTAGCTAACAGCATGGCTAGCTAGCACTGATTACTCTACAAAAACAACTTTATGAGAACCAGCCTCCGAGACGGATCGAGTTTGACGACAGTTCACAGACTTGTTGGTAAAAGTATAAACGCCACTAACGGTAATGTTAGCTGTCGTTAGCTAGTCAGCTCATGCAGCTAACATTGGAGTACCAAGAGTCAAACAGGGTAAAATACGTCCTCTGTACGGTGTCCCTGTCCTCAAACTGTCCTCTGTTGGCATTGGACGCTGTATTCGGTCCCGGTCTGATATCAGTCAGCTGATGGGACGTAACAGATATTCATGTCCCTCCCTAGCTGCCTGCTTTTACAGGAAATTAAATATATATGTCAGTTTCATGTGGACTTTAAGTTATATTCTTTAATATCGGTTCCTCCTGTTGCTGTTGTGCAGGGACATTATAGCATAAACAAGGACAGTGTTGACAGAACTTCTCCACAGCATGCAGTCAGACTCCAGTTAATATATTCCCACAAGTCTTTTAAAAATGCAAGCTCTGTCTCCGTCCTAACGACACCCTCATACTCATATTCAAGTCACAGCACTAGCAAAGTGTTTGACTCAAGGGACAAGTTAGTTTAAATGAGGCCCACTGTGGCTGACGAACAGACAGACTTTGAGTAGCGGAGCATTTTTCAGTCCCTCCAGGAGGTTGCGATCGCAACGATTAACGCAAATTCAACCAATCACTGTGAATTCTGCACAACCTTTTGTCCAATCACGGCAATTTTTCTGCATATTTACCAATCGCTGCTCAAAACAGTGAGTCTCACATCACCAGACAGACGTGTTTTGAATTAATTATACAAACAAAATGCAATTATTTTTGCAGTTTTCCTAGTTAAGTTCTTCAGGCATTAAGGGCTTCTGCTCATACGCTAATAGTGTTGTTGTCTAGTTGGACAATATAACATTTACTCAACAACTGAATCAGAGACTCACATCAAACAGCTCAGCTTGAAAACTTATTTTCTCCCGAGCTGAAGCCGGCGATATCTCAAATATATAATCCATCATAACCCCGATCAACCAAACTCCATTCAGAAAACAAGTATTTTAACAGTTGTTTGCTCCTCGTCTTGCGGACGGACCCGACAAAGTATGAATTCAGTCATTATTTCAGCATCATTTTGATCCGTTTATGGACATTGGCCCCAAGACGATTTGAGACCTCTGCTCTAAAGTTTTATGCTGACGATCAGATGGCAATAACGAGTGATTTCCAACAAGTTTGTGCAGTTAAGATTGATTGATTTCAAACACTATGAGCAAACATCAGACAGAGTGTGAAAAAACACATTTAATTGTTGTTAAACAAGACTTTAACAACTTAATACTTCTCTCATAAGGACATTGTTTATGGACATGCTGTCTTTCTGGTTAACAACATTCTTATTCTTGTGAAAGTTTACATTCACAAGTTCAATATGAAAGCGAAACCTGTGTTTAATGAGTTTCATAATGAGTTTATTCTCATATCAACGCAGTTAGCTAACAACAGCTACATTAGCAGTTAGCTGGAGGACGTCAGAGGGAAAACCAGACAATAATCTCTCCATAAAATCTGATCCAGTTTCACCCAAACAGATAAAGTTGTGTTTGTACAGTAATCAGTGAGCTCCGCTAGCTAGCCATGCTGTTAGCTAGCTAGCTAATAAAATGTTGCTCTGTGTCGCTAAAAGTTTGATTGACGGGTGAATAATAATTTAAAAAAGGGGTTATTGTGGTCAGCAGTTATAGTGTTGACTTGCAAAATGCTAAATTGTGTGTATCCAAAGTGCTGTACAGGAGAATAAATAAGACATCATAAATGTAAACAGTGATGGTGATGATGAAGACCACTGTGAGGAATATAGCCAGTGATGATGATGATGAAGACCACTGTGAGGAATATAGACAGTGATGGTGATGATGAAGACCACTGTGAGGAATATAGACAGTGATGGTGATGATGAAGACCACTGTGAGGAATATAGACAGTGATGATGATGATGAAGACCACTGTGAGGAATATAGACAGTGATGGTGATGATGATGATGATGAGGACCTTGTCTTCCTGTTCCTGGTTGTGTGGCTGGTCTTGTTTTTCTGTGCAGGTACTTTAAGTGGGCGTGGCAGAGGGTCGTCAGCAAATGAGAAACACCTGAGGCCTGTGTGCCATGCGCCTTTAAAAACCCTCTGGGAGCTCCGTACACTCTCTCTCTCCTCCCTGAGACAACTATCTGTTTTTAGGTTTGATGGTTTGATTGTGTTGCTGCATCTTATTACAACACAACACTCATACACTTATCCACTCATGCACTCACTCACACCACTAATCCTACTGATTTCACATACTACTGTTAGTTTAGTTTAAGTATTCTTTCCTTAATAAATAATTTGTTAATTGGCTTTGTTGTGTGCGTCTCCCACCTTTTGTCATGGCCGTATGGCCCGGTTTGTGACATTCACAAATCTGTCAAAATCTGTGTTAGTGAGCACTTCTCCTTTGTCGAGATAATCCATCCACCTCACAGGTGTGGCATATCAAGATGCTGATCAGACAGCATGGGTGTTGTGCCTTATGCTGGCCACAATAAAAGGCCACTCGAAAATGTGCAGTTTCACTGTATTGTGGGGGTCCGGGGGGCGGGGATGGTCCGGAAACCAGTCAGTATCTGGTGTGACCACCATTTGCCTCACGTAGTGCAACACATCTCCTTCGCATAGAGTTGACCCGGTTGTTGATTGTGACCTGTGGAATGTTGGTCCACTCCTCTTCAATGGCTGTGTGAAGTTGCTGGATATTGGCAGGACCTGGAACACGCTGTCGTATACGCCGATCCAGAGCGTCCCAAACATGCTCAATGGGTGACATGTCCGGTGAGTATGCTGGCCATGCAAGAACTGGGATGTTTTCAGCTTCCAGGAATTGTGTACAGATCCTTGCAACATGGGGTCGAGCATTATCATGCTGCAACATGAGGTGATGGTTGTGGATGAATGGCACAACAATGGGCCTCAGGATCTTGTCACGGTATCTCTGTGCATTCAAAATGCCATCAATAAAATGCACCTGGGTTCATTGTCCATAACACACACCTGCCCATACCATAACCCCACCGCCACCATGGGCCACTCGATCCACAACCTTGACATCAGCAAACCGCTCACTCACACAACGTCATACACACTGTCCACCATCCACGAATGTGAGCATTTGCCCACTCAAGGCAGTTACGACGACAAACTGCAGTCAGGTCCAGACCCCGATGACGACGACGAGCATGCAGATGAGCTTCCCTGAGACGGTTCCTGACAGTTTGTGCAGAAATTCTTTGGTTATGCAAACCGATTGTTGCAGCAGCTGTCCGGGTGGCTGGTCTCAGACAATCTTGCAGGTGAAGATGCTGGATGTGGAGGTTCGGGGCTGGTGTGGTTACACGTGGTCTGCGGTTGTGAGGCCGGTTGGATGTAGTGCCAAATTCTCTGAAATGCCTTTGGAGACTGCTTATGGTAGAGAAATGAACATTCAATTCACGGGCAACAGCTCTGGTGGACATTCCTGCAGTCAGCATGCCAATTGCACTCTCCCTCAAAACTTGTGATATCTGTGGCATTATGCTGTTTGATGGAACTGCACATTTTCGAGTGGCCTTTTATTGTGGCCAGCCTAAGGCACACCTGTGCAATACCCATGCTGTCTGATCAGCATCTTGATATGCCACACCTGTGAGGTGGATGGATTATTATATATTATGCTCACTAACACAGATTTTGACAGATTTGTGAACAATATCTGAGAGAAATAGGCCTTTTGTGTACATAGAGAAAGTCTTAGATCTTTGAGTTCAGCTCATGATGGATGGGGGCAAAAACAAAAGTGTTGCGTTTATAATTTTGTTCAGTGTATATATATATATATATACTCCTCAATATGTAGAGAATCTCCTTGTGTTAAAACAGGTGAAATAATAATTATAAAACCCTCCTGTATGCAATATGTAATTGCTTTACGCCACATGGTCAGGCTAACAGCTGGAAGAACGTGAGTGACTCGCAGGTGTCAGAAGATGGAAAGAGCCGAAATTGAGAGCTGTGGGGAGTGAGCAGAGGAGAAGAGACGAGGAAATGGTGATAGAGGGGGTCAGAGAAGGAGAGCGAGGCAGTCATATACACATATACAGTCAATACAGACGTTTTAAATTTGAAGGTCCAGTGAGGATCTATTGGCAGAAATGGAATATTTATAGGTACGTTTTTATTAGTGTATAATCACCTGTAAATAAGAATCTTTGAGAGGTTAGATGTTTTTATTTAAATACAAAGTCCCTATCACTACATGAAAAGTGGGATTTGCGGTGTATCTTGAGTCAGTGTTTGTCCGCTCTGAGCTACCGTAGAAACATGGCGGACTCCGCCAGAAGAGGACCCACTCCCTCTGTAGATGAAAACGTCTCATTTGTGCTGTGATTTAATGTCAATAAACAGATCAAAACGATGCTGAATTAACTACATCATGATGCCAATTTATAAAAAGTCTGAATTCATACTATGTCAGTCTGTCTGCAACACAACGAACAAAACAACTTTTAAAATGCTTGTTTTCTGAATGGAGTTTGGTTGATTAGCACTATGTTAACTTAGTTCATAGTACGGTAAAACCAACAGATGGAATCAAGTAACAAACATATCATATATGGATATATATATACACAGAATTTCCTGATGATTCGCGTCTTTGCATTGACTTTGTATGTAACGTTAATGAAAATGTAACCTGGACTCAGGAGGGTTAGTTAGTTGAGGGCAGAGTGGCAGAGACCTGGCAGGGGCTCTGGAGATGACATGGTGAGACACAGCTGGTAACAGGACTGCTGAATTAGATTTGGCTTCGGCTGTTGCCAGCGAACACACACAGTCCTACAGTACAGGAGATTTAAAAAAAAAGAAAGCACTCTACCAGTCAGTGCAACATTGCATAACAGTCAATTAACACCATTATGTTTCAGCCCCCAAATGAAACCTCTGTGGATGACATCGACAGAGCTGGCAGCCATTTAATGTCACATAAATTAACCCCTCAGGGAATGAATACAAGGTTTCATTACAGCTGGATTTAAGACAATAAGTGGTTGTTTTTCTTGAACCGATGTTCTCTCTGTGCTTACAAAACCCAAAGAGCAGACGGTTGCTGGTCAAAATAAATGAAGATTGTGATATTTAATGTATATTTAAAGTAAGAAACACGTGTTAAATGACTGTCAGTGTATATAAACATTAAACGTTGGATAGATATTCACACTGTTTACTTAAACCCAAATTATTTCATGTTTAATATTTAATCAACTGGCTCTGTGTCATGAAAAGATCATTATAAGTGTCTGACAGCATTATGGAAAGGATCCCTACAGAGATAGACCTTTAGTTTAACCACAAACAGCCGTAATATCACTATCACTCTCCACCAGACTCCAGAGACAAAAACACTCATTTTACCTTCAGATCATCATAAATCGTTAAAGTGGACAGAAACAGAATAAAACTTGTGCCCAGGTTCCCTAATGGGACCACATCATCATAGTTACTACAAAGCTTGTGGAAGATATTGAGTTGTTTTAATGGGCTGATGTTAGCCTGCTTGCTTACACGGACAAATTGCTAGCGTTGGAAAATCTTTCTTATTTTGTCGGTTTGCTAACATTGTGAGCAAAATACTATCTGGAATATGTTATTTAGTTATTTATTATTACAATAAATGATGCTTTAGTACGAAGCTAACGATAGCTTTCTATTAGCCAAGAGTGATGCGAAGCAGAGGCATCCAGCTAGCTAACTGTAGCTAAGCTAACTGGGGTTGTCTGGCTGGCTGTGTCTTGGCGTCGCGGTGTGGGTCTGGTGTTGCATTGTGGGTCTGGTGTTGGTTGCTTCGCGGTGTTGGCTGATGGGCTGATTTGTAAACAGTGAGCTAGTTAGTGGCATGGAGCTAACGGTCCAAATACAATATAAGAATATTGCAGATAGAAATGTTATTAAATATGATGGTCAGTTATTTTACTGCGTTCAGTCAACAGGACGCTGACTGCAGTTCAACCTTTCTTCAGGTTCAAACAACATTCAACCACCGTACTTTCTGTACAGGTTCAACCGTCTAAACGCCACTAAATCCTACAAACCGGACCTTTAACAAACGTCAGCTCTCAGTATGACATCCTCAGGCTGTAACTCTCACATTTTCGGGCCCAATTAGAAGAACTCTAACAAGCGTCTAATTTTATCCCAAACTCACTGTTTCTTCTACAGTCGACTGACCTGTGACTCCCGTTGGTCGCGCAGACCAAGGGTCTAATTCAGCAAACTAATCAAATGGGTTTCTGTTGCTCATTAGAGGCCCTCATCTGCCATGCGGTGTGCAGCTGCTAACCTTTGAGACTGGCCCTGCGGGAGGGGCGCGCTCTCATTTGTATACAATGCATGTCAATGATGGTGTTAAAGGGCAACCAAACAGTGGTTGGGTGGTGGTGAGCGGAGGGGGCTGGAAACAAGAGGTGTCATTATCCGTAAGTGCTTTCCCTCCCTGCACAAATGAGCCTCCGACTGTATCTGTCGCAGAGTCGAGAGCAGGTTGAACATATAAACACTGAACATTAAGACTTGATTGCGCTCCATTAATCTCTTAGGAAGTTTACACCGGGCACATTTAAAGAGACAAATTACATTTATAGGATATTAATTAGCAGTAAACACAAAGTACAGGTGGATCAGGATGTCGTTAATAGAGCAAATTAATCAAATTAAAATGTGATTTGATGATGAGATCTCCCAAAGTTGAACACAATTTCATGGCAATCCATCCAATAGTTGTCGACCTCATAGTGAAACTAGAGGAAAAGTCAGAGGATCAAGAACGATTGGCAACGATTAACGCAAATTCAACCAATAATCACCGACCATTGTTGTTCCCGGTGTAAAACCGTGAGAAATACGTCACCAAACCTTCCTTCCAGTAATCGTGAGCCAACTTGCCATGCTGTTAGCTCACGAATCTTCGCACTGTGTCTCTAAAAGTTGAAGATTGATTGACGAGTGAATGTCAGAATATTATTGGTTGAAATCAGTTTTACAGGAAGACCAAATGATTGTATTTCAACATAAAAACACAGTTTTTGTGAATGCTTTGTCAGTCATTGTTAAATATGGGAACAATATAACGGAGGATCAGTTAGGGTCAGTATGTGCATCAGACTGCTGGAAGTCTGTTTGTGAATCTGCATTCAATCCAACCAACTGTCCAGTTTCAAACTAAATACACACCCAGGTTTACATCGGCGATCTGAGTATTTTATTTAATTTAAAATATTTGGTCATTTTGATTAACTGTATATCCTTAATATGCAGATCAAAATCATCATTTTCAGAACGTGTAGGAACCCTTTAAATACTCTTATATGCTTCCATAATAACATTAGTGTATTAAATTGGGTTTTTTTTTTTTTTTATCATAATGGCATGAAGAAGTATTTCATAATTATGAAGTAATAAGTTGTTAATTCAGAGCAACAAAGCTGAAATATATATTTTTAAGTGAATTCAATACTCTTCTGCAGAAAATATAGTTTATCATTTTTAAATTTACACATAGACACAAAATTAACACAAAATCATCGATATCACAAGCAGAAAACAAACCCCCCAAAAAAGAAATCCATTTTCAAGCAATGATTTTAATCAACTTACATCCTGAAACTTACAGGTAACCACTTCAATCCAACTCCTGGTATGTTGATACTGTAACATGCAACTCAATAATGCTTTACTTTCCAAGAATGAACAGCAGTAAATGGGATAAAACATGTAAAAGTCGAGTACAGTCTTTTAAAATGTGACTCATAGGGCGACACTGCGTCCACCAGCCTCTGTCAGAATACATCAGCGCCGTCCTCCATCAGCTCCCCGCTGCAGAATCCGACTGTCTGTCTAAATGTTGAGTGGATGGCAGAGGTTTGTCTGCGAGGCTCTGTGCTGACATTAAAGTTGCTCAGTGTCAGGGAGTGACAGCGCCTTATAGGAGCCGTTTAGCATAGTGATTAGCCGGCGTCAGTGTGCGGCAGCGGCTCGCCGTGAGCCACCCCCTTCTGGAGAATAATGGTGAACTCCTGATATGAGCGGCGCACTGTCCGCGGTCCACTCCAATCTCTTCCCCCTCGGGGCAGCCATACTCCGTGATAGATTCCTGGGTCTCCACTGCAGTCTCATTACGAATCGCTCCCATGAATAGAGATGTGACACATCTGAGAAACAGTGGCCGTGCGTTATGGCTGATTCACAGGACCTGGGGTTTAAATCAACCTGAAGGAAGCGGGAAACAGGGACATAACTCAACCTCAATGTCTCCCCCAGCCTACATATGTGACATCCATCGGGAGGTCAGCGGGGAAGTGAAGAGGATAAAAGAGAAGCACAGAATGGATGTCTCCTTTATACTCTGGCTCAATCTGAATTCCTTATTTACTCTGGCTACCATATCATACAGATTGAGAGGTGGCCTGGGCTCATCATCAAAATGAGGGCTTTCCAAACAGGGCCACAGCCTTTGGAGGGGCGCAGGCAAAATCTGATTAATCTCTTCTGAGCTACAGATATTTATAACATACTAACTGAACTGTATAAATGAAAAAATCAAGCTGTTTTAAAGGTTCAATATGTGAGATTCAGACGCATTTTACACATTTCTATGTATTATCAGTTTTTATTGTGTAAACTGGTTGTAACGTAACCTAAAAATTTGTCTCTATGTAGGGATGAGGGTCAAAGGTTGTGACCTTTATGTTCCCGAGTGTCAACAGTGGGCAACACTGGCTAACGTTAGTTTATAAATGGAGTCTGCTAACGTCTACAAATGACCAACACCCATCACAACACAGAGTCCAACACAGAGTCCAACACAGAGTCCAACAACACAGAGTCCACAACACAGAGTCCAACACAGAGTCCACAACACAGAGTCCACAACACAGAGTCCAACGCAGAGTCCACAACACAGAGTCCACAACACAGAGTCCACAACACAGAGTCCACAACACAGAGTCCAACGCAGAGTCCAACGCAGAGTCCACAATGCAGAGTCCAACACAGAGTCCACAACACAGAGTCCACAACACAGAGTCCAACACAGAGTCCACAACACAGAGTCCAACTCAGAGCCCAACACAGAGTCCACAACACAGAGTCCACAACACAGAGTCCAACACAGAGTCCACAACACAGAGTCCAACACAGAGTCCAACACAGAGTCCACAACACAGAGTCCAACACAGAGTCCAACGCAGAGTCTAAAAGCTAACATTACTGCAAAGCTTGTACAACATATTGTCTGATTGTGCTTTAAACTGGACAGCAGAAGGTGGGGATCGAACCAACAACCCTGCGATCAGTGGACGACCGTGAGAAAAAACTAAAACTCAAAGCTCTGGTAACTGCTACATGTTCAGTTATGGTTTGTGGATGTCGCACTGCCATTTGACATGTTAATTATCAGTGTAAGAAACAGTACCAGCTCCCTTTTCACAAGCATGAATCAGTCATTTACTCAGTTCTGGAGAACAGCTTCATAAAGTTTTCCATAAGGCCACTCGTACATTTTAACATCAAACCATTTCTCACTTTCTTTTCTGCCAGTCTTCAATAAAACTGCCTCCAGAATAGCAGAATTGGACCAATGAGGGGGAAATGCTGTTGGAATAAAACACTAAATTGTCAGCCTGAATGATGTCTTGTTCGCAGATGGCCATTTTTTAGCTCCGTGCTGCAGCTTCAGTCCTGCCAGAGGGCTGAAGAGGTTGTATTAGTTTGCATTAGAGGTGGCTAACGTTGGGAGGCGGGAGTCCGTTGTGCTCTTTTACTGTCGCACAGATTCAGCTGAAAGGTCGGGAGCGTCTCTCTCAGAGTCCTTCCAGCTTCTGTGGCTGCCCGGGCCGATGTCTCCCAGTCGGGCTGCTTAGAGGCGACACTGGGTTGATAAGCTGCCTCAGCACCCACCAGCCGTGTGCAATCACTTTTATTAGCCTGGATATTGTGCCTTAATGCCCTGGATCTCAAAAACAAGTATGACAGAAAAATAAGACAAAGTCATGGAAGGATTTCGTAAGAGAATCAAATATCTAATGGTGATTAAGTTCTAGTTTTAAGGACCAGACTCTGGGTTTATCAGGAAAGATTGAACAAGAAGGTGGTTCTGTAATGGAGCGTTCCCACCAAACACAAATAAAAGTATTTGGTCAAGCAGATTACATAGGAAGTCAATTCGAAGATGTGTATGGTGAGAACACACAAACTGATCCTCTGATCGATCCGGACTCCATTTAGAAAACAAGCATTTTAAAAGCTGTTTGCTCGTCGTCTTGCGGGCGGACCCGACAAAGTATGAATTCAGATGTTTTACACATCTGCACCATGAGGCAGTTATTTCTGCATCATTTTGATCAATTTATTGACATTAAATCACAGTAAAAATCTGTTTATTTTGGATTCATCCTGCTGCTACGAGCAAGATTAAAAGGCCAATTTTTGCCTGTAGAGACAAACGATACTTGCTTTGCGTTAGTATGCAGATTTGCAGATATTAATAAATCACTGATTTATTGAAGCTGCATCTGTTATTGTTTATCCATTCATTCATTCTGACTGTCCTTTGTTGATTCATGTTCTTCAACTCTTCCTTCAGCCAGTCTTTTGATTTTAAAGTCACCTCGGCTGCTCACCTTCCTCTCTCACCTGTTTCTCATTCCCTCATTAGCTCGACGGTCTGTGTACTGGTTCATAAGGGATCAGCCAACAACAACAACAACAACAATAATAACAATCATTTTTAACATTTCAAGTCTTTAAAGTCCAAGTTGAGTCTGTTCTGTCTAGTCAAGTTGCAAGTCATCAAAACAGTGACCCTAGTGGACTCTGTCGGTTCCCATCAGCTCCTTTTGCACACGAACGTTATTCACTAATGACACGCAGTCACATCCATCAACACTCACACAGTCGAATGTGTGCAATCTTACAGATACAGTTATTGACTCAGAAAGCAGAAAGTTTCCACATCAACAAAACCACAATGACCTCGTTTTATTGAATCAATTTGATTTTTTTCTTTGGTGTCATGGTTTGAAAACTTTTCTCTAAAGACCCAAAACTCTATCAATCAACTTGTTCAAGGATTAATAGGCTGATTGGTGAGTTACAACTTTTAACCCAGGACTCCTGCTCAGTGAATTTCAGCTTCCTCCTTCAGGTCGGAGGTTCATAGTCCAGATTTTAAACAAAGTGGTATAAAAATAGTTTCATGTTTTCCTTGTTTTTTTTATTGGCATTTTTACCTTCTAGTGGTTATTTATTTGAATGGTTATTTTTATATTTTTGTCAAGAGGTTTGTTTTACTGCAAACCAAATAACCTTGAATGTTCCTTACAATATATTAATCACAGTGAGGTTCAGTTGAATTACGCCTCCTCACTGCTGTATCTTATAAAACCAAACTAAACCAAACTAACCACAATAACACGTCAAAGCTTCACAGAAATATTCAATATACACCAAAGTGTTATATTACAGCTTATTTGCTCAGTTTGTTCAACATAACTATCAAACACGATATGCAACAGAAAGAAGGTTCATGTTGCCTAAAGCTAAAGCTAAATACTCCATTTTCTTTACATAAATGTGGAAAAAGAAAAAAAAAAGGCTTTTCATTCAGACAATGACTTCCGGTTATTAAAAAGTATTTGTCATCGTTATTTTAATGACATGAGCTGTTTTATGTGACCACAGTCTGTATAAGTGTGTATGATTTCCAGTTCGACAGCTCTGAAACATATTACCTCCATTTTAATTGTCTTTAACTTGACTCGTATCTGCTAGCTAACCTACTAGCTGTTCAAAGTCTGAAAGCAAGACTGCGAGGGTGAAATCTTTCAGCTTCCCTTTTGAAGAGCTTGTCGTCCATCTTTATGTAAGTCAATAGTTCCAACTGGGAATCAACTGATCTGTAAATGCTTGGTTATAGCAGAGTCACCATGTTTCCAGATCTCAGCAGTAACTTTGAGTACAAAGATATTATAACCGATAAAAACTGACATTATCTTCTACCAGGGGAACCTTTATGAACCACTGATGTTCGGCGCCATTGGCTGCAAAACAACGCTTGAAGACTAAACGAGTATTTAAACACTTCACATCCTCAAAGCCGAGTCTTCTGTTTCTAATTACCTGATCAAGCCTGCGCCTTCGGGAAATCACAGCTTTGAAATTCGCTTTAAAAGAAGGGACATTTGAGTGAACAACGACGGGACAGGAGGCTGAATACTGATCACTTACATCGCAGTCGCCTTTGAAGGGAGACGGCGTGACAGTAACATGTCTCCTCTGAAATCAGCAGAGATGACTCGTCTCTTTGTTGCAGGTCGCTGTGAGAAACTTGGGATGGTTTATCCAGCAGAAAGAAGCTGAAGAGCAGATAGGGAACACCCAAGTGGACTCAGACACAATAGTTAATGAAACTTACATGAGCTGAGTTTGAATAGCAATAAATGTCAGCGCTACAAAAGCCGGTCACATTGTCCAGCTGCCCTGTGCTTACTGTCTCCTGCAGAGAGGACAGAGAGAAAATGGGTTTTTTATTGTATGTTTTCCTCCTTTCCTTTCCATTAACTTGTTGTTTAAGGTCCAGTTTGTAATGTTGAGGAGGATCTATTGTCAGAAAATATAGTAATATAATAATATGTATGTTTTCATTAGTGTATCAGTGTTTCCCACAGGATTTTATGAGACTATGGTGGGTGGATGTCGGACCCTCTAGGGGGGTCCGGGGGCATGCTCCCTCGGAAGATTTGTTTTAACATTTTAAAGTTAAATGCATCAATCTGATGCACTTTGAAAGCAACATTAAGAGGCTAGATCTATGAAGAACTGTGTGCTCTTGTAAACAATTGAATCATAAACACATGATTGGTGAAAACACAAAATCAACTAGAGCATACATCTGAGCCATCAAAGAAATTAAGCAAAAGTGGTTACCTGTGTTGAACTGTAAGCTAAATTGTAATAAAAAATAAATTGGATTCGGAGGGTACATCATCAATTTGTCGTTAGTTGCAGCCTTAAGGGGAGACGTGGCAGGCAAAAACATTTTGGGTTATTTTGCTTCCATAACAAGTCTTCTTTCAGACTAGTGGAAAGAAAACATCCAAAATACACATTTCTACAACTCTCCCTACATCCCTATTTGCAAACTTTGCACCCCAAATTTGGACATTTAATTTTCCTGGACTTTGAAAAAAACAGTTCTAATGCCCTTAGGTAGTTAAATTCCTCTGGACTCGACCCATTGATGGAGACCCTCAGTGGACTCGGCCCATTGATGGAGACCCTCAGGCAGGCAGCCAGGTGCTCTCCTTGCAGCCTGTTACGAAGGTCTCATTTGACCTGAAAATGAAGGTAACTACAATTAGCCAAATGAATGAAAATATTTTGAGCACACTGCTCTTTTAGTTAAGAAGAGCATGCAGTTTATCATGTAAGTGCAATGGGTTAAATGTTTGGCACACATCTCAGCAACATATTTCTATGAAACTACTCTGACCTACTGCCCCTTTCTCTGCTGTTAAACTCCCCTGCTGTCCCTCCCTCAGGGGAGGCCGTCTCCCCTGCTGTCCCTACGTCAACTACCTGCCCTGCTCTCTCAAAGTCTGTCCCTCTATGAGTCTTTTTTATGTTTTACTGAAAATACGTTAGTTACAAGGCTCGCGGGGCTCTCGTCCGAGACGTCTTGTAATAACAAAGATTCTCTATATACATTTATACTTTCTGAACCGTCTCTGGTAATAACATTAACGTTACATACTTTTTCACAGCAAGCAGCCGGAAATATCAGTTGACATAATCGAGATTGACAGCTAACATCGCTAGCTAATGAACGTTAACGTTAATTATCAATAATAAACTTTTGCAGTAACGTTATCTGTTTGCTGTCGTACATTGATCAGGATAAAATTGTGTTTGAACTAGTAGATACTGTAAAGTTTATTAACGTTTCTTACCTCAAACGATGTGGTGTCCTAAAATGCCTTGACGTCTCGGATGCTGTCAGGTAACGTTATTCCAGTGTGTGTGTGTGTGTGTGTGTGTGTGTATGAGTGTGCGTACGCCGCGTACAGCAAGGGGGGGAGGGGCAGAGCTGATTGACTGGGAGTGAGAGATGCTTTGCTGAAGCAGCGGCATGAAACACAAGTTACTGTGGCGGGACAAATAAGACCATGGCGGGCTGCCACAGTGTAAGTTATTAATGGGAAACACTGTGTATAATCACCTGAATATAGGAATCATTATGTTTTCGTGTCGAGAAATAATCTGAGTTCTCACTTCATTAATGAGCTCAGTAAACAGTTTCCTGATGAGTTTCTGCTCTCAGTCTCTAGTTTCAGTCTTCTTCCATACAGCATGATGTTCATTTAGTGACTGATGGTCCCATTCAGAGTAAAACAGACCATAAACGATAGATTCAGACTCGGTTAAACCGCCATGTTTCTACAGTAGCCCAGAATGGACAAACCAAACACTGGCTCTAGATAGGTCCACTCTAGTTTATCCTCTGCAATAGGAAGTTGAAGTAAGGGAGTTAGAAAGATTGATAAGTAGTGAACCGCTCACTGCTGTTAGCTCGCTCAACCGACTCAGCCCAGGAGCCAAACCCAGCAAGTAACCCCTCACTGGAAGGTAGACGCTGACACTAGCTCATGTCTGCTGTAAACGACAAACAATATATATATATAGCTACATGTTTTTACAGGAAACGTGTAGATATGAGGAAGCAAACAGCGCTCTGCTTCCTGTTTCATGGGGACTTTAATCATTGGTTGTAAAAGAAAGTCAACCGTCCACTTATAATGTGAGTTTTACATTTCCCTGCAGCCGGACAGTAAGAGGACAGAGATAAAGAGTAATGCAGATTGCGAGGAGGCTCATTAGCATGCATGAGAGACAGAACAAAATTACAGGTCAGCTGACCTTTGACCTCGGCGTTCGAGACCCTTGAGTCAGACAGAATGCAGAAGCAGCTCAGGCGTGAGGGACGATGGGGGAGAAAGATTATGATTTATTCTTCAACCAGATCCTATCAGATCAAATACTTACAGTGAGTCAGCTAATAAGCCGGTAATGAGACAAACATGCAAAGAGGCTTAAGTTGTTTAGACAAAGAGACAAGGATGCCTGAGCTATTATTTCATGAGAAGTGACAGAGCCTATTAGGAAATATTGACAGTGGGATCCTCTAAAGTAGCTGCATTTATTTTTAGATGACCGAGGCATTTTGTTGTCTCGTAAATGAATTCATCCTGGAGAGCGAGGAGCGGAGGGCCAATCTAAATATGTGCTCAGGATGAGAAGGTCGAGTGGGAAAAGCTCTTTTCTTCCTCTCCTTTATTTTTCCACTCTGACTGCAATCTACATTTGTCAGAAGGACTTACTGCTTCAGCTGGAGCATCCATCATTACTAAACATCTCCACATGTGCAGCTGTGTTCAGCGATGGGACTGCTCCCATAGCTGTAATATCTGTCCACTGAAAGTTTACATAATCTTTTAAGGATTGTTCGCCGTGCCAGAGCTCGAACAACAAATGTCATTTTGATTATAAGTAATTGTGCTCATAGTTAAAGAAACCATGTTGCTCTGATGTCTGAGAGCTGCAGCCTGTAGAGCAGACAGATGAGTCACTAGAAATTAATGCACATGATTCAGCGGAGTAGAACTGATTCTGTTGTTTGCTGTAGAGGCTAAAATAAGCTCACAGCTCTGAAACCGGGATTCAAACAGAGTTGGGAAGATTTCTTTTTCAGTTCTGTGGTGTTTCTGCACTACACTACCCAGAGATCACCTGTCAATCAGGCTGAGCAGCACTGGCGGAAGACAATGCGACAAACGTGCGCTCTTGTATGGTAAATAAAACATGATAAAGTTCCTGTAAAGTGCACTTCCAGTGGATAAAACATGATAAAGTTCCTGTAAAGTGCACTTCCAGTGGATAAAACGTGATAAAGTTCCCTCTCGGGCACTAATCCTAACCAGGACTCTCCAGGCTGGAGCCCTTTTTAGAAGAAGATAAACTTCATTAAGGGGGAAACCCGGATACAGACATGCAAAGGTGGAGTGATGGGCTGCCACATAGGGGCTCAAGGGCTCTTCAGCAGTGCACATGAGGTGGAACTGGCACCTATCCATGTGCCAGTCCACTCTCGATTGGTCCCTGCAGACTGAGCTACTGCCACCCCAAGAAGAAAACAGTGTTACATGCGATGGCCGGGAATCAAACCCATGTCAACTGCTTAGAAGGCAGCTATGCTAACCACTATACCACCATCGCACCACTTCTGGAGTCCTACAAATGCAGTCCTGAAAGTTCAGCCTCCAGTACTGCAGCTACATGCTACTAGCATGCTAATATGCTAAGCTAAGATGGTGACTATAGTAAGTTAAACATCAGCTTGTTAGCAGTGTGTTAGCAGTGTGTTAGCATGCTGATGTTCCTCCCTCTGGAATCTGAGAGAGAGCGAGAGAGGAAAACTGTCTGTGACACGACGGAGTGACTTATAAAAGTTTTAAAATCTGCACCAGAACTATGTGAACCTGTTTGACTCGTTGACAGTGTCAGGTCCCCCCCCCGCACTCATCAGGGCTGCTAATTGATGCTCCTCTGCTTAAGGATGCAGGTCTGGTGATCATCAGCATGCCGACCCCCGCCTCAGGATGTGTTGGCATGCAGGACTGGCAGAGTAAAGCAAGTTTAATCGGTCAAATGTGACCAGAAAGCCAAGAGGGAATCAGACAGCAGCTTTACGAAGGGACGGGGACGGGGACGGGGGGGGACATCATCTGTTATTTTTAGAGGGGGTGGTAACCATAGAGGAGTGTCAGGACAGCTCAGTCTCTGTCTGTGTCCCAAATTCTGTAAACCAGCGTCAGTGTCAGTGTGTCTGAGGCAGAGCTGATGGAGAAACAAGCAAAAGGTCAAATACTATCACATCACACACACGAAATAAATCCCACGTAGCCTCTGAACCTTCATGTAGATACTGACGTAAAATACTGATTCACTTTGACGTTTCAGCTGTTGGTAGAACTGCAGAAATGACAAGTTTGGTTTAACATGAAAGCTCCAGTGTGAAACAGTGAGGAGGATCTACTGTATTGTCAGTAATATAATATTCTTAGGTTTGTTTTCATTAGTGTTTAATCACCTGAATATAAGAATGTTTTTGTTTCCTTAGAATGAGACGTTTTTATCTACAGGGAGGGGGTCGTCTTCTGGTGGAGTCCGCCATGTTAAACCGCCAGTAGGCCAGAACAGACAAACCAAACACCGGCTGTAGATAGTAGTTAGTTAGTTAGTAGTTTTTCAAGTTTTATGGCCCCCATAGATTCTCCTCTGCACTTGTAACAAGAGGGTGAAGTGAGGGGGTTGTAATCTGCAACATCACCTCTCTAGACGCCACTAAATCCTACACAGTGGTCCTTTTAAAAAGGTTTATTGTGTATTTATGTATTGCAGTAATGTTTTTGGTCACTTGGGGGCAGCAGAAACAAGTTGTGAACATAACATTAACATATCATCACATTTCCATGTCAAAAATAAATGTTTGTAGTTGTTTAATATGGATTTAAACTACTCTTTAATATACAAGTCTAATAAAAACACAATTCTAGTTTAAAAAATGTGTTTAGTTTGATGCAAAATGGTCAGTGGTTCCTGTAAATGTATGCAAACAGTTGATAAAAGAGCAGGTTTCCTTCATTTGTTGTTTGTTTGCGAACAACAGAAATGATGTAGAATGATGGAAAGATTTTCAGAATATTGCACTTTCATGTAGAACTTAATCGTAGCAGTGGCCCCAAGATAATTTTTTTTATAAAGAGGAGGTTTAAAGAGGAAGGAATTATGCTTTTCAGCATTAACATTTTGAGCACTGGACTCCCTGACTGGTCCCAGACCAGCAGACTGCTCTGCACTGTGTGTTCTGACACCTTTCTATCAGAACCAGCATTAACTGTTTGAGCAGTTTGAGCTACAGTAGCTCGTCTGTTGGATCGGACCACACGGGCCAGCCTTCACTCCCCACGTACATTATGACCCTGTCTCCGGTTCTGTTCCTTCCTTGGACCACTTTTGTTAGGTACTGACCTCTGCAGACCGTGAACACCCCACAAGAGCTGCAGGTTTGGAGATGCTCTGACCCAGTCGTCCATCACAATGTGGCCCTTGTCAAAGTCGCTCAAATCCTCATGCTGCCCATTTTTCCTGCTTCTAACACATGTTGGATCTATAACTTTGTCATAATGTGGTGATTTTACAGTAAATAAGAGTCTACTTAAGTCTTTAAAAAAAGAAGATTTAAGGCAGAAACAGTGTACACATCTCATAACTATTTCTTTTTAATAGCGTTATCTTGAGATAAGTTCTTCAAACTGTTTTCTCTCATATGAAAACAAATCACTTTAAGATTTATCAGAGATCAGGAGTTCCTGTCTAGATGAAAGCAGAGAGAGTCTTCAGAACAAGAGCAGTAAAAGAAAAGGTCTGTGGCTTTAGACAATTCACAGAGAGGATAAAATGGACACAGACAGTCAGTCAACTCTTCCTCACAGGTTAGTTAATGATGTTACTGAGTCAATGTGAGCAGATTGTGTCTGTAGATTGAAGAGAATCAGAGTCTCACTGATGGTAGAAATAAAGGTTTTACTTCCTTTAAAACAGACGTTTTTTGAATGGAGTTTGGTGTGACAGTGTGGAGCAGAGGGGATTTGAACCTTAATAATTCCCATAAACTGAGCTGACCTACCTTCTAATAATGAACCTTGGAAACAGCAGCTAATAGCTTAAACTACAATATTTTTATTTTATCCTATTAAACTGGAAAAGACCTCAAAATCTGTATGTACCGTCAGTCAAATTAGTGGAGCTGCTTTCACCCAAAAGGGATGCTTGGGGAGCTTGACATGAGGCCAAAGTACCCAGATGGGCTGCTCTCATCCGTGCATAGATGGCGTGTTGTAGAGGAAGCATTAGTTCAAAATAATGGACAATGCAAGGAGGGACGAGTGCAACATGCAGCCAGGATGAAGTGCATGAAAACAACCTTTATGGTAGAAACTTCGGAGTAATGAATCACACACGATCTCGACATATTGAGATATATTAACACACACTGCCACTGCACAGCTTCCACACGTAGGACAGGATATAACGAAACCTCCTGCCACCCTGAAGCAACCAGTTATGACAACAAAAGACAAAGAAATGAGCTCAAAGAGTCTTTTCTTTCCATTCCTGAGCAGGTGGAGGACATCAATGAAGTTCTTCTGTAAAAGATGAGAGGGGGTAAGTAAGGGTAAGAGTGAGGGTGACACTGCTGTGGTGTCAGTTAGTGCACACTATCAACATCTGAGGCGTTTAAATATAAACTCGTCCTGAGGCCTACAGACGGCCGTCGTGGGCTCAGCTGCGACGCTTTGGGGACAAAATGCCTTTATCTGCGACAGGGCGGCTCTAACAACAGCAGACTGCCGACGATCTTCATCTCTCGCATTAAACCTCCACTGTTTCCCGCCAGATTGTCAGTCCCGAAACCGTGGCGTTTGACTTTTATACGCAGCAGGTGAGCGAGATGTGGTGTCGTAACCTGGAGTAAAAAGCGATGGCATTTCGCAGAGAACCTGATTTAATATGCTAATTGCTGCTCATGAATTTTAATGTTCCTACAGATGAGCCTTGGGGAACTCCGGCGATGACGCAGCACGGCGGACCTCGCCGTGTGGAGTCCCCTGATACAGCGAGGGAGCGGTGACCCTGGATCTGTCACAGCCCGCCCCCCCCGACACGCTAATCACACGCAACGCCACGCTAATAGTTGAAGAAGGAAAACAATCCGAGGTTTCACCATCAAACTAACGCCGGATGAGCCTCCTGTGGTCTAATTTATCGAACAGACAGAAAATCCACAAATCCTCACATAAATCCATCCTCCTCTGTCACACACACACACACACACACACACACACTCACACGCACGCACACACACACACACACACACACACACACACACACACACACACACACACACACACACACACACTCACACACACACACACACACACACACACACACACATACATACCTGCACTTTCAATCAGACGTTTTTACATTTAAACTGTTACAGCTGTACACCCATCTTGATTCCCCGGGAGCCCGTTCTTACTCTTTCCATTATTTATCAGCTCTGTGACGGCAGCGATGGAGCTGGTTTCTGTTCTGTTTTAAGATGATGCACAGATGGAAAGAGATGGTTTCTTCTACAAGGTCAGACAAGGTAATACAACACCTGACTCACCTGAATGTAGAGATCCCTGCTGGGTTTTATTTACTGGTTTCTGGGTTTGTGTGCTGGGAAACAGATTGATGGGTCAACACTGCAAAAACAGGCCAAATATTCTTACATATAATCTAATTTCCTTTTTTTAAATTTTACTTGGCTTGAATAAAAGTAGAATAAAGATCTAAAACACAGTAATGGGCCTTAAAAGTAGAAAAAATGCCAAAACTTTAAACAAGTTGTTCTTATTACAAGCAATGATAACTCAGTTTTTTAAGACTCTTAAAATCAGTATTTTGGTCACTTTATTGAGCTCAATTATATATTGTACCTTTAATCTACAATGAGATACAATTTCTTCAAACAGCAGAATAATAATCAGTGACTTTGTCTTAAATGAAGCAACAAAGATCCACAGGTTGGACTCGACCCCTGGGCCGCTGCAGCAAGGATTCAGCCTCGGTACATGGGACACCAGCTCTATCGACTGAGCTAACCGGGCGCCCAAAACCAGATTACTTTCTAATGCAAAAGATGGTTGATAAGATTATTTTGGTGTTTTTTGCTGTGAACAGATTCTTTTGTTCATACAATTGGACGGATCAATACAAAGATATTAAAGCTACACTGATCAATGATTCATTCGTCATTTTGATTCATAAAAATGTTTGAATTTATTGAGACTTTCTCCTCTTTTACTTGTTTTTTACTTGTTCATGGTGGGAACTGTTGGCACTTATAAGGATTGTCCTGTGATAACTTCTGTTGTCTTCTTTTTTTAAACATAAACACAATCATTCAAACACATCTGACCTGTTGTGCATATTGTGTATATACTATATATATACTGTATGTACTGTAATAGCCACCTCATGTACAGGAAAGAAATCTGTGTGGAAATATTTATTTCAGCACTCTGCACCATTACACTAATGTCTGTAATGTTATTGTTTTTGTTTGTTCATATGTATATATATAACTGTATATTGTAGTTTATTTAGTTGAACTTGTTTATTTGTGCTCATTCTGTGTTTGTACATAGAGAGAAATGTAAAATCTCGGATTTCTTTGTATGTGTGGTAACAGGAGCGTTTTTAAAAGTTTGCATTTTCAGGCCCCAGAAACGTTATCATGTGAACAAAAGACCAAACTGAAACCAAAGTTTCCCGTCTTCCACTGAAACTGTTCTCAGGGTCCTCGAACTGAAATGAAATGAATCCATTTTGTAGTTTTAAATTGCAGCGAGCCTTAAAGCAGCTCGGAGGAGAAGTGTACCTCTCTCTGTTTCTCATTCATTACCTCCATTAGTCTCCCTCCAGGCTTTCCCCTTCACGTCATCAAGACGGGTGAAGCTTCTCCCTCACCCCCCCGTCCCGAAGCAGGCTGATAGGAAGGGACATCATGTTGCTGCAGATGGGGGCAGGAGGGTCATTGTTTAGTCATCTCACTGACACAAAGCAAACCGGCTAGCTCTGATTAGCTCGGCCTCCTTTTCCTCCTCGAAGAAGACTAAAATAAAGAGTATTCCTGTTGCTGTCCCTCCTCTCGGTGCACACTGGATTTCTTTGTAGTGAAATGTTTCCCCTAAGTGCTCTTTTCGCCTCGTAGTCCCTCTGTTTGCTCTCTGAGAGACAAACCTATTTTAAACCGTTGGCTCCTGTCAGAAAAAGTTAGCGTGCGATGCCCGACGCTCGCCAGCAGCGCCGTCCAGCTCCCCTGTTTGTTTCTGGAAGTGACAGAGAGCGTCTTGTTGTTTTATTAGTGCCGGTGCGGAGAGGGAATCTAGCGTCTGTGTCAGACCCCTGGCTCAGGTGTCAATCACACACATAAAAGCACCTGCCTGCTCTGAGAGCGGGCTAAATGAGAGAGGCAACAAATAGTGTTTTATCCCGGCCCGCTGTGGCGTCCCACCGCTGGCACATGTTTTGTGTAGCGCCATAAAAACCTGTTGCTTTTCATTTAGCAGAGAGGATTGTGGGACGGAGAGTGGGTGACAGCGAACGAGGACGTCTGATGAAGTCTGACAGCCGTCGACAGAGATTGAGATTTCTGCCTCGGCGGCTCGCGGAGGATTCTCCGGTGATTCAGTGCTCTGATTTGTACGTTCGGTGAAATGTCGCCCAGTTAAACGTCAGAAAGAGCCTTTTAACGGAGGAACATTTATCATATTAAATCTAGTCTCATTTGTTTTTCCTCGTCTGGTTTTCAAGACATTTTTTACATCCCGATGATTCTTTAATGATGTGTCAAATCCTAAAGTTAGACGAACAGTTTTTGTAGCTGCGGATCAAAAAAACAAAACCAGTCAATATACATTAATTCTTCAACCCCAAAACAATGTGATATCATCTCCATAAGCACAGTAATCTATAGCTAGTGAGCAGTGCAGCAAACTTAACCGTCCTATTAAGCCACTCTGGGAGCTCAGAGCGCCGCGGCAGTGTCGGTGTTTAACGGTCTCTAATACACGAGCTACCACCTGGAGCTGTTGGCAGCTAGCTTATAGCTACAAATAAATGTCCCCTAATAAACTGTAAATCCCTGAAAGTTGAATTGAAACCGTTGTGGGAAGTAGCAGAAAGATGATATAACTGGTAGTTTAACTGATTAATGTTGATTTTGAGTAACTTTCCCAACTCTTCTTTTCCATATGTTTACCTCATTATTTGACACTTTGACCTCGTTTAATATCAAAATCCTCATTCTAATATTTTATATGACAGAAACAGAAGAAAAGCATAAAAACGTCCCTTTAAAATATTCAAATACATTAGCAGAACTCTCTTCTTTAGTAAAAGGACAACCTGCATGATCACAAGTGACATTTTAAGCCCCTGATGAGAACGGAGGCTGATATTAAAATGTTTGATAAGATTAATCCCCGCGAGCTCGCACAAACAAACACGAAAGCTCCAGGTGCGACCCGGACGCTTGAGGCAGCAGCTGGCGGGATGAAGAACGCGTGTTTACCTGCAGGATGTGACGCTTCATGCCTTAAGGATCTTAAAGCACACACGTTTAACATGCCGCAGAGTCCGGGCGGATTTAACAAAGCACGTCCGTCCTGAATGGACTGTGACGTGCTGAGCTGTTGACTTAATTAATGGGACTCATAAAGCAACGAGGCGCTGAGACAAAACGTCATCTCAACATTTATCAGAGCCAGAATGGATCAATGTCCACCGCAAGATAAGCAGCACCATCTATCACACACACACACAAACACACACACACACACACACACACACACACAAACACACACACACACACACACACACAAACACACACACACACACATTACACCTATTATCCAACGTAGGGACTCGGCTGGTGTCCCCACTTGGACAACCTGTCCCCAATTAACTAGTCTGTAATATGTCCCCAAAGGTGGCCTAAGTCACACACACTCACACACACATACAGTTACTTATGCCACTTTTGGGGACATTACACTTACTACCCAAACCTTATAACCACTGGTTATATTTTATTGTCTGTACATTAATGTTTATTGGCTCATTGTTTGTTGTTGCCGCTGTGGCAGTCGTGCTGTCCGTTGTTCTTGAACAGAAGGAGATTGATAGACAGAACGTAGCACTTAGTTTGGTTCCTTACTAACACTGGCGCCGAACGGTGCTGCAGCTTCTATTATTTTCTATCTATAATAATCCCCAGGTTTAGCTCCGACATGCATTGGGAGGTTTACAGTGAAAGATATGTAGCCCTGTGCAGTTGTGGAGGATGCAAGATTTCAGCACTATTAGTAATGTGGCTGCTTTTATATAAAAATTTAAAAAAAAAATTTGTTTGCAGTAATTAGAAAACATATTATTTTAACTAAGATCTGACCATTTGCAGCCATTTTGTGACACAGTGAGCCAGTAAAGACCTAATTTATTGATGAATATGGATCATGCAAGCTAGAGCGCTAATGTGGGTTAGTTATGACTTCACATCCAAACTAGTTGGTTTTCAGTTTCAAACTACGTAGCAGTTCCTGAACCTCTAGTGTCGACTTTACATCCTAACTTAGGAGAGAACTTAAACATAACTGGTGCAACCCAGTGCAGGACTCTAAAATGAAAGTATAAAAGTATTATGAACAAAATGTCTCTGCAGGAAAAGTGCGCAGTTATTATCAGCCTGGCTTTTAACTGTGAATGGTTTTCACACATTATTTCTAAGACAGGAATCAGCAGGTCTTATTTTATTTTTTTTAATGTCTCATTTCAGAATTACACTCATTGTGTTTATTGCTTTTCCAACAGACTTGGACAGAAAGACTTCCTGCAGTGATTACTTTAGACCTTGCGCGCAGTTGGAGCTCAGTTGTGGCTGGAAAGTGTTTAATATGCTGCGTGTTGTTGCTTGTGTTAGCTCTATTAGCATCCACAGACTCCTCGTCGCCGTCTCACCAGGTGAGTCTTAAGATTTGGCGTGCTACCGCTGGACTTAAATCTTTACACCTCAAATAAATACTAATTCATGTTAGAGTTGTTGTTGGAGCAGCTGATAACTGCACAGCGTCTTCCCCATTTCATAGACATTGTAAAAAAGTAACGTTACATAGAAAGTGAAGATAAAAGTAGGAAATTGTACACTTCTTAGGACAGCTTGCACACTGTAGGGCAGTAGTTCCCAACCTTATTCCCTTCAGGAACCTCTTTTCTATCATTGATTAAACTGATGAACCGACTAAGTGACATATCTTATGTATATTTCATATAATATTTAATGCATAACAATAACAATAACAGTAACAGTACAGAACCACTGTTGAACTGTACAATGAAACTAAACAGTGAACAGGAAGGTTTTGTAAAATGAATTTTAAGCGGATTATTACTCTGAATATCAAAGATGGGGGTTTTTTTTAGGCACATTTTCTACAATTCTCTGTCTATATTATGTATTTTTTTCATTTCTAACAATCATACAAACTTTATAGGCTTGTTTTTTGACAAATTCAATGTTTTTTTCTAATTGTTCCTCTCATTGACAAGGCTGTTTATCAGAGAGCAAAGGCTCTGTGAATATTACTTGTGTTCAGTTATTCAAATACATAAAATAGATTTTTTAAACATAAGTAATCTTACAACCCTAAAAATCAAGAACCCCCCCATGAAGCTTTGTCGACCCCCAGGTTGGGAACCACTACTGTAAGACGACGCCACCGCAGTAATGTTGTTAAAGCGGACGGCCACTGAAGCTGCAGCATGTGACGACTCAAGAGTGAAACCAAGTTCACACACAAAGTGGATTCTGACATCAGGAGAATTCAGATAAAAAAACAAAGACACCCGATAGGAAAATCTGCAGATTAAAGGAAACATTTGGCCTCAATTTCACTCCGACAACGATTTATAAAACATAATCATTTATTGAAATTACTGACCGACGTTTATACTGGAATACGAAGACATATAGAAACATTTTTGCAACACTGGATGAACAGTTAACTGCAGCTTATATGGGGTTTCTTTTTGAATAAATAAGTGCATACATACAGTATTTATATATATATATATATATATATCTTTGTGAGACACACTTTCAAGCATAAAATAGCATCACATCACACAGCAATGTCCTCTGTATACAAGGGGGAGGTCATCAAGGCCTTTTCAGTTCAGTTTCAGTGCACCCCCCAACCCGAACAACCTCCACAAAATGCACAAAGAGAAACAACATCTGCAAACATCGATCGTGGATCCATCGCGTGAAGGCAGTTCGTCTAAGAACGATGGAGGGAATAACTGAGGTTCTTATTTATATTTCTGATTAATCATTTTAATTTCTATTCATGGTAATTTCACTTATTTCCAAAGCAGAACAAACCGAAGGGTCCTTGAACGCACCACAGTGGAAAGACGTTTGTTGCCAAAGAAAATCAAACTATTGAGGGAATAGAGAGAAACAATATTCTCTAAGAAAAAGGCTGAATATGAGACTGATCGTCCTCTTGTCGCTCTGATCAATTGATGTATTGATTAGATAAATCTGAGGTTTGTTTCTGTCCCGGCGGGTTGGGAGCGGCGACTATCAGTCAGTCCGGGTACAAAAGGAAACCAGAGAACGTGCTGTATTTGTTGTTGTTCCCGCCGTGCGCTTTGCCGCCGTCCAGTTTGACGTAAATCTCGTCACCGGAGTCGAGGTGCAGGACGACGCTGTTGCTGGCGTAGTCGTAGTTCTGGTCGGCATCCTGCGCGATGGCGCTGGCTCGGACCTGGAGAAAGAGACAGAGAACTGTGAGTCAGTCAGTCTGTTAAAATACAATTTAGAGTCGTATACATGTGCTACTACAGTGGTTCCCAAAATGGGGGTCGGGACCCGATATCTCAGCATTTTGTTCATTTCTATTAAAAATAAAATAAATTGTTATTTCTAAAGTTAAGTTTGGCGACCACTAGTGGGGGTCCCGACCCCCAGGTTGGGAATCTCTGGTTTATATTATTATTTAAGATCTTTTTTGACAAATTCAATATAAGTTTGGAAGACTATTAAATATGTATGATTGTTTTAAATATTTAAAAAATACATAATACAGACAGAATTGTATAAAAAGTTCCTAGTAAAAGTTCAGTAAAACTCACAGGAGCTGCTCAAAATTAATTAAAATGTACACAAACGTCCTGCAGGTATTGCACTGTTTGGGCTTTCTGTACTGTTGTTGTTATGAATTGAATATAATATGAAATATCCATATAATATTAGTCAGAAGTCGTCAGTTGAAAAAGGGTTGGAAACCATAAGAGCACAAGACGGGCAACACAGGTCGGTTTTCACTCCTGCAAACACCAATTCCAGGGTTCCCACTCTTTTTAAGAAACTGTTTTCAAGGATCTTTTCCAGGAATTTTTTCTTAACAATCCAGGACAGAACCCTACATACTGGACTGATTAATCAGGCCGATTATCTGCTGTAAACATACGCCTGAATTTTCTACAAAATATAATAGAATTATACATGACTTTTCTTTGTTTTGATATCGACATTGTATATCGACCATTCATTAACCAGATTGTTGCACATTAATCAGACTATTGCACATTAACAAGAGTGTTGCACATTAACCGGTGTTGCACATTAACCGGTATTGCACATTAACCAGTGTTGCACACTAACCAGAGTCTTGCACATTAACCATAGTACTGCACATTAACCAGAGTATTGCACATTAACCAGTGTTGCACACTAACCAGAGTCTTGCACATTAACCATAGTACTGCACATTAACCAGAGTATTGCACATTAACCAGTGTTGCACATTAACCAGAGTCTTGCGCATTAACCATAGTACTGCACATTAACCAGAGTATTGCACATTAACCAAATTATTGCACATTAACCAGAGTACTGCACATTAACCAGAGTACTGCACAATAACCACAGTGTTTCTCATTAACCAAAGTATTGCACATTAACCACAGTGTTGCACATTAACCAGATTATTGCACATTACCAAAGTATTGCACATTAACCAGATTATTGCACATTAACCAGATTATTGCACATTAACAAGAGTGTTGCACATTAACCAGATTATTGCACATTAACAAGAGTGTTGCACATTAACCAGTGTTGCATATTAACAAGAATGTTGCACATTAATCAGTATTGCACATTACCAGAGTACTGCACATTAACCAGAGTATTGCACATTAACCAGAGTACTGCACATTAACCAGAGTACTGCACATTAACCAGAGTACTGCACATTAACCAGAGTACTGGACATTAACCAGAGTACTGCACATTAACAAGAGTGTTGCACATTAACCAGAGTACTGCACATTTACCACAGTACTGCACATTGACCACAGTGTTACACATTAACAAGAGTGTTGCACATTAACCAAATTATTGCACATTAACCAGATTATTGCACATTAACAAGAGTGTTGCACACTAACCAGAGTACTGCACATTAACCAGAGTACTGCACATTAACAAGAGTGTTGCACATTAACCACAGCATTGTGCATTAACCACCAGAGTGTTGCACATTAACCAAATTATTCCACATTAACCAGAGTATTGCACATTACCAGAGTACTGCACATTAACCAAATTATTGCACATTAACCAGAGTATCGCACATTAACCAGATTATTGCACATTAACTAGTGTTGCACATTAACCAGAGTATTGCACATTAACCAGATTTTTGCACATTAACCAGAGTATTGCACATTAAACAAATTATTGCACATTAACCAGATTTTTGCACATTAACCAGAGTATTGCACATTAACCAGTGTTGCACATTAACCAGTGTTGCACATTAACCAGAGTACTGCACATTAACCACAGTGTTGCACATTAACCAAATTATTGCACATTAACCAGTGTTGCACATTAACCAGAGTATTGCACATTAACTAGTGTTGCACATTAACCAGTGTATCGCACATTAACCAGATTATTGCACATTAACCAGAGAATTGCACATCAACCAGATTATTGCATATTAACCAGATTATTGCATATTAACCAGTGTTGCACATTAACCAGATAATTGCACATTAACCAGTGTTGCACATTAACCAGATTATTGCACATTAACCAGTGTTGCACATTAACCAGATTATTGCACATTAACAGTTTAATGCCTCTCTGTACCTGTTGAAGTTCACAGAATGATCCTGTAATATTTCCTGTAATGGTTGCTGATATTTCCAGTCAGAGAGACTGAAGTGAAGTTCTGTTAACAGCCTGAAAAGATTCGGGACTTTTGAGGAAATATTCAGATCCTCAGAAGAGAAACACTGTAATCACTTTATTTTACACTGTTAATAAACATATTTATTGCATCACAGACTCAGTTCTGTAGTTTGGAATCTTTTCCACAGCTTCATCACGACAATGTAGTTTTTAACACGATACACAATATTATTGTATATCTTACCATGTCTAATATTTAATATTCCTGTTTTATCTGACTGTATTTTATTATATTTTACTGTATTCTTTGTTCTCGGTGCTGCTGCTGTGTCAGTGTGAATTCCCAGTTATGGGGATGTGAACTGGGAATTCCAACCAATTTGCTATTTTTGCATTTTGCATCATCTTCATTATAAGTAAACTTTGGCTTTTATTAATGATTTGTGCAGGAGGATTATTCCTCTCTAATTGACTTTAATAAAGACTCTCATTAAAGGATCTTATTGCCATCAACACTGAATCTTCAGCTCAATATCATAAAGTTCAGATCAGAAAATAAACGTTCAGAGTCCCCCTGAAGCCGAGGATCAATAAAGGTCCATGTTACCTGTTCAATAACACACAGTCCACCTGTACACTGTGTCTGTGCTGTTACTGTAAGGTTTATGTAATTTGACAGACATATATATAAATATAAATTAATTTGATTTGCTTTTAAAATATTTCAATGTTTAATCTTAATATTCAGATTAACTGACATTATTGATTAATAATTTAATGGATTACGTTACTGATTACAGTAAATTACCGCCTATGAGTACAGCTGAGTGTAGTCTGTCCCGCACTGTCCCGCACTGTGTCCCTGCAGGACGCAGGCGCAGAGCTGTGCGCGTGGAGCCTGACCTGATACACGGATCGATATGAAGCTGATTATAGATTTATTGATCGAACCGGATGAGATACAGAACCACGGTGCAGTTTACACTCCCGGGTTCCGGATCACTCTCGGTGCGTAATGGAGAGCTCATCCACGCGCGAGGCGGGAACCCAGACTAACGCGTTAAATGAGCGCGTGCGGAGCGCACGAGGGTTTACCTGTCCGTTCTTGCACAGGTCGGCCCACATGCTGGTCCCGTCCCCCCCGCGCATCAGCACGTGGTAGGTGAAGTAGTAAATCCCAGACACCTGGCACGTGAACTTCCCGGTTGTGGGGTCGTAGTGGTTCCCGAGGTTCGTGACCACGTCATCGAACCGGAGCACCTCGTATCCCTCGTGCGGGTTCTTCAGACCCACATAAAACGCGATCTTCGCCCCGCCGAGCGCGGAGCCCAGCTCTCCGCCGGTGTCCGTCCGCGCGGTGCCCACCACCCCGGGGTACCCCGTCTTCCCAGAGTCCCCTCTGTCCCCCGGCGGGCCTCTCGGACCCGGCGGACCCGGTTCGCCTGGCGGTCCCCTCGCCCCGGGTTTCCCCGGCCGACCCGGCTCTCCTTTAGTCCCTTGAACAAAAGTCGGGGAGGGGATCGCGCTCAGGTCCTGCATCACCTCCAGAGCCGTGGCGCTCGGTTTGGGGTTGTACGGGTCGCAGATCATCCGACAGGTGCCCATCATCTCGTAGTGCGCGTCGGTCTTGGAGGTCTGGACCAGCAGCGGGATCGCGATGATGAGAGCCAGAACCATGACGATGCCGACCACAGCGGCCACGATCCTCTTCCTCTGCAGGGTCCGAGAGGCGAGCGCGAGGAAGTCCGTTTTGCTTTGGGACGTAATGGTGGAGGGTGGCGGGAACTGCGAGCCAGAAACTGAGTGGACCCGAGCGGAGTCAGTAGAGTCCGGAATAAAGGGAGCAGAGAGAGAGAGAGAGAGAGAGAGAGAGAGGGAGGGAGGGAGGGAGGGAGCCTGCAGCGGTCTTTGTGACACTCGGACTCGGACTCACGCAGCTGACAGCGCGCACATCGGTTGTGGCAGCAGCGGAGCGGCGGGTCTCCGAGCGGGACCCGGACCCCCCCAGCGGGTTTTATTCACCGAGGAGAGTCTGCTGCTGACGTAACGAGCCTGCTGAGATCCGGATTAAAGAGCGAGACAATAATCATTCCATCTTTATGTATGAATTATAAATCCTCCTCCGCCTCCGGGGACCGGATCAGGACCCGGATCAGGATTACTGACAGACTCACAGACATTTCCTCTGAATGTGAGAGCGATAATCTGTGACAGTGAGACAGTGTGAGGACAAACAGGAAGCATTATATATATGATACATGAGTCTGTGGTTAATTATTGATTATTAATCTATTAAACTCTGAGAGAAAGACTCCACTCACACTTTAACCTCCAGCAGACGAGTACTGAGACCAACTGTACAATAAACCTCTACATACACAATACAGAGAGTCTTCAAACAGGTGGTCCGGGGACCAACAGGGGTCCTTGAGAGGGTTATCGGGGACCCCAGATAACTCTCTCAAAGACCCCTGTTTGAACTTTTATCACTTTTTTTGGAAGTTGGAACAATAGGGGAAGAAACAGAGTTGCTGTTTTCATATTGATCTCATCTGGAACCTAGAAATCAAACGCTCAGAGGGGATTGGTCCTCTCTGATTGGGGGTCTATCGTCCTCCCCAAACACCCCTCACATGAAGAAGTCTGTCTGTCTGACTCATTGATCCTTTATCGGACTCAGGGTTACGAGCTCTGGAACATCAGTAACTGTATTGAAGTCTTCCTGTCAGTGTAATGTTCTCTGACTATAAAGTACTTCACTGTGTCGTGGCCTCTGAAGGTGGGACACTGGCAGCTGATTGGTTGATGGGAAGCAGACACAGAGGCTCAGAGGACAGCAGGTCGGTGCCACCAGGTGGTCCAAATACACACAGATAGTCTCTGGGTCCTGCCTCAGTACATCAGCTCCAGCTCTGCAGCCCCACGGCGGCAGGAGGAGGAGGAGGAGGAGGAGGAAGAGGAGGTGAGATAAGGTTGCAGTGAACTCGGTCAGTTTCCATCAGCCTTTAAAGAATAAACAGGAAGTCACAGGAATGTTTCCTTCCTGTGAGATCATCTGTGCTCTGCCTGTAGGTCTGGATAATAACAGTTCCCGTGAGGAGCAGCAGGAGGAGTTCCTTTAATAAAAGTTACCGACTGCAGCTTTAATCTGTTTGTGTCAGCAGTCAGACAGTGCTGGGGGTTTCTGCCTCCTCTGTTTGGGGGTGTGATGTTAGCGGCGGGGTTTCCTGGGACCCTGCGAGGGGTCGCTCAGCAGTCTCACCTCATACACAAACTGCAGCTCCTACGCTTCACCAGTGGCCAAATGCATGCTGGGAGCCGGTCTACGCAGGGAGGGAGATGTGTTTGCCGTACACCGGTATCATCTGGCCTCCGGTTCGTGGTTGAACCTCCTTCAGGGGGAGAAAGTTGTCTGTTTAATCTGAGACACGACCTTCCTTCTGTTGTCAGGATCAGCTAATCCTTATCTGCACAGATCCAGGATTCAACCTCTCCTCATCTCCCCACGTCTCAGCAGGCTAAGCTAGCAGCTAACAAAGCGCCCATGTCGGTTCCCAGGAGCCCCCCCCCGACCCTGCTGATGAGTGCCAGACACACACACACACACACACACACGAGCAGATCCATGAACACAATCCAGGCAGACAAGTGCACTGACACTCAGACAGGAAGCCGTGGAGCCCCCACAGCGTCACCGCCGCGCTCCCCGATGGGCACAGATGAAATCATTCTGTGTTGGTGATTAGCATCCTCACGGATTTTAAGAAAAGAGCTGAAATAAAAACAGACTCACTCGCAGCTTGATTTTCTCAAACTGAATAATGCATATTCATCGTGTGTGTGTGTGTGTGTGTGTGTGTGTGATAAACCAGAGCTAAGGGAAAGTGAAAGATGGCTTTTATTCAGTGACAGCTCGAGCTTCCTGCCGTTCCTTCGTTGTGTCACTTGTATGGTTGCAGCTGTAACGACACAAACGTGCATCGAGTCCTCGCTGCAGCGGCCATGTTGAATCCGACCTGCGGCCCTTTGCTGTCAGTCCTCAGCTGGTCAACATGCACGCAGTCAAACCCCCGACTGTTTCTGTAGCTTCCATTAAAGGAGGCATTAAAGGGCCAGTGCCAAGGATTTAGTGGCATCTAGTGGTGAAGCTGCCGATTGCAACTGACTGAACACTGCTAGAGTCGACCTGGGAACCGGGCTGTAGAGCGTGTAGGAGAAACTACGGTGCGGTTTGTCCGTTCTGGGCTACTGTAGAAACATGGTAGACTGTAGATAAACACGTCTCATTCTAATGTAACAAAAACACAATGATTCCTATATTCACATTAAGGATGTCACATCGATAAGTCAATGCCAAAATTCTAGAAACTTGACACTACTCATTTTTCTACAGTATCGTACCCAGAATGCAATTCTTCTGGACCTGACGGAACAGCGTATACGCCCACAAATATTTATATAGTCTGCCATTAAATGCCATAGGAAGAAGAACATGTTGAAGTGTGGAAGTGCAGCCGTTCAGGTGGTTTACTGGTGGACAGCTCTCTCCACTGGCTGCAGGCGCTGTGTTCCACTGCGGCTGAGCTCCTGGTGAGACCGACAGCGGTGGAGAGCCGCACACTGACCACGCCACTGCAAGTGCAACAAAAGCCCCGCAAACAAACCAAAAAAGTGATTTATTAATGTAATCTGTGCAAAAGATGTACAGACGACAGAATACAGTTCATTCAGGTAACTCAAGCAAACAGTTTGCCCCAAAGATCAACATTATCTTACGTTGTGGCTTTAACAGCTTTAACTCTGAATTAAGGGTTAATTTCAGCCAAACCAGCGTTGGTGATGTTGGTCTGTTCACTTTGAATAAGTTAAGATTGTTACAGTTATGGTAAAATGATGGTTTATGGTTTATTTCTGTCCCATTGTTGTTGTGAGATGTTGGTGCTCTAGTGCGACGTCCAATAGCGAGACGATTTCACATATATAACCTTTAATCTGTGCCTGTGAAGTAAAAGTAAAGTTTATAATGAGGAACAGCAGCTGAGTAAATGTTCTTAGTGATATTCCACCGCTGCTATGATTCATTTAGAGGTCAGTGATATGTTTTAACATTTAGTTTTAGTCGTCAGATCTCTGGTTCAGTGAGCACTGACTCAACTACAGACCTCTGACTGCTTCTGTTCCCGGCTGCGGGCCACAGAAACAGTGTGCTGACACTGTAATCACAAGACACTCTCAGCTCAACATCACCAGCAGCCAAACGTTAGCAAACTGTCTCTCACTCTACTTTTGCCTAAATGTCAGTTTGACACGTTCGGCCGAGCAGCTCGACGCGCTGCTGCAGGCGGCGAACACATCCGCGCTCCAGCAGCCGCTTCGTCGCAGCGCGTCACCCACAATGCAATGCTTGGCTTTGGTTACAGTGAGTTTGGGATGTCATAATCTGTATATGATGAATCAGTAGTGGAATAAAGTGCGAGGAACATTTAAAACATATATTTTATAGGTTTATTTTATTATAAGTCAAAAGTTGTAAAGGTGACCAGACCAAATGGGATCGTTCCATTGGATTCTGGTTCTTCCACCGGCCACGACACGAAGCTCTGACCCACTCGCAGCGAGCAGCACAGAGCAGATCACACTGTAAAGCCATCAGACACAGACACAGTGTAGTGAATCCACTCAATTTTCAAATAAAATACCGCGTGCAGATTCCAGATTGAACACTACATCAGCATTGTGGCAGCAGACCAGAGGAGATGGTTAGTGGAGAAACACAGTTTTGTTTCCTTTTTAAGAACAAAATACACGTAAATACGGAGCCCAGCGACCCAAAGTCTGGGTGACGTCATTCAACCTATTCAGTGGTTCAGGTACGAGGACGCGTTGATCCTGACGAACAGGAATTTATTCATTCATTTAAAAAAGGGAACTTTCTCTTTAGGAGGCCGAACTGCAGCTGCTCGCGCTCCCTTTGAGGTCCGTCCGTGCACGTGTCGGACCTCAACACCAACGTGTGAGATCGCACGCGTTCCCGCTGACATATTGTTGGAAGGTGCAGATGAAAGTGGACCGAGGTCAGCGTGGCCTGCAGCTTCCTGTCTGCTCAGCTGTGGTCGAGCCCAGAGGCCTGATGTGACACTAACAGACTCAACAACACTTCCAGAGCTGATCTGCCTGAGCTGAATATAAATATATGAGAAACAAACATGGATGCACAAAGTAATATAAGTTCCCTCCACCAGTTTCTATGTAAAAGGTCAAAACACATAAGAGGAGAAATACAATAAAAGAATACTGGATGTCATATTTCAATAAACCTCCATGTAAAGTTAATATTGATGGAAGACCAATGCCGCCAAATACTGACTCAGTATCACAAAGTCATTATGTTGAAATAATAAGTTAATATTTGGAGAAAGTTTCTCGTTATAATAACCACAATCTGAAGAAAGAGCTCTCAGAGATCTCTGGAAAGTGTCGGTAGTGTTTGTGGATGTTGTTTCACTGACAGTAACTTTCTGTCCACACTCCCCCAGCAGCGAGGTTCTGCCTTCAGTGGACTTTAACATTGGTTGTGACTTGGAGGAAGGTCGCTGCTGAAGAACAGAAAGAAAAATAAATAAAAAGTCTCCTCGGTCAACTTCAGCCTCTTCAGTCGCTGACAGTGTAATGTAAATGCATTTTGGTCTATATGGAAAGACAAGTAAAGCCTGGAAGAAAGAGCTGTGTTCAGAATGAATGAATAAATAAAGAAAAGAGCTCATGTTTGTGTGTCTTTGTGTGTGTGTGTGTGTGTGTGTGTGTGTGTGCAGACACAGAGGAAGATGATTATGTGTGTTGCCTTCAGCCAAATCTCTGACTGAATCTGCTTCAGACGGCGGGTTCACTCTGTAATTTGAAAAAGACGTTTCCCTTTTCTCTCCAGAGACCAACAGACTGCCAGAGCTGCAGCCAAATGACATATTCTGGTACATTTATACTGGCTCCACGAGATAGTCAGATCCCTCCAGGGTTAGTTTGATCCAGGGAGCCCAGATCAATGCTGTCTCAGGACTGGTAACATCTGTTACGTCCCGTAATGTCTCTGCTCAGTGAACGTCACACAGGAGCCGCTGTGAACCAGAGAGAACAACGTAGCGACCCTCAGAGCACGCTGTCACTGGTTTAAAAAGATGTTCAAGGGTTTCTCAGATTTTAGCTTTAATTTAACATAAAAACCTTAATTTAATTTAATAAAATGTAATTTATTGTTTTTTAATGTCTAATTAAAGATATTTGTACATGTAACAACAATGCAATGATCTATAAATCCAGGTGAACTCTGCTATAATACAATAATCAGACTTACATTTACAGCAGAGTGCTGTTATTATTGGATTGTTATTATTTTAATGTGAATGTTAAAAGTTATAGAACAGTAATAAAAGTAATTATCTGTGAGATTACAGTAATTATTGCTGTTTACACTGATAACAACTGTATTTGGACAGTTTACCTTATACACTGATAAACAACATTTATTCTATGTTTGTGTTGTAAGAACTTCCAGAATTATACAAAATATCTGTCAATTAACATCAAATCCATGTCAAATTACAGAACTTCACAAACACAACAAAAGCTTGTGTTTCAGTAAAGAACTCGAGTTCCCTCCGGGGGGGCTCTGGAGGACAGAAGGATGCTCAGTGAGATACAGATGCTACTCACATCACTGTCGCTCACATAATCACTGTAATTAAACGTACCCTGTTGGGCGTTTCTGCTTTGATAAAGTAGCTTCCAGCCTGTAGGACCATGACAGTGCAGGTCTTCTGTTAGAGGTAAACACACAGGGTGGAATATATCATACACTTCAGTCTCAGAGCAGATCAGATCTCTAATTTCAGATAAAATGTGTCTGTGAACGTCTTAAATAAAAGTATTATCATCAAACTGTACTTAAAGTATGAAAATGTTCCCTGTCTGTGTTTTATTGTATCTGATGTTTCTGGATATTGAATATTCCTGCTGCATTAATGTTGTATTTTACTGCTGTAGATCTTTAAAGTCAAGCTACTTTATAAACAGTTTAGTGTACAGCATCATATTCTATAAGATCATCAAATGTTTGTAGTGTTGTCTTCAATGTTTAATGAATTATTTCACTTTGTCCTGCAGTTATAGGCCGGAAACAAACACCCTGTTCAACCCTGGGGGGGTCGATATCGCTCATGTCTTATTAAGAGGAGCCGAGCGTCTCCTGGTTCCCCTGCAGTTCGCACCCTGACAGCTCGTCTTCAGCTCTGTGACGATGCATTTTCCAGCTCATCCAACAGGTTCTTAAATAGTTCATCTTTTCTCAACACGTACAGAAACTCTTCGTCCTTCATACAAACATTCACAATCAACACATAAAGGATCAAATATCATCATATAACACATGAAAGTCTGCCTTCCCTTCATGCTGCACACATAGAGAAAGGTAATTAAATCTATATTAAAATAACATAAAATACCTCAAATAAACCAACTACAGTTATTTATATCTCTCTATATAATAAAGTGTTTATTAATGGCAGTGTAAACCAGAAGTGGCCATATTTCAACTCCTGGTGGACCAATATTGATTCATTTAATTTATTATTATAATATATAAATGGAAATACAGTAGAGTACCGCTGCTGAGAACCCTCCGGTTCAATATACAGTGCAGCGTCGCCCTCAGACAGTAGCAGTGGGTCAGTGGACCACGACCCAGAGTCCAGTTCACCTTGACAGAGACGTTCGCCTGCTGGGTCCTGTTTTACATTGCAGATTAACCAGAGAACAAAGTGGCCCGCAGGTCCTGTTCCAGTTCACCGCACCGGCTCCCAGAAATAAATAAATAAATAAATAAATAAAAGGTCAGAATTACATAAAAAGCTTCAGCTCCACTGACCAACAACATGCTGCACAGATCAATCCTGGATCTACTGAATCCTCCACTCTCTCCATGGAGTTCATTGTAAGAGCGGCGTGTCAATAACATACAGATGTTTGTGTGCATTGATCTTTATTGGCAGTGCTGTCGTTGTGAAGGTGTCCGAGTGGGGGGGCTCTTCCACTCTACACTGTCTTTCAGAGGCTTTGTTTTAAAGTGAAGACAGATATGAAACTAGATGAGCTGTTGCATCCATTGGTACCAACCACGTCGTGTCAGCATGTCGGGAATAACGCTCCAATGTCAGGCTACATTTTACTGATGGAATAACTGCCATTGCCATTTTCAGGGTGGATTTCTTGACCTCTGACCTCAAGATATCTGAATAAAAATGGGTTCTCTGGGCACCCGCGAGTCTCCGCTGTGCAGACATGCCAGCTTTGTAATGTCCAGCAGGGGGCAGCTCCATTGGCAGCCGATGAGAGCAGCTCGCCTCCGCTGGGTGACCTCACGGTTCCTACACCGGCGTGTTTGGTCGGTCTGGTTGGAGATCTCATCTTTTATTACCGTCTGCAACCACATAAAGGTGAAATACCCCAAACATATATAAATAAGTGTCTCTTGCTGCAGTCCAGTGGGTGCTTTTTGTATTTATTTGAACCCTCTCAGAGCGCCATCCACGATTCCCCTTTATGACATTTATCTGTCATTCACTGCTGCACTACTGTATCTAATGTTAGCTTCCTATTTCCTTTTCATGACCTTTTCAGTCCTTCACACTGTACTTGAGGCAGGAGGGAGTGAAAGAGACGGACACAGGAAGAGGAAGACATTGTTGGACTTTATGAGAATAAAAGATAAAGAACGTCAGTGTTTTCAGATCTGAAAGGTCACGGCTGGGAGTTTTATCCCGACTCCTCGCCGCGGTCCGTGTACGTGGAGGTGAGCGGCTGGATGCCTGACTGCGATTGTAACAAATGAAGCTGCAGCTGAATATCATTTTCTCACAAGTTCATTAAACATTTCAGATAATCAATCATTTGGCAGCTGCACACGAACATCCGTCAGCTGTCAGAGAGTCTCGCTGCACGTCTTTAAGATGAAATGAATCACGCAGTTATCACACAACTCTCTGTCCAATCCGGGATATTCACTGAACACAGGGAAGAAGAGCTGATGATGATGATGATGATGATGATGTTTGGACTGCTGCTCCAGTTGAGTCACTGTCGGAGCCTGAAATGTCAAACGCCTCCGACCTCGGGGTTGCTGTGAGAGGGGCCGGGTGGAGGGCTTCAGATAAAGTTATTAACGTGGTTTCAGTTTTATTAATAACACTCAGGAGGAGGATTCAGTACAGGTCACAGTACTGGTGCATGATGGGAACAGAATGAGACTGAAAGAGATTCTTTTATTCCTCAGACAGAAATCTATAAAATATATTTATCAAATTAAAGAATCATTTTTTATTTCTGATGTAAACTGTAGAAAACAATGCTCATATGTACTGAACTTTCTACTGCTGACACTTTAAAACTGGATCATTGCTTTAGTTTTTTATTATTATTATTATTATTATTATTATTATTATTATTGCATCATTGCACACCGTCCCAACAACAAGACTGATGCTCATCACTCAGGAGACTGTTTGAAGTTTCAGTTTAACACAGAAACGTCCTTCAGAGAAACTTTTATACGTTTATACTTTGCTTTCCACAACCTGTTCTTTTTCACTTACAGTACACATCAGTCCTTTCATCTGTACTTCTACTGGAGTGAAGAATGTGTCTACAGTGGATTTACTCTTTAGCCCAAACTCTACATTTTGTTTCAAGGAATGAGAAAGTGAATAAGACTGAGAACAACTGCAGAACTTTATTTATATTATTTATTATTTATAGTAGCATAAAGTTTACTTCCTGCATCAGTGTTTCTCATCTGAACAATAATCTCCAATAAATCTGGAACAAATTCACAGAATGAGCTCTTTATAGAACAACTGACAGACTCACCACTGTGTGCTGCAGTGGAAGAGCGCCACCCAGTGGAGAACGTCTATATGTACTGTTACATCACCTGAGCTTCTCTGCAGGGAACACATCTCAGGAACCTTACTGTATTTAAGGATTCTGTTTCCACCTCTAACAGAAAACAGTGTTTTAGTCGTTACATTAACTGTAGTTCTGCAGTAAAGTACAAAGTCAAGGTTCTTGTACTTGAATATTTATATTTTATGCAGCATCATACTTCTTTATACTTGTTTATACTACATCTCATATATTTATCTGACAGCTTTATTTATTTAACTAGTTTATTTATTTCTGAAACAGAAACTAAAAACAACACAAATACAGACAAAAAACTAAAAGTACCAAAAACACACAAAGACAATAAACAGTAAACAATAACACAACAACAACAACAACAACAACAATGCAAAACAGCTGAAAGCTCATAAAACACAGACGACAAGATAAAATTCTTTATAAAGAAGAGTTCGGTCTAGACCTGCTCTATTTGAAAAGTGTCCTGAGATAACTTCTGTTATGAATTGGTGCTATACAAATAAAATTGAATTGAATTGAATTGAATTGAATTGAACCAACACACAGACGCATTATTCATCAGGACTGATGTTCACTGTTTGAGATAAACATTGTTATTGTGACTGTTTACAGATACAAACATATGATGATCTTATAGAATATGAAGCTTTGCTGCACATTAAATATGAACACAAACACACCACAGGGAACATTTTACTGCTCTAATAATAATAAAAAAGTGCTTCCCTCACATATTTATTTGAAATATGATGTAAATCTGTCTCTTTGTGTTTCCTGTGCCTGTGACTTCTGTGTTTCTCTCTTATAAAACTTTTGCATTATCAGCAGACTTACACAAACTGCAGCCTTATCTTCCGCTTTCAGATGTGATGCCTTCACTGGCTGTCGGAAATATTGACGTCACACATAATTGCTACAATAATTTAAATTGAGTTATTGTGAAAATCGTACACATTATATAAAAAAAGTGTTGTTATGAATAATTATGAATCTGGTGGGCTCAACTTTTTGGACTTTAATACACTAAACAATACTTTTAAGATAAATTGGGCTAAGCATTTTCTAAAAAACCCTGTTTTGGTGGTCTGAGCTTATTTTGAACTGTAATTACAATGTGGACAAACTCCCTGTAAAAGTGTCCACTTTCCATAAGCAGGTCCTTTTAGCATGGTCTCTCATTTATAAGTCTCTAATTTGGAATAACAGAGATATTTTATATAAAAACAAGTCACTCTTTTTTGAGAGTTGGGTACAGAATCAGATTCTGTTGGTGGGCCAGCTATTTAATGGAGAGGGGCGACTTTTCTCTTATAGAGAGTTTCTATCAACATATAATAATATATATTATATATAATATATAATATTCCAGTTACGACACAAGAATTTGCAATTGTATTTGACGCCATTCCATCAGGCTCAATAATGCTTTTTAGAAATACTGGCAGACCTCCACCCACTTCTGTCTCCCTCCCCGCTGTGGCTGGATCACCTGTTGGACAGATCAGTTTTTCTAAACTTCCTCCAAATAATAAGAACATTCGTGCCTTGTTTCAGAAAGAAATTGTATCTATTCCAAATGTGATGTTTTATTGGAACCGATTTGTAAACGACATTGACTGGAAACAAGTTTGGATGATTCCTCACAGATACCTGAGAGTAAACAAGGTGAAAGAAGTGTCGTTCAGAATAATTCACAGATATTACGCTGCTAATCACTACATGGTTAAATGTAACAGAGACATCAATACAAACTGTTCTTTTTGTGAAGACCACCCAGAAACTGTTTTGCACCTCTCTTGGTATTTCTTACAAACCAGAACATTTTGGCAAAACTTCAGCAGATTCGTCATTGACCATATTTATAAAGACTTTGCATTATTGTGGGAGAATGTGGTATTTTGCTTTTATAGAAGTCAAAGTAAAGAAAATATGTATTGGTTATTTTTCTGTATTTGGTTTTGTTTCTGTTTTAGGTTTTGTTTCTGTTTAGGTTCTGTTTCTGTTTTAGGTTCTGTTTAGGTTTTGTTTCTGTTTAGGTTCTGTTTCTGTTTTAGGTTCTGTTTCTGTTTAGGTTTTGTTTCTGTTTTAGGTTCTGTTTCTGTTTAGGTTCTGTTTCTGTTTAGGTTTTGGTTCTGTTTTAGGTTCTGTTTCTGTTTAGGTTCTGTTTCTGTTTAGGTTTTGTTTCTGTTTTAGGTTCTGTTTCTGTTTAGGTTTTGGTTCTGTTTTAGGTTTTGGTTCTGTTTAGGTTTTGTTTCTGTTTAGGTTCTGTTTCTGTTTTAGGTTCTGTTTCTGTTTCCCACTTTGCGGCACTGTTTCTGTTTCTCTGCGTTTCTTTGGCAATAAAATTGGTAAATATGTTTTTTTAATTTGTCTCTTTGCACATATCAAATAAAGAACAAGCCTCTCAGTTGTTCAGTAAAGCAAAGTGGGATTTAATTTGTGTGATAAGTTTTGTTTTTAACTCACTTTTATATTTAGTAAGAAAGAACAACCCCAAAGTCGGAGCTCAGCAGCAGTCCCTGAAGGCAGCAGTGGGCGGGGTGTCAGGTACACGTGACAGAGACGGTCCCCTGTCCTCCGGTGTTCACGTGAAGATAATTTGTCGGTGACAGTGAAGGACAACAGATGTGTGAGCGGGTCGTTACCTGAAGCTTTGAGCTTTATTTCAACATTTAAAAGATTTCAATATTAAAATCTTATTGTTGGACTTTCCTCCGAGACGCGGTGAGTTCAGGTAACCACGGAAAAGTGAACCATTGTGTCCTGTTTGTGCTGTTCTCAGGTCTGTTTACAGCCTGTTATTTGTAATATTTGTAATATTTGTAACATATCTAGTTTAGATTTGAGCTTTCTGCAGGCTTACAGCTTCATCCATAATATTATTGATTGATTACGTGATTATTGGTTATTGTTGTGTACCGACTGTTAGATGTGGTGTTTTAATCAGAGTCAGCTGTAATAATAATGTGATAAACACAAACTCACTACAGCTGCTAATAAAAGAGGTTTCCTCTTTATTTCAACAGATTATTAGTTGAGATTCAGCTGAGGAACAGATAAATGTTTGGTTAAGTTATTATATATGTTTATGTATTATTATTTATCTTCTATAGATCTATAACACTTAATGAGAAAGGTACTGATCATAAACTGGAGTTATATTTAACTAATGTTTGACTCCTGATGATTTAAAGCTCCAGTGTGAAACATTGAGGAGGCTCTTATAATATAATATTCATATGAATGTTTATATTAGTGTTTATTATCTGAAGTATTCACAGTTATAACAACCAAAGAGCGAATCAGGGAGACGAAAACACTGACTTTGTCACAAAATGAGTTTATTAAGTCTGAAAGATTGTCACAAAATTCACAAAACAGACAGAATTGTATAAAAGTTCCTAAAAATATCAAGAAAGTTAATCTCTGATCAATAATCACAGGGAATAATTCATTAATAATTCATTAATATAATAATTTGATGTATCTGTGTTGACCCAGGCTCAGTGTCTAACAGCCCTCCTCGTCCCCAGCAGGTCATCATGGAGGGCGACATGAGGACGCCATTGTTGGCGAGTTCAACCTCTGGCGCCTCAGAGCCCCTGCAGCAGCGCCCGGGAGGCCCTGTTGTCGGCATCATCGGCTCCGGAGACTTCTCCCGCTCGCTGTCGATCCGCCTGTTGGCCTGTGGTTTCAGGGTGGTGGTGGGCAGCCGTGACCCTCGCCGCGTCGCCAGGGGCCTGTTCCCCGACGGGGTGGAGCTGCGATCACAGAGGGAGGCGGTGGAGGGAGCAGATAAGGTGGTGTTCGCCGCGGTCTACCCAGACCACTATCACACCCTGGTGGGGCTCAGGGAGCCGCTGGCCGGGAAGGTGCTGGTGGACGTCAGCAACGCCACCAGGCTGAACGGCGGGGGGCCGTCCAACGCGGAGAGGCTGGCGGAGTTCTTCCCAAAGAGCAAGGTGATGAAGGGGTTCAACGTCGTCTCTGCGTGGGCGCTGCAGGCCGGAGCCCACGATGGCAGCAGGCAGGTGAGGTGGAGGCACAGGTGAGGTGGAGGCACAGGTGAGGTGGAGGCACAGGTGAGGTAGAGGCACAGGTGAGGTGGAGGCACAGGTGATGTCAGATTGAGACCAAACTAACAAGCTGGTGTGTTTTTAAGTATCGGAGCAGAAAAGTTTGATTAAAATTCCTTAATTTCTAAGCTTAAGGAGGTTAACGTGGAAACGTACGTAACAAACCTTTAAGGACTGTAAACTCGCCCTCCTGAACCCGCCGTGTCTTTGTCGTCCCCGGAGTCGGAGTCCTGGTTGGAGCCGCTGTAAATCACCTGAGCTCTGCTGGTCTCAGAGGGCGTGAGATCCCGGTTTCATCTGCCCACTCGTCCAGTTCTGGTTCTGGTGCTCGTCCCTCCAGTCCAAAGCTCTTATGCTAGTAGTAAAAACAAACCTCCTCCGTCCTTTGAGCTCCCAGTCTGAGTACAGTCAGCTAACAGATACGAGAGAAAAGGTCCGTGTTGCAACCATCCTCTGATACCTTGGTCCCAGAGACAAGCTGCAGCTCCTGAACAGATTTTGATGTTGGTTTTGTTTTTCTGCGACTGTCTGACTACTGAAAAGTTTGTTGACTAAGACTCTAAGACTAATGGTTTAATCGACTGTCATGGGGGAAGCCCTACAAGAGTCTTAAATCGCTCCACAGAGATCTGATGGAACCTTCCTCACATTAAAACATGAAACAACATATTTCCATCCTGTTGTTTTACATTGTTTTTCACCGTTATGTCATCTTGTTGCGTCTGCATGAACACAGCGCGTTGTCCCGGGGACATTAAATAGCACCTGGGACACAAAGCTACAGAATCTGGAACGATTGTAGCACAGCAGAGAAACGTATCAGTACAAATTAAAGTCTTATGTTTGTGCCTCATGGAATATAAATCATATTTAATTGTGTTCAAATAAAGAAAATATGAGGCGACATCTACACGAGCTTTATGCTGCGTCACACACAACCTTAAATAAAATCAGTCATAAAGAGACAGTGTCGCAAACTCACTGACAACTTTAGCAACTTTATTTCTAAAAAGCAACAAATGTAGCGACTTATTCAGACTATTCGCAGTCTTCCACTCTTCTTCTTACAGCGCCGGGGTCTCTACCTCTCCTCTTGGGTCGAGTGAGGCTTGTTTGAGCTTCTCTCCGGATCTCTGGATTAGTACGTCCCTGTAGATCAGCCTCTATGTAAACAGTTGGAGCTCGTAAATATTGAAACAGGTTGTTTGATCTCCTCCCTCTCTTCTGTAGATTTTCTTGCTTCTTGCTCAAACATTTGTTTAAATATCAATAATAATAATAATAAAGTGAAACAGGTTTGCATTTTAAAGATCTTAACAAGAATCCTGATCTCCAGGTTCTGATCTGCGGCGACTGCTCCGACTCTAAAGCCGCCGTCCTGCAGCTGGCCCGCCGCCTCGGCTTCAGCCCCGTGGATCTGGGGGGTCTGTGCGCGTCCAGGGACATCGAGGAGGCCCCGCTCATGCTCTTCCCCTCCTGGGGAGGCCCCATCTTGGCCACCTTCCTCCTCTTCCTCTTCTTCTATGGTTACAGCTTTGTGAGGCACATCCTGCTGCCCTACCTGGATAAAGGAGAGAACAGTTTCTATCAGCTCCCTCTGGTGACGGTCAACGAGGCGCTGCCGGCGGTCGCCCTGGTTACGCTGGCTCTGGTCTACCTACCAGGTATTAAACAGGGTGTTCAGACTGCGACGCCACGCAGGCGCACGGCGTCTCCAGGAAGGCGAGAGAATATATATGAGCTACGTAAACCAACAACACTATCAGAGAGAAGATTGACTATTTCTGTAGAGTTCTTATTAATGTTTGCCACCGGGTCGGTAGAAGCACTACTGCTTTTGTTCACAGGGGGCGCCAGAATCAGTGCAGAATGAAGGTTCCTTGTAGATTCAGGGTGTGAATTACATATAATGTCTGATTTCACTGCAGCCTTTCTAGAAAATCACAATGCATGCTGGGGTGTTTTTAAGCATTTTTTTTGCATTTAAACTTGTTCCAGTGAGAATAAAACTGTTTGGAGGGTCAGTGTGAGGCGTTTGTGTCTTCAACACTAGAAACAAGGAAGTGAGTTTGGTGAAGTATGACTCAACGTTTAGTGCAGGAAACTACGATTGGATGAAATTGCAGAAAAGTGGAAGCAATTGGACAAAATTGCAAAGCTGTGCAGAATTCACAGGGATTGTTTGAACTGAAATTAACTATTGTTATCATGACTTTCTATTTTTCTGCATCTTTATCATGGACTATGCGTGAGTGTGACTCATCACTAACATACACCTATTGTTGCCATCTCTACTGAAGCAGACCAATATCATAAAATTCAGATCAGTAAATATTAGAAATATTTCCCCCTGCGACAGTAGAAGAAGTGAGCTCCCCTGAGAGCCGTGGGACAGTTCATACGCTGCCTGTAGGAGCTTTAACAGATAGATCATGTTATATGAACCTGGTGGAAAGCTAGAAGGTAACTGGACAGCACAAACATTTATAACTGAACAACTTTCCCTCCATCCATCCTGATAATCTGTGAAACAATCCGGTTCCTCTGGTTCCTCCAGCGTCTTCAGTCTGATGACCGTGTCCGCTGTGCTTCCTCAGGTCTGCTGGCGGCGGTGCTCCAGTTGGGACGGGGAACCAAATACAAGAGATTTCCTCGCTGGCTGGACTCGTGGCTGTGCGGGCGGAAGCAGCTGGGCCTGCTGAGCTTCCTGTGCGCCGCGCTTCACGCCGTGTACAGCGTGTGTCTGGCGCTGCGGAGGGCCGCGGGGTACACGCTGCTGAACGCGGCGTACCGCCAGGTGAGCACTGGGGCGGGTCCGACTGTACGACACACACCGTGTCTGTGGACGTTCTGATGTTTCGGTTTGTTGTTCACTTTGAGGTGAAAGCCGGCGTTGAGAACTCCTGGGTGGAGCAGCAGGTGTGGAGGTCCGACCTTTACCTGTCCTGTGGAGTTCTGGGATTCGGAGTCCTCGCTCTGCTGGCTGTCACATCGCTGCCCTCTGTGGGAAATGCCCTCAACTGGAGGGAGTTCACGTTTGTTCAGGTCAGCAGAACTCACTAATTGTACTTAATAAGAGGATGTGACTGTACACTGTGATTAATTCATTAATATGAGCTCTAAATGACTCTAGTTCTGTATGTTGTGAGGAAAACACCCAATCTGGATGCTATGAATCAGTTCTTTATTACAGCCTGAGAGGAACCAACCACAGATAAAGTCTTAATTAATAGTAATAGATGGTCAAATGTTGTAAAGACCCTCTTGTACTCTTTGTTCTGATTTTAAGTCCTCTGTCTCTCTGTGCGTCTGCAGTCGGGACTCGGTTACGCGGCCTTAACTCTCTCCGTCATGCATACGTTGTTCTTCGGCTGGGACTTTGCCTTCTTCCCCTTCGCCTACCCTTATTACCTGCCACCGGTCTACCTGCTGGCCCTCATCCTGCCCTGTGCGGTCCTGGTGGGACGGATCTTCCTGGCTCTGCCGTGCCTCACGTGGCAGCTGGCGAAGATCCGCAGGGGCTGGGAGAGCGCCAGACACCGACCCCCGAACATCCAGGAGCCAGCGGAGGTGGATCCTCCTCGCAGCTTGGGTGACGTCTGAGAGTTCGAGACAGAAAGGGAAAGAAACCTGGACAACCCAGAGGAGTCTCTCTGTGAGTCTGGACTGAACCGGTCCGAGCAGCGACCCGGTCCAACATCCTGCTGCTGCCTTCAGTTTGTTCGGACTTTTAAAAGAAAGATTTCTTATTTATTTTTTGCAAAAGTTCCACTGTGCGGACAAATACTGCAAATCAGAGAGTTTACATCACATTAATGATGCCTCAGCTGTCAGACATTACAACACACTGACGGAGTTATTTTAAAAATGGTAAAGGGACTTTTTGCTGTTTGCTGTTATCGAAGGCTGCAACCAACGATTGTTTTCTAGATTAATCGATTAGTTGTTTGGTTCATTAAACTGTCGAAGAGGACTGAAGAAAGCAGGAAATATTCACTTTGAAATCCGAGAATTTGGACATTTTTTTCTTAAAGGCTCAAAACAATTAATCAACTGATCGATTAATCGATTAATGGTTGCAGCTCTAGAGACTTTATGCTTCAGCTCCATGTTTTACAGTTTGTGTGAAGAAAGAAAGATGAGACTTTACTGTTATCTCTTTATATGTCGACAAAGATATAATATATATTTGTTTCTGATTATACTTTAATACTTTTACTTATATTCAACAACAGCATATTCAATGCAGTACTTTCCTTGTAATGGAATATTTTTACACTTTAACTGTTTCACCTCTCGTTGCCACTAAGAAACGTTATTGACTGAAATAAATCTGATTCTGAGGTTTGTATTTATTTCTATTACTGTATCTGCCTCTATTATTATGTTGTTATTATTATTATTATTATTATTATTATTATAGTGAAACCAAGTGATGGTTTAAGTTTAATGTAAAAATACGTATTTGTAAAAGGATTTATTGATTCGTGCAACCTTTAGATATTTCTATTCAGTACCAGTGTCGAGATACTCATTTAATACTCATTACTCTTTTCAAAAGTAATATTATTATATATAATATTAATAGTAATAGTCCCTGCCAACAGTAATTAGTTACATTACTAGTTATATTATTGTCTGCTATTAATCTCTCCCTGACCAATCCTGCTTCAGGCTCTTGGTACCACTCTCTCAATGTACATACAGACACACAACTAAATAAATATATAAATAAATAAATACATGTATACATAATATATAGAATAAATGTTTAATATTTAAATACATGTACAAATACAGAAATGTATAAATAAAGACATAAATAATTAAATAAATACAAATAATACATAAATAGCCATTTTATTAAATGAATAAATACTTCTAGAAACAGAAATATATGAATAAATAAGTGTATAAATGTAGAATAAATGTATAAATAAAGACATAAATAATTAAATACAAATGTAGAATAATACATAAATAGATACATACACATTTTATTAAATAAATAAATACTTCTAGAAACAGAAATATATAAATAAATACATTTATAAATGTAGAATAAATGTATAAATGCATGTAAAGATCCATTTTCATAAATAAAGAAATACAGAAATATATAAATAAATACATTGATAATATATAAATAAATGATGTATAATATATATTTAAATGTAGTTTGTGTTTCCTCTCCGGTACAGCAGGTGGCGCTGTCTGCAGCTCTGCTCATAAACCTGAAGCAGAAGCAGCAGCAGCTCGGTGATGAAAGTGTCTGCAGTCACTCCCGTTACCGGACAGGTTGAGCACCGACTGTGTGTGACAGCGTTTACCGGAGAGAGCCGTTAGGAGCCGTTAGGAGCCGTTAGGAGCCGTTAGGAGCCGTTGGCAGCCGTTAGCAGCGGGACATGGCCGACGGGGGAGCGGTGGTCACCGTCCGCCTGGTTCGGTCCTTCGAGCACCGGAACTTCAGACCGGTCGTGTTTCACGGAGTCCTGGTGGATCAGTCGGTTCGGGACTTCATGCAGCTCGTCAGAGACGGTCAGTGTCGGTGGAGCCGAGTGGGCTCGGAGATACCCTGATACCCCCCCCCTGTAGTCTCTTATTTACCCCCCTGTAGTCTCTTATTTACCCCGTTACCCCCTGTAGTCTCTTATTTACCCCCCCCCCCAGTCTCTTATTACCCTGATGATAAACTCTCGTTTCCTTCCAGATATTACAACCAGACCGGGGCTTCCTCCTCCTTTCAGGAAATATGTTTATGGTACGTCTGCTGATGTTTATTAGTGTTTATGTGATTAATCAGATTGTTTTTCCTCATAATAATAACAATAATAATAATATTTAATAATAAGTAATAATCTTAACAATAATAATAATATTAATAATGAGCAATAATAATATGTAATAATACTACTACTACTAATAATAAGTAATATTTAGTGGGATGTGAAGTGGTCAGGCAGAACAGTGACACCTGGTGGTTTGTACAACGTACTGCAGCTCCTCTCTGATGACAGTCTGTAGTGAATCTGTAATCTGCTGCTGAGTGAAATAACTGATCACAATCAGGTTGATCACTGAGTCACAACGATGGATTTATTCTGCTGTTTCAGCTGTAGGTTCAAAAACTTCAATATAAAACAGAAATTCACAATAAAGAAAGTAAATTGTATCTAATCAGTTTAACGTATTGTGATGTCTGATTATTACGAAGAACAGAACCATGAATCAGACGCTGTATCTGCAGAGATATATTGATTATATATCATTACACAGCACAAAGAGATTCAGTTTACTGTCATAGAGGATAAAGACATTATATACAACCTATAAACACATGTAGTGGCGTCTCTGAGTCAGTTGGTATTGTATTGATGGACGCAGTGTGTTCAGTCTGTGTTTCCTGGTTAATTAACATTCTGATTGTGTTTTCAGACACGATGAAGATCATCCACCAAGCACACGGAGCGAAGGTATCTGATTCCTGACGCTGAGATTCGTATTAAAGCCGCTGCACGTCATTCTTCGGTTGATTGAAATCCAAACTGTTTGTGTTTCACTGCAGACTAACGAGTTGGTGATGAGTTTAGATGACGATGAGAAGCTCATTCTGCAGGACGGACGAACCCTGAGAGAGTCTGGCGTCGGTAAGAGTTTGTTTCTGCTGTTCACTGGAGACTGTATGAGCTGACCACCATCTTTAATACTGAGGACGTGAAGTTCAATCTCTATCTGACGTTGTTGTTTTTGTCTTTGCAGGGAACGAAACAGAAGTGGCCTTTTTCAAGAAAGAAGACTACGGTCTCTTTAAAGCTAATCCTAAAACTGCCTGGTGACCAGAGTGTTTTACAGCAGAGGAGGTTCTTAAAGGACTGAGGTCAAAGGTCAATTCCTGTTTGTACAGGAGAGTTTTAGGTTGTTGTTTTTAAATTCATTCATTCACCACTCTGCCTTTTTATTTCTCTTTCACATTATTATTTTCCTGCTGGTGATCGTGACCATAGACGTTAGTGTTCTTTTAAATTATGCCGATTAAAGACTTTGATTTTTTGTATGAAGATGAATTTCTGTAAAATAAAGTTAATTTAACTTGATGTGAACTGTTGCTTATGGACACATTTATGTTGCAGTTTGAGGAGAATCAGTTATTACCTGTAATGAGACATTTATTCAGACGTATATACAAATAGTCTGTTTGGAACAATAATGTGTGTCTGATATTTTTCCGACAAAATAAATCTCTAATTTCACATTAAAATCTTTAAAAGTTCATTTTCTTCGACCTCATTTAAAATAATCCAGAATCTCTGAATATGTAAATGATGATGTTTGCTCCTCCCTGTAAAGTCCATTCTCAGTGTGTGCGCACTGTAACACGATACCTTATTTTAACTCAAAGTAAATAGTTGAAATGGATTACATCCAAAGTTTTAACTAACACAAACTCAATTTTATAAGTTAGAAAGACTCTTCATTAAACTGCTTTTACTAGTAATTTTAAGTGACATTAACCTGATTAAGTAATTTTTACTTGGTATTTTGTGTTCGCAGTACAAATAAAAATTACAAAATTGAGTCAGTTTTACTTCAAATCAGTGCAATGAGTTTTTTTATTAAATTAACTTGAATTAAATAAAACTTTGTGATGTCACAAATAATTAAAAATCAGATGTTCAATGAGCCTGAAACTTGTCTATCAATGTTGACGATGTGCTAGTTTGTCCAATTTGAAGCTCAAACCGTCTTTTGCCTTTTTTGTCCAGAGGCCTCCAAGGTGCTTGTTTTTCTGCTCCCCATCCCATCCTAGATCCTGAAAGTGAGTCGGTTTTGTTCGTTGTGTCACTTTGCTGAACTAGCAAGTGGTGCCGTGGCTTAGTTGGTTAAAGTGCCTGTCTAGTAAACAGGAGATCCTGGGTTCGAATCCCAGCGGTGCCTGATTTGAGTTCCTTGAAACACCCTGCTGACAGTAGTGAACTCCTGAATCTTTAGCCTGAACTGAGGGTCAGGGTGAAGTCAGAAGCAGGAGGGCTGAAACTGAAACGAGCTGAAACTCAGAGGCTCAACAGATAAGGAGTTTAGGAGCTTCTCCAGGTTTCTGAAGGTACCATTGGCAGTATCTACAATGGACAGAGCCTCCTTCTCCTCCTAGCTTGTGAAAAATAACACGCCCATTACAAACTGAGACTCATTGGCCCACTGGTGTTCCTTGTGGAAACTCAGTGGGGTCACAGTCTCAAACCATTGTATGTCAGGCATGACTGCTTGGGGCAATCAACAGCAGAAGTGGAAGTTTCTATGAAGTTGTTGCTGAGCAATGTCCTAATGTGTTGTTCAACAGACATTGTAAGAAAAGCACACTATACATTTTGACGGCCATAGCGTTATGTGTCTCTGTGGCGCAATCGGCCAGCGCGCTCGGCTGTTAACCGAGAGGATGGTGGTTCGAGCCCACCCAGGGACGTTCAAAAAATTGCTCCTCCTCTGAAGAACAACCTTTAGGCATTGTCTATCAATCTTGGTAATATACTAGTTGGTGCTACCATGTCCAATTTCACCTCCCTTAGACCCTTGAAGCTCAAGCCACGTTCTGCCTTGTGTTTCCACAGGCCTCAAATGTGCTTGCTTTTCTGCTCCATATCTCTTCCTAGATCCCGAAAATGAGTCGGTTTTGTTTGTTGTGTCACTTTGCTCTGGCAAAACCTGGCGCCGTGGCTTAGTTGGTTAAAGTGCCTGTCTAGTAAACAGGAGATCCTGGGTTCGAATCCCAGCGGTGCCTGCTTTAGTTCTTTGAAACACCCTGCTGACAGTGGTGAACTCCTAAATCTTTAGCCTGAACTCCACTAATGGTCAGAACCAGATCCTCTTCCACTGAAGTGAGCTGTAGTCAAATAAATCAGGAGTTTAGCAGCTTGAAGTAGGAAACTCCTGAATCTTTAGCCTGAACGGATGGTCACAGTGAAGTCAGAACCAGATCCTCTTCCACTGAACCCAGCTGGAACTCCGAGGCTCAATAAATCAGGAGTTTAGGAGCTTCTCCAGGTTTCTGCAGGTGCCATTGACAGTATATACAATGGACAGAGCTCCCTGGATAACCCTAATGGTGTGATTTAGGACTCCCCTGAAGTCCACACAAAAGTGGAGAGTGCCATCCTTCTCAGGGGTCTCAACCAGTCAGGAGAGCAGAACTAGATGATTCTATGAAGCTGTTGCTGAGCAATGTCTAAATTTGTTGTTCAACCGACATTGTAAGAAAAGCACACTATACATTTTGACGGCCATAGCGTTATGTGTCTCTGTGGCGCAATCGGCCAGCGCGCTCGGCTGTTAACCGAGAGGATGGTGGTTCGAGCCCACCCAGGGACGTTCAAAAATTGTTCCTCTGAAGAACAATGTTTAGGCATTGTTCATCAAACTTAATGATTTACTAGTTGGTGCTAGGTCAGGCCTGGCCAACTGCGTGGCTCTTTCACCAATACCGACTTTAATGGTGTCAGTTTAACACTCCTTAGCATCTCACTATCACTAAGGACAGCAATTGTCAATGAGGTTCATATAAATTCGTTCTCCCTCCCTGGTGGTGTAGTGGTTAGGATTCTGTGCTCTCACTGTTGTGGCGCTGGTTCAATTTCTGGTCAAGGCTTGTGCTTTTCGCTTCAGGTCCAATTCCAAAATAAAAGCCACTTCACTCTAGCTAGGCTAAGCAAGCTACCTACACGCGAGAGGTCTCTTTAGTATCGGGTGTTAACAGGTTTTTTTGAAAGGGGCTATAGACAACACATAATGAACGTAAGAGCCGCACGAAACCAGGCAAAGAGCCACATGCGGCTCTTACGTTCATATCGAATTTTGTGTTGTCTATAGCCCCTTTCAAAAAAACCCGTTAACACCCGATATTAATCGGCTTCACCTCCGAGTGGCATTGATGTGAAGGTCACACCCGGGTGAACACGCTAATTTGCGCCACGACGGAGGCAACGAAGGCTCGACTCCTCCGTCAGTAACTGCTGTTCCCTCACCAGCTGTACTAAAGAGACCTCTCGCGTGTAGGTAGCTTGCTTAGCCTAGCTAGAGTGAAGTGGCTTTTATTTGGGAATTGGACCTAAAGATTCAGGAGTCTACTTCAAGCTCCTAAACTCCTGATTTATTTGACTACAGCTCACTTCAGTGGAAGAGGATCTGGTTCTGACCATTAGTGGAGTTCAGGCTAAAGATTCAGGAATTCACCACTGTCAGCAGGGTGTTTCAAAGAACTAAAGCAGGCACCGCTGGGATTCGAACCCAGGATCTCCTGTTTACTAGACAGGCACTTTAACCAACTAAGCCACGGCACCACTTGCTAGTTCAGCAAAGTGACACAACGAACAAAACCGACTCACTTTCGGGATCTAGGATGGGATGGGGAGCAGAAAAACAAGCACCTTGGAGGCCTCTGGAAAAAAAAGGCAAAACACGGTTTGAGCTTCAAATTGGACAAACTAGCACATCGTCAACATTGATAGACAAGTTTCAGGCTCATTGAACATCTGATTTTAAGGGGCGGGGCCTACCAGCATTATTTGTGACATCACAAAGTTTTATTTAATTCAAGTTAATTTAATAAAAAAACTCATTGCACTGATTTGAAGTAAAACTGACTCAATTTTGTAATTTTTATTTGTACTGCGAACACAAAATACCAAGTAAAAATTACTTAATCAGGTTAATGTCACTTAAAATTACTAGTAAAAGCAGTTTAATGAAGAGTCTTTCTAACTTATAAAATTGAGTTTGTGTTAGTTAAAACTTTGGATGTAATCCATTTCAACTATTTACTTTGAGTTAAAATAAGGTATCGTGTTACAGTGCGCACACACTGAGAATGGACTTTACAGGGAGGAGCAAACATCATCATTTACATATTCAGAGATTCTGGATTATTTTAAATGAGGTCGAAGAAAATGAACTTTTTAAAGATTTTAATGTGAAATTAGAGATTTATTTTGGCAGAAAAATAATATCAGACACACATTATTGTTCCAAACAGACTATTTGTATATACGTCTGAATAAATGTCTCATTACAGGTAATAACTGATTCTCCTCAAACTGCAACATAAATGTGTCCATAAGCAACAGTTCACATCAAGTTAAATTAACTTTATTTTACAGAAATTCATCTTCATACAAAAAATCAAAGTCTTTAATCGGCATAATTTAAAAGAACACTAACGTCTATGGTCACGATCACCAGCAGGAAAATAATAATGTGAAAGAGAAATAAAAAGGCAGAGTGGTGAATGAATGAATTTAAAAACAACAACCTAAAACTCTCCTGTACAAACAGGAATTGACCTTTGACCTCAGTCCTTTAAGAACCTCCTCTGCTGTAAAACACTCTGGTCACCAGGCAGTTTTAGGATTAGCTTTAAAGAGACCGTAGTCTTCTTTCTTGAAAAAGGCCACTTCTGTTTCGTTCCCTGCAAAGACAAAAACAACAACGTCAGATAGAGATTGAACTTCACGTTACGAAGAACAAAACCATGAATCAGACGCTGTATCTGCAGAGATATACTTTTACTTGGTATTTTGTGTTCGCAGTCTGTGTTTTTTATTAAATCAACTTGAATTAAATAAGAGTGAAGTCAGAACCAGATCTTCTTCCACTGAACCCAGTTTCTGCTTCCTATAATTACTTTATATAAATATTATATTTAATATATTCTGCACCAGTCTTTATAAACGGTAGGACACATGAAGATTTTCCCTCCAAAAACAGCTCTCCTTGATCAGCTGTTTGATCAGAGATCAATAATTGATAAAGGTCCCTCCCGCTGCGGCCTGTTGCCTCGCTCTGATTGGCTGTCGCTCTCTCTCAGGTACTACTGTAACGTCTGTGACTGTGTAGTCAAAGACTCCTTCAACTTCCTGGATCACATCAACAACAATGATCCTAGTAATAAACAATAACAACAACAACAACAATAATAATGTGTGTGCGTGCAGACCAGAGGAATCTTGGGATGTCGATGTGGGTGGGGCGCTCGTCTCTGGATCAGGTGAAGAAACGTTTTGAGGTGAACAAGAAGAAGATGGAGGAGAAGCAGAAGGAGTACGACTTTGAGGAGCGAATGAAGGAGCTGAGGGAGGAGGTGAGGAGGGAGAGGAGGAAGAGGACACGCCCCCTGCTGGACAGTAAATGGTGATGCTCCCAGAAAGAGATTTTAAACGTGGACCTGATCTTAATGAGTAATATGTGTCAATGACGGTCAGCAGTGTCTCTAACAGACGTCTGTCTCAGCCTGTCCTTAGTGTTATATTATTTAATATATATGTTAATTAATATGTTATTTAATATATATGTTAATTAGCCTGCCTGGCTGCCTGCCTGCCTGCCTGCCTGCCACGAAGGCCTACAAGAAGGAGAAGCAGAAGGAGCGGAAGCGTTGGGCGGAGGAGGACGTGGACTTTGAGGAGGACGCTGAGATGGCGGCGGTGATGAGTTTCTCAGGCTTCGGCTCGTCCAAGAAGAGTCACTGACCCCCCCTCTTCCTCGTCCGGACCACCAGGACTGGAACCTGGTTCTGGCTCCGCAGCTTCCTGTGAGAGAGGTGAAGCTGCAGAGTGAAACGCTGTCAGACGTACGGACAGGAGGACAAAACCAGACGACAAAGATTCCTTTAAGTTGGTGGGAAGTCTGTGATGTGTTCAAGGTCATCCAGATACTTTTGTTTGTCTTCAGAAGAAGCTGTTTTATGTTTTCATCTTTTCTCCTTCACACAGAAACAGATTAAATATAAAGTTTGTATTCAGAATAAATATATTTAATCGTGTTCAGTGTTTCTGAGGAAGAAAGAAAAACTCAAACTGTTCATTTGGTTTGTCACAACTTTTCTTTAAATTCACATTTTAATAAACTGTTTTTTCTTTTTCTTGGTCGTCCTCCCATTTATCAGCTGTTTGTTTGTGTCACTGAACGCATCACCAGAAGAAGACCGGAGGGCGGGTTCAGCAGCACTCCTCTCTATAACCGATCAAACCATCAATATTCCTCCAATAATCAAAGATTAAAGTGCAGAGAGAAGAACACATTTATCTGACCCTCTGGAGGGCCCAGACCCCTATGTTGGGAACCTGAGGGCTAAACTAGCTCACTGTATATAAAGTAGATCCACCTGGAGCGGCTCCAGCACTATAAAGCTGTTCTAATATTGATTATTGATTATGATTACCAGTGTGAACAATATCAGAACTGTCTTGAATTTCCCTCGGGATAAAAAATCTATCTAAATCAATAATCTGTAACATGTTCATTATCAGGAAGTAACGGACAACAAATTACAGACAGTATTTCATTATGTTGTTGAAAAATTGTCCATTCAGCTTCAATGTTAATTCCACCTTAAACACGAAACGTCCACCTTAAATAGAAGGACTGAATGAAAATACTGATACAAACTGAATCATCTCCACTTTTGGATCATTTAAACATTTTTTACATAAAAATGAATAAAAAGAAAAAACAAACATAAAGATCAGAAACTAAGTGAAATAATTTCACATGGTAAAAGGTCCACAATAGAAACAAAAAGCAGATCTTCAAATTAAATCAAAATAAAATAAAATGGGTGAAAGAGAAACAAACATGATGAATATAATCATCCTCTTTATCTCTAACTGCTCTGTTCCACTGTCACACTGACCTTCACTGGTAATATCTTTACTTTATACAGAGTGTCAATGTATGGAAACATCCTCTCAGTGAAAGTGTGTGTGAAGGTGTGTATGTGTGTGTTAGTATCAGGATCAGAGAACGACAGCTTTCCTCTGTTCCAGTCCAGATTCACTCTGATCCTCTGGAGCTTCTTCTGAAATACGAGAACAGTGAATGAAGCTGGTGGTGATAGTGCTGAGCATTTACCTCTAGAGAACCCTATTCCCCATAATCCAGACAGTATGATTCCCTTCCTCTGGACCGACTCTGCCAACACACCCAGAAACCAGCGTGTACTGTCTCCAACCTCAACATCCCAGCTGTGAGTCCCTGAGTTAAAGCCCTCAGAGCCCAGAACAGACCAGGAATAATCAAACCTCTCTGGATTGTCAGGAAGCTGCTGTTTCTCTCCTCCTCTCACACTGGTCAGATCTTCAGACAGGATGAGTACTGGATGAGCAGTGTTTGGGTCCAGAGTCACAGGACTGTAGGAGACCATGTCCTTCATCTTGTTCCAGATGTTGAAGGTCAGGTTGCCCAAGTGTTTGGCCTCGTCTATCAGAGCTCCTGAGGGCAGCTGTGGATCCTCCAGCAGGGGGCGCTGCTGGACTCTTTCCACTGCAGCCTTGTAGTTGTTGAGGAATGATACGTCTTCAGCTCTCAGCTCCTCCTCTGTGGCTCTGACTGTGTCTGAAAGAGCTTCTATCTCTCTGCTCAGAGCCTCCATCTTCTCCTTCATCATCTGACTCTTCTGCTCCTCTTCCTCCCTCAGTGCAGCCAGCCTGGCCTCCTCTTCCTCTTCTAGAAACTGGTGAAGCTTCTTAAACTGCTCTTTAATCAGCTTCTCTGTGCATCGGGCCTGGACCTTCATGTGTTCTGCTGTTTGATCAAACTTCACTTTAACTTCTTCACAAACCTTTAACTTCTCCTTTAAAGGCTTCAGAGATTTCTGGAGCTCCTCTTTGTGATCCTGAGCAGCTTCATCGATGGGTCTGAATCTGTGGTTGGTGTGTTTTTTTGAATCTCTGCAGACAAGACACACTGGCTGCTGATGGTCCAGACAGAAGAGTTTGAGTTTCTCAGAGTGCAGACTGCAGAGAGCCTCTGAAGATCTCTGATCTCTCTCCTGTAAGAAACTCTCACACAGGTTCTTTAAAGCCCGGTTTAAAGGTGGTTCATCCTTCGAAGATCTTCTCTTACAAACTGGACACTCATGTGTTGGTTTTTCCTTCCACCAGCTGCTCAGACAGTCTTTACAGAAGCTGTGGCTGCATGACAGAAGAACAGGATCTCTAAAGACCACATGACAGACCGGACAGCAGAAATCCTCCTCTGATCTGGAAGCCATTTTGCCTCTGAGTGCAGCTGGAAACAGCAGACAACACGTTCAACAGCTTAGTCAGTTATGGTTCCCGCCCTGCTGTAAAAAGTTGCCTCAGTTACTTTCACTTTGAGTCTTTGAGAGTTATTACAGTCAGCAGCAGGTTTAAGGACTTCAGATTGAACTCTTTATAACATTATTTACAGAGACCCAACAGTACCACCATGAGCAAGCACTTGGTGACAAGGGCAAGGAAAAACTGCCTGTTAAAAGGCAGAAACCTAGGACAGATCCTCCGGCTCTAGGTGGGTGGTTGTCTGTCTCGACCAGTTGGGGTGAGAGAGAGAGAGAGAGAGAGAGAGAGAGAGAGAGAGAGAGAGAGATGGACAGACAGAGACAGAGACAAACAGACAGACAGACAGACAGACGGGTGCACAGCAACAACAGTATTGGCAATGGCAATCTAGCAGGACCATGGCAGGAGGCTCCATCAGGATCGATAAGAACCTGCGAGACGAGAAAGCACAAGAACTCCGGGGAAGAAGTGAAGTTAGTAACATGCATTAATGGAACATGAATGAGTGCAGAAAGAGAGAGGAAGAGAGGAGCTCAGTGCACCATGGGAAATCCCCCGATAGTCTAGGCCTATAGCAGCATAACTAAGGGATGGTTCAGGACTCACCTGATCCAGCCCTAACTATAAGCTTTATCAAAGAGGAATGTCTTAAGCCTACTCTTGAATGTGGTGAGGGTGTCTGCCTCCCGAACCACAACTGGAAGCTGGTTCCACAGGAGAGGAGCTTGGTAACTGAAGGCTCTGGCTCCTGTTCTACTTTTAGAGACTACAGGAACCACAAGTAGCCCAGCATTCAGAGAACATAGTGTTCTAAAGGGGTAATAGGGTACTATGAGCTCTGTAAGATATGAAGGGGCCTGACCATGAAGAGCTTTATAGGTGAGGAGGAGAATTTTAAATTCTATTCTACATTTTACAGGGAGCCAATGCAGAGAAGCTAGTACAGGAGAGATGTGATCTCTTTTTCTAGTTCCTGTCAGTACTTGTGCTGCAGCGTTTTGAATTAATTGGAGCATTTTAATGGACTTATTGGGGCAACCTGATAATAATGAGTTGCAGTAATCCAGCCTAGAAGTAACAAATGTATGGATTAGTTTTTCTGCATCTGTCTGTGATAGGATGTCTAATTTTTGTAATATTATGTAAATGAAAGAAGGCAGTCCTAGAGGTTTGCTTCATGTGGGAATTAAATGACAAATCCTGATCAAAGATAACTCCAAGATTCCTGACAGTGGTGCTAGAGGCCAAGGTGATGCCATCTAGAGTAACTATATCTTTAGACAGTGAGTCTCTAAGATTTTTGGGGCCAAGTACAAGAATTTTGTTTTTTTCTGAGTTTAACATCAGAAAATTGCAGCTCATCCAGGATTTTATGTCCTTAAGACATGTTTGTAATTTAGATAATTGATTAATTTCATCGGGCTTGATTGATAGATATAACTGCGTATCATCGGCATAACAGTGAAAGTTAATGGAGTGATTCCTAATAATGTTGCCTAAAGGGAGCATATATAAAGTAAATAGATTGGTCCAAGTACAGAACCTTGTGGAACTCCATGACTGACTGTAGTATTTATTGAAGATTCATCGTTAACATGTACAAACTGCGAACGATCTGATAAATATGACTTCAACCAGCTTAGTGTGGTTCCTTTAATGCCAATTTGATGCTCAAGTCTCTGTAAAAGAATATTATGGTCAATGGTGTCAAATGCAGCACTAAGATCTAATAATACAAGTACAGAGACAAGTCCATTGTCAGAAGCAATCAAAAGGTCATTATTAACTTTAACCAGAGCTGTCTCTGTGCTATGATGAACTCTAAATCCTGACTGCAAATCCTCAAATAAACTATTGTTATGTAGAAAGTCACACAACTCTTTGGCGACTACTTTCTCCAGAATCTTAGAGAGGAAGGGGAGGTTAGAAATCGGTCTATAGTTGGCTAAAACCCCTGGGTCAAGAGTGGGCTTTTTAAGAAGGGGTTTAATTACAGCTACTTTAAAGGACTGTGGTACATATCCTGATCATAAAGAAAGATTAATCATATCCAGTAAAGAAGTGCCAATTAAGGGAACAACTTCTTTAAGCAGCCTAGTTGGGATCGGGTCTAACAGACAGGTTGATGGCTTCGATGTAGAAATCGATGGCAGAAAAACATTCTAAATATATATCTGAGTTCCTGAACTTGGAGAGACAGTGATATCTGTTTAGGGCAGTTGGTGATTAATTTTCTCTCTAATAGTAATAATTTTATTATAGAAGAAGCTCATAAAGTCGTTGCTACTTAAGTTTATGGGGATATGTGGCTCAATAGAGCTGTGACTCTCTGTCAGCCTGGCTACAGTGTTGAAGAGGAACCTAGGGTTATTCTTATTTTCTTCTATTAGTGCTGAGTAATAGGCTCCTCTGGCATTACGGAGGGCCTTTCTATAGGTTTTAAGATTATCTTGCCAAATTGAGCGATATTCTGATAATTTGGAAGAGCGCCATTTCCTTTCAGATTTCCTAGCTATTTGTTTTAACTGGCAGGTTTGGTGGTTATACCAAGGTGCTAGTCTCCTATGTTTTAATAATTTCCTTTTTATAGGAGCGATAGAATCTAATGTTCTCCGTAGTGAGCCTGTAGCACTATCAACAAGATTGTCAGTTTCAGAGGGACTAAAGTTATTATAGGACTCTGTTAAATTCAGACATGGCATTGAATTAAACACTGATGGAATCTCCTCCTTAAATTTAGCTACAGCACTGTCAGATAGACATCTGCTGTAGGAAGTTTTGCCTAATGGCTTATAGTCTAATAGTATGAATTCAAAAGTTATTAAATAATGGTCAGATAGGAAAGGATTATGTGGGAAGACTATTAAATGTTCAATATCAATGCCATATGATAGAACAAGGTCAAGAGTGTGATTAAAACAATGAGTTGGTTTATTTACACTCTGACAGAAGCCAATTGAGTCTATTAATGAGATAAATGCATTACTAAGGCTGTCATTGTTAACATCCACATGAATATTAAAATCACCTACAATAATGACTTTATCTGATTTAAGGACTAAACTTGATAAAAACTCAGAGAATTCAGATATAAAATCAGAGTACGGTCCAGGAGCGCGGTACACTATAACAAATAGAACTGGCTGCAGTGTTTTCCAGGTTGGGTGAGAAAGACTAAGAACAAGGCTTTCAAATGAATTATAATTTAGTTTAGATTTAGGGTCCATTAAAACGCTCGAATCATATATGGCTGCTACTCCACCTCCTCGGCCTGTGCCTCGAGGAATGTGAGTATTAATATGACTGGGGGGGTGGATTCATTTAGGCTAACATACTCCTCGTGGGACAACCAGGTCTCAGTAAGACAAAGTAAATCAATATCATAATCTGATATTAATTCATTCACTAAAACAGCTTTAGAGGACAGAGACCTGATATTTAACAGCCCACATTTCATTCTCTTATTTTGTGCTACTGAGGAGTTAGTTTTAATTTTTATTAGATTTTTATGTTTAACTCCTCTTGTTTTTATTTCTTTAAATAATTTAGGTGGTCGGGGGGACAGACACAGTCTCTATGGGGTTTTGGGTGGGTGACTGTTCTAAAGAAAGAGCAGAGAAGTGTGTAAGACAGCAGCTCTGCTTCCTGGTCCTAACTCTGGACTGTCAGGTTTTAGAAATAAACTTCGCCATATTTCTAGATAAGAGAGCCGCTCCATCCAAAGTGGGATGGACTTCAGAGTACTTCTTATGAAAAACTGCATAATACATGACAATCCATTAATCCTAAATTAGCACCTTTTTTTAAATTCACAACATAACTCAATAAACAAGACAATAAACAAACACAAAATCTGAATCAATCCCAAACAACCAGAACAGACCATCAACAACATGAAGAAAATAAAACGTGTCAGTTGAAGTCACAACTTTGTAATGAAGGTAAATCTTACCGTCTGTCTGTCCGTCTGTGTGTCTCTCCTCAATGAGAACTGAACAGAAACAGACTGTTTCCTGGTTGGTCTCAGGTGATGTCATTAAGGGGCGGAGCTTTGTCTCATTTTAAAGGGAAATATGATCCATCACACAAAGAAAACAACCAGAGCAAATTCACTTTCACTCATATTTCTGTGACTCTTTTACTTTGGTTTGAATCCTGTTAAAGAAAAATTTATGAGAAAGTCAACAATATTCGGTGAACTCAATAAAGTCAAAGTTAGATTTCATTAAAGTCTTTTGGATCTTCAGAGTCGATGACAGCTGCAACTTGTTAGCTTTAGCCTCAGTCTGTTAGCATGATATAATTTGGGACAGAGTTTCAGTCACGGTCACATTGATTAATAAAGTTGTGTTTTATTCAAATTGCCACAAACTTATTATAATTATTATATGTGTATATATATATATATATGTTTGTTAATGTGGCTCATATTGAAGTGTTAAAAACTCACTGCACTACGTTTCATTTCTCATAAAATGTTAATATTTTTACTTTTTGTTCTGTGAAATAATTCTAATTTATATATTGTTATTTTCATCTTAAAATAAGTTATAGAACTATAATACAAGTCATTATCTGTGAGATTACAGTAATTATTGCTGTTTACACTGATAAAAACTGTATTTGGACAGTTTACCAATGCTTATACACTGATAAACAACACTTATTCAACTTTCATAATTATACAAGATATCGGTCAGTTAACTAACTAATCAATTAAAAGAAAGGGAAGTATTGACAGTATAAACAATGGACAGCGCTTCCTCCTCCTAGCCTGTGAAAAATGACACACCCATTTCAAACTGAGAAGAGACACTCACTGGCTTACTGGCGTTCCATTCAAAGAAAAGCCCACAAGATATTTTGACTGGTATAACTCAATGTGTCTCTGTGGTGCAATCGGCCAGCGTGCTCAGCTGTTAACTGAGAGGATGGTGGTTCAAACCCATCAAGGGATGTTCAAAAATTGTTCCTCTCAAGTAAAATGTTTAGGCATTGTCTATCAATCTTGGAAATATACTAGTTGGTGATAGTTTGTCCAATTTCACCTCTCCTAGACCCTTGAAACACAAGCCATGTTCTGCCTTGTGTTTCGACAGGCCTCAAATGAGCTTGTTTTTTTTGCTCCCTATCCCATCCTAGATCCCGAAAATGAGTCAGTTTTGTTTGCTGTGTCACTTTCAGTCAGCAGCAACTGGTGCTGTGGCTTAGTTGGTTAAAGTGCCTGTCTAGTAAACAGGAGATCCTGGGTTCAAATCCCAGCGGTGCCTGCTTTAGTTCTTTGAAACACCCTGCTGACAGTGGTGAACTCCTAAATCTTTAGCCTGAACTCCACTAATGGTCAGAACCAGATCCTCTTCCACTGAAGTGAGCTGTAGTCAAATAAATCAGGAGTTTAGCAGCTTGAAGTAGGAAACTCCTGAATCTTTAGCCTGAACTGATGGTCACAGTGAAGTCAGAACCAGATCCTCTTCCACTGAACCCAGCTGGAACTCCGAGGCTCAATAAATCAGGAGTTTAGGAGCTTCTCCAGGTTTCTGCAGGTGCCATTGACAGTATATACAATGGACAGAGCTCCCTGGATAACCCTAATGGTGTGATTTAGGACTCCCCTGAAGTCCACACAAAAGTGGAGAGTGCCATCCTTCTCAGGGGTCTCAACCAGTCAGGAGAGCAGAACTAGATGATTCTATGAAGCTGTTGCTGAGCAATGTCTAAATTTGTTGTTCAACCGACATTGTAAGAAAAGCACACTATACATTTTGACGGGTTCAGTTGAATTTGTCTCTGTGGCGCGCTCGGCTGTTAACTGAGGATGGTGGTTCAAGCCCACCCAGGGACAGTCAACAAAACTTTACTTTCAATGTTTAGGCATTGTCTTCAAACTTGTTTATCAATCTTGGAAATATACAAGTTGGTGCTTGTTTGTCAAATTTCACCTCCCCTAGACCCTTTAAGCTCAGACCCTGTTTTGCCTTGTGTTTCCACAGGCCTCAAAGGTGCTGTTTTTCTGCTCCCCATCCAAGCCTAGAGCACGAAGATTAGTCGGTTTTGTTTGTTGTGTCACTTTGTTTGAGGAGCAATTGGTGGTGTGGCTTAGTTGGTTAAAGTGCCTGTCTAGTAAACAGGAGATCCTGGGTTTGAATCCCAGCTGTGCCTCATTTGAGTTCTTTAAAAGACCCTGCTGACAGTAGGAAACTCCTGAATCTTTAGCCTGAACTCCACTGATAGTCAGAGTGAAGTCAGAACCAGATCCACTTCCACTGAAATGAATTGAAACTCCAGACTGACGGGCTGTAGCTAAATAAACCAGGAGTTTAGGAGATTCTCCAGGTTTCTGAAGGTACCATTGACAGTAGATACAATGAACAGAGCTTCCTGGCCAATGCACAAGTTTTCCAATCACTTCCTGCCCTTGTGTGTTTTCCCGCCGTTAGTAATTGTTTGCTCCACCCTGATTACCTGCACCTGTGTCTTAGTAGCTACTCATCTGTAGAGTGGATATTTTCTGTGTTCCTTCCCTTCTATTCCAGTTCGTCTTTAGGGTCAAGCCTTCCACCATTTTCCTTGTGTTTCATGTATTTCATGGTTTTTGATTTTTGACTCTGCCTTTGCCGCTTTGGATTTGTTTGCTTGGGGTTATTGGATTTCTGTGTCCTGGACTTTTGTAAGTAAACTGTATGTTTTCAACCAAGCCCTTTGTATGTTGAGTCGTTGAGTCCAATCTCCTGGTTCAGTTATAACAGCGGGACGACTCTGAATGAGCCTTTCAGGCTTCCTTCCTCTCCTGCACTTTCATGACTGTTCTATATGTACATATTTAGCTTTGTATTATTGTAATTATTAAACTAAAGTACAGTCAGTGTTTGGTTTTTCCGTTCTGTTTCATTGATCAGAATCTGCAAAGGAGCTTTAGTTATTGGTAACTAAGTAATTTAAGTCGATTAAGTAAAAAGTATAAAAGTATTTGTCTCTGAATTGTTAAATAGCATAACATTAAAATAAATAAATAATTACTGTACTTTTACAGCACTTGAGTTCATAATTAATGGTTCTGATAGTTAATCAATGCCAAGGTCTCTATGTCTTCATTAGGTCGGGCCTGCAGATATATTTACACACTGTCATTGACAGAGAGGGTGGAGTGTTTGTTTATGGAAGGCAGATGTCTCTCTGTCATTCAGCTGAGTGATAATCCCACTGGAAACCACATCTATTTTTACCACCTCTTTCCCTCTCTCCCCCTCTCTCTCTCCCTCTCCCTTTCTCTCTCTCTCCCTCGCTGTGTTTCCTCTCAGTGTTTTTGTGGCTCCGCAGTCTCAGCAGCAGCAGCAGCGTCCTGACCTCCCTGAAGGTAGGCTCGTCTTTATGTACATTTTACTATATTTAATGTCTGCAGTGAGGTTTCTTCATCAGCTGTGTGAAAACACATTGTTTAAACCCACATGTACCAAATATTTATACTTTAATAATTATATTAAAGCTGGTGATTGGATAAAAGATAGATAAAGTTTTTCTGATGTTTCAGTTGTGTTTTCTATGGAAGCCCATTTCCACCATTGTGAAGCAATGTTAGCCATTATAAAGAGGAACTTTATCAAAATATTGACATTGACAGTGTTTTCTTCTTTCTAAATTTGGTATTTTTTGAAATACTAATTCAAAATACATTTTTATTAGTTTAGCACTGTCTTATGTGCACAATGTAGTTTGCTTTAGCTTGTAATAAACGATAAATTATTTATTTATATTTATTAAGTTCAAATTGGGCCCAAAACTGAGACATTTTGTCATTAATTTGAGATGCTAAGTCGATATTTTGATAAAGTTTCCAATTATAATGACGTACAGAATCTTTGGCGCAAATGAGCTTCAGTAATTTTCTGCATGAGAGTCATGAATATACATACATTTATTTTTGTGACTTCCATCATCTGATTTTTTTAATCAGTATCAATATCACGCAATTATCCGTACTCCTAAATATAGCAACATTTATTGAAAACAACAACAACTTGTTCTGTAAATAGTTTTCTAATAAATATAACAACTTTTAATCGAACCACAACGATTTGAGGCTCAAATTAACAAGTTACGGTTAGTTTTGCCACTTCCAGGTTTAAGCTCCACCGACAGCTTGATTAAGCCCGCGCCTATTCAGAGTGCGGATACATAATTGTATTTTTGCTAATTTCGACTTAATATCCATCAGTAATAACCAACGTTCGGGTTGTCAGGTTATGAAAAATGATCCCTTTAATCGATAATAAATCAAACAATCATTTATTGATGGACGAAATAACATTTAGAACTGTATCATTTTTAGAGCTTTAGATTCGCTGCCGGGTTCGGACCCAAAACTGCTACCATGGTTCAGGCTTGGTTCGGGCTCACACTAAAAATTTCCGGGGTTGGGTCGGGTCGGGTCGGGTCAGATGTTTTGGCCCCAATCAAAGCTCAAATTACAATCGTATAGATTGCTAAAGAGGTGTTTCACTACCTACAACCCTAAATATGTTGTAATCAATATCTTAAGACTGATCTATGAAGCAATAGTAAATTATCTGTTCACCATTGATGAAATAATTAAAAAAACAGCATCATAATGCAAATATTGATATACTAATATAATTATTACAGTAAAGGAATTTGAATCAGGGTTTAACTGTTCCACAAATATTCTGAATATAACTCCAAAACTTAACTGAATGTAGACAACCAGACAAATATACTGTAATTCAAAAATAACCTAAAATTACTTTTTCATCGTTCATAAATCAAATTATATTTAGTGACGACTAATTGATGCTATTCAATTGTCGATTTATGGCAATAATGACAAACTGCTGATAATTAAAGCTGAAGATATCAGATATCATCTAAATACGGTTGAAGTCTACTTTAGCTCTCGAGCTAATGTTAGCTAATGTAGACGCCACAGTCTATGCTACAGACGGACGTCGGCTTGAGATGGTTTCATTTGGTATTTTGCCAAACTCACAGAATCAGTGTCCGTACAGTTAAAGCCAGCTAACGGCAGTGATCCTTCCATTGATTGTTTGGACACAGGGAGGTTGTACTGACTGAATATTTAATGTTTTTAAGGGGTTATTGTTAATAGGTTTTATTATTTCCACAGTGGACTTATGGTCTGTACCTAGTTTACAATGTTTTAACTGCATAAAATCAAACTAAAACATTTGTATTAATCCGTGTTCTTTATGTTCTGTAGGAGTTTCAACGTTTAAAGACCTCTGAAAAACCAGTAACTGGATTACAGCTGTTGATACGGAGTGAATCTGGCTGAAGGGGTTCACACTGCGAACCAACACGAACTGGTTCGGCTTCACTTCAGGAGCTATTCGGGGAACTTTACCAAAGAGAAATAAAACAAAACAAAAAAAAGTTGGAAACTGGAGGAAGAGTGGATTAATGAGGATAACAGAAGTGGAACTATGAGTAAACTTGCTGATGTTGAGACGAGCTTAAAGTGACCCCAGAACTTGTGACAGGATTTAATCTTTCTTCATGACGTCCGGAGAGACCGAAGAAACATGTGGAGGACAAACGAAGTCAGAGCGGGGAACTGGAGGAGGAAGAGGAGGAGGAAGAGAAGGGAACATGAAGTTATCTCGGTCATTCACCACTCTCAGCACTATCGCCGTCCAGGCCGGCCAGTCGCAGATTGTCGTCTCCGTTCTCGAGGTACGTAAAGAGGCCAAAAAGCATTCAGCTTGTTGAGCTTTGATCGTAGGTTAAAATCACAACACCTTAACGGACACTATTTAACTCACTGCTTAAAACCCAGCTTATCCAAGGGGGTTATATGAGTAGACACATTTTTGCTATTGTATCACAAAGACCATTATAACCACATATTGGGTTATAAAAAAGACCTCTAAGTGTCCAAAAACGAGTGACTGCGAATCACTCCCCAAAAAATAAAACCCTAACATTATACAAAGTCATACAAATTGATGTATCTGGTTTCATTTGTTAGCAGATAGCTACACGTAATATGATAACAATGACTAAATTAGACAAATGTATCTGTAGCTACAAAGACAGCTATGAGGGGTTATAGTCACGTTCAGAAACATTGTGTAAACGCAGTCCGCAGTAGACTTTAGAGAGCCTGACATACAGTTTTCTAGGCTACACACTGTTAGCTTTAGTTATAACTTAGACTGTTAGCTTTGTATTTGGTTAGTATTAAATAATACTGTTTTCAATTTTGAACGGAGAGTCTACTTTTTAAACCCTTTTTTAAATCCTTCTACTGAGCTTTCATACTGTTAGATATTAGCTTAAATTTTTGTTAGCAGTATTTCTTTGTTTTGGCTTTAGTTAGCTCAGTCTGGTAGTTTTGGTTTTCACTTGCTATGAGTCTTAGTTTTTAGTTCTTAGCCAATAGGCTATGTTAGCTTTAAGTAAGATTTTCTGTAGCTATAGTGTTGCTATAGTGTTGATTTTCAATGATTGGGTTGTGAGAGAGTACTAAATTGTTTCTTATTAGCTAGATATTTGACAGCTAATCTTGACTTAAGTGAGCTATATTAGCTTGAAGTTTAGAATATCTGCCTTAAAGTCTAATTAAATAAATTTTTTCAGGGTTTTCAGCTGAAAAACATGGTTTGGGGATTTATTTACTCTTTTAAATGAAATTATATTTAGCTTTATAGCATCTTATTTACATATGTAGTTTTAGCATCTTGCACATTCATTTTATTTGCATTGTTGTTGTATTATGGTTTATATTGTATGTCATTTTTTTTGTGCTTTTTGGTACTTTTTGTTTTTGTATTTGTGTTGTTTTTTATGTTTGTGCCTCTGACTTTAAATCCACTTTCCCATCTGGAATAATAAAATAACTGAACTGAACTAATCATCAGATGCAGTTTCAGAAGAGCCGAGCTTTTCAGTTCATTTAAAGTCCGTCACTTTTCAGTCCGTGTACTGTTTCCTGTTTTAGCTCAAACTATTTACTGATGCTGCTGTAAGAGGGAGAGAGCAACATCTGACACCTCGCAGACGGAGATTGTATTTAAAATCATATTTGTACATGTGTAGGATAATAGTTTTGGACACTGTTGTTGTTGTTTTTAAAGTGTGTGTTTGTGTCTATGTGCGGTCACGAGTCATGTTGTGTTCTTTACGGGTCCACATGCCGGAGATACCCTATCACCGGAGGAATGTGTAACACACAAGCAGTGATACCACGCAGCTACTTTTCACCTACAGCGGTCAGCGGGTAGCTCTGTGGCGAACACAACTAAATAAAATAAAACAATATTAACAGTCTAAAGGGAACATTTTAACAAAATTACACCAAACTGTGACTCTAACCAGCTTTAATCTCATCAGTGTGCATCTACGCCCCAGAATACACATTTATTTTATTATGATTTGCCTATTTGTGACTAGATTTCACCAAAAGTAAGCATTAGATAATGACTCATTTGCATATTTGAACATAACATTTGTTAAATAAATAATAAATCATGTCACATATTATTGCTATAAAAATGGTGAAAATTGATTTATTTTATAGCTGTTGACATTAGTTTGTGATTTATGGAGTGATAAAATGAGATATCCAAAATCTTTGATTAGATAATGTCTTGTGTGCATATTTAAACATAACATTTCAGAAAACTTGTAAGACACAAAGTAATTGTATCAGTGTCAGTAATCATCTGGGGAAGTTTGAAGAAGACATTAATAAAAAGCTCCAGAACCCTGAAGTTGAGTTTGTATCTAGTTTTTATGGTAAAACGTTGATTTGTGTGTACAGAGTGGGTCTGTGGTCCACCTCCAGCTGGTCCAGGTCCATCCAGGCCTCTGTGAGATCGGATCGAACCACGAAGAAAACCAGACACTGGTCCAGGAACAGCAGCAGCTGATGGAGAAACTCAAGGTACTCGTTCGATGCCAGAGAACCACTGACGTCACTTCCTGTCTAGCTTCTGTAATTCAATAAATCAGCATTTCTTTAATCTGTCTTTAAACTGAAGCGTGTTTCTGGACAAATAGAAACCTTTGACACTGAGAAAAGTTAAAAAAATGTATTATGTTGTGGACAAAAACTACAACTACCATGAAAATATTCTGGCACAGTCATCAGATCTTCATCCATAATATCCACTAACAATCCTTTCTAATAGTATCTCCAAATTTATAGTTTGTCCGTTGGTTTATGGGAAATAGTGTTTGTTAATACTATAAAAATATAAATATTGAGTACACAATCTTTTTTTAAACCATATTTAATTGGTTTAAATGAAATACTATTGAGGAAGTTACTACAAATGTCAATAGGAGTTTGTATGACTATTAGCTGTTAATCAGCTAAATGACAACCAGATAATATTTACGTTATCTTAAAATTTTATTTTAAGTCTGGAAATTATTAAAATACATCTTTAAACCACCTTGATAGCTACAAACAGTTCTCATAAGTTGTCCCCTGTTGTCACCAAACAATTTCAGTGCATCTGTCAAATGTAGCAGTTGACGTTTTGTTCTTAAGTTTTATTTTATTTTTAATTTTCATGAGACTAATAACTCAATTATTCCAGAAACATGAGAAGGAAGTGCTGTCTGTGGTGGAAAAGAGCCGACAGATAGAGCTGAGGAGAAGGAGGGATGAAGGGATGATGATGGAGCAGAAGAGGAACAAGAAACAGGAGGAAGAGGAGGAAGTGTACAAGGCCATGGCAGCATCTCTGAAGGAGGGATGGGTGTTGCTTCTCCGCCTGCTCGAGAGACGACAGGAAGTATTGATGCTGGCTTCAGACTTTTACCGCCGAGCACTGGAGGTACGTACCATCTAAAAATATGGATAATTGGAAATGTTAGAATGCAACTTTAATCACAGTTGTACCTTTTAAAGGTAACTAAAGACTGAACATAGTTAATAGTATATTTGTTCTCCACAATAATGCAGATGTTGGTGTTGTTCACACTTCAATTAAATTTCCTGACTGTTCCCCAAAGGATAATCACTTTTAATGTGCGCCAGTGTACAGTCAAATCTAACAAATAAGCTGACGGAAATTTGTGTTGCTTATTTCATCAAGGTCGAAACGGGACACAGAATTCAACTAAACTTTTGAACCCAAGCTGACATATTCAAGCTAGTAGGAAATAGCTGTTGTTGTGTTTTTTTGTACAGACAATATGTTTGTTGGAAACATTATATGTATAATCAGTTTGGTTGTGTGCAGCACAAAAGTTTGTTTTTAAGATAAACTCAAGACAAACATGGATGTTAGGGCCGCAGCTGTACAGATTGTTGATTAATTGTTGATAAATTAACGAAATGGCTGTCTAGTTAAAGTATGTTAAAGTTCAAACGATACGACCACGGATGGATGAACAGTGATATAAATCTAACTAACAAATTTACCCAAATTAAATAATAAGATAAAGATGTATAACAAATGAATTTGTAAGTAATATAAAAGAGAAAAGGGCCTTTCTAAATCGTATTCGTAGTTGGAAAACCTTTTAGTTAGACGTATCTTTTCAGAAGATGGATGGAAACATCTAACTGGAGCTCTAGAGTGTAATCTAAATCTATTGTCAGGCTGCTGTGACCTCTGACCTGTAGGCAGTAAAGTTCTCATCTGTGAAGCGTGCCCAACTGTAGACGGGATTTATCCTCGTCTCGTGTCTCTATGAAGGACATTTGTTTCAACTCGGTGTATTTGCGTGCTGCCGTAAGCCGTGCTCATTGGCCGGCTGTCGTTTTATGATCACCACCTGCTGCCGGACCACGGTCACCTGCTGCAGCCTTTATCTAAAACAGTCCAACGGGAAGCTTTCTGGATCTATTTTAGCCAACAAGCTAGTCACCGCTGTTCAGTCGACAGTGGAGCACAAGCATCTCAAACCTGACAATCCCACTGTGAGTTCAGCACATAAGAGGTGCTGCATAGAGCCACAGCGTCTACCGGTTGCTGGTCAATAAATAGCTCCGACGCTAATGGATTAGCAATGTGAAGAGTGTCAGTCGTTCATCCATCGCTTTAGTCCAGGCTGAAATATCTCAACTGCTATCGGATGGATTGCTGTGAAATGTTGTGCAGACGTTCATGTTCCCCAGTGGATGACTCCCACTGACACTCACACTGTAGCGCCACCATGAGGTTGACATTAGTGGTTATAAGTGAATTATTGGATGAAATTTGGTTCATGTTCCCCTCAGGATGAACTATAAAAACTCTGTTCATCCTCTGAGGTTTCATACGGCGCCACCATCAGGTCAATGTGTCCTTTCTGATGGATGCTTTGTGTTAAGCGTGCTAACACTCGGTCTGTCTGCAGTTTGCTGTCGGTATCGACGGAGTTGAGGGTCTACGGATCAGACCAGACAGGCTGACTGAAGGGCAGCTCACATACGACTCTATGAGGAGAGGTAATCAGCGTTAATATTAGTCGTAGTATTTATAGTGTTACTCACAGCTGCACTGAGGATAAATTATCACTAATAGCTTGTTTGCACATGATGTCACGTCCCTGCGGCCATGTGGCACGAACTCAAAATGGAAGTCACACAATAACACAAACTAACTAACTGATGGAGGCGGCGGGAGACCAGCAACTCCTGTGTTCTGTGAGTTAAATCATTGTTTTTATGAATGGAGGCTGGTGGCTGAATCCTTCTTTGTCACATTGTTGGAAATGTTCTTCCATATGTGAATGCAAACAAGCTATTTAGTTTTATTTTAGAAAGTGTTTGTCTCTATTTTGTCGGCTCTGTCTTAGACTGGGCTTGTCTCAATTTGCAAAAACTGGATTAAACTGGTTTCTATTGAAGATATAACTAATCCAAACTGGTTTAAACCCAGTTAAGTTACATATAAACTGGTTTTAACTGCTTTGCTGTAGGTGGAGGGTTGCAGGAGATTTAAAACACTGGTTTGATCCACTACAAACTGGTGTATATCAAAGATTAACTGGTTTAGACTAATAGAAACTGATTGAAACTGGGTTAAAGGATATATAAACAGTTTTTAACCCAGTTAAATTACATTTTAACTGGTTTGCTGTAGGTGCAGAGTTAAAGGCGATTTGAAATACTAGTTTGATCCACTGTAAACTGGTTTAAACTTGCAAAAACTGGATTAAACTGGTTTATATCTAAGCTTTAACTAATAAAAGCTGGTTTAAACTGGGTTAAGTTATATAAACTGGTATCAACTAGTTTGTTGTAAGTTGAGCGTTGTGGTTGAAAAGAGTAATCTCGATGACATTGTCTTTGTGTCTTTGTGATTCCAGATCTTCTGGGGAAATCCCTGCAGGTTATAACCAGCAGCAACGTTTTTCTACAGAAACTGAGGCAGCTGCAGAAGATCGAGGCCCTCCAGAGGAGAGGAGGAGTACTGCAGGACAACGAGGAGGAGGAGGTGGAGGAGGTGAGTGTCTCACATCTGTTCAACTGCTCCTTCATCCTGCTGTTAACTCCCTCTGTGTGAAATGTGTGGATTGATGCTGATGCTGTGTCCTCCTCCCAGTGTTCTCGGGGCAGCAGGGGGATGGCGTTAAGGCTGGAGGAGCTGGTGGAGATGCTGCAGGATCGGAGGAGGAGGGCGGACCAGGCCGTCAGGCTGCAGCTCCAGCAGGCGGAGAACGGCATCATGGTCCGTGAGAAAGAGTCCACACACAACGAAGTAAGAGACAAATGAGCTTCTTGAGTTTGTCAGATGAAGCACAGAAAGGCCATTTGCTCTACACACTCATTTCCTGTAGCGTTTCAGTGGACAGAAACATTTCTTAAAAAGGCTTTTATTGTGAAATATTTGCCGCAACATATTGTAGAAAACTCATTTGACTCGCTGTTCCACTGAGTCATGTGACCAGTCTGGTCCAGTATTTTAGCTTTTGATGCGATTAAAGCTCATAAAGCCAATAATGTGAATGCTGATCAGGGTTTCACATACCTATTCCTTTATTTCAAAATAAAAGTGTGACATGTTGGCCTGAGTCACTTAACCCACATCTGACCAACGGGGCCCTTGAGGGTCAGTGTGAGACTCAGTCCAGGAGCTAACTGAGTAACGAGCTGTTGCCTTCATAAATCAGGTGCTGAACACACACAGGTTATCACCGCAGGTTTAAATATGGTTGTTTCACAGCTGACTGAAGTCCAGGATGTCAGACTTTCCCTCGCTGACTCCATTATATGTAAAACTCCATATTAGAGTAATTGAACTCTTCGCAGTGGGAGTCATCAGTCTATTCTGTCAGCATCCATCTTGTGTTCATGTCATAAAAATAAATCCTGCCTGCAGTTACATTCTCGACTCTCCGATGACTGTATTTAAAAATATTCTGTCTGCTGATGGTTCTGGACCGCTGATGAAACAGGCCACGTTTCACAAAAGCATCTAAAGCATTAGATGATGATAAAAATCTATTTTATGATTGTTCTTAATGTTGGAGGAATCCAGAGCATCATAATCTCAGGTCCTAGGGGGGCCGGCTGAAGACTGAGGTGGGACTGTTCAGATCCCAGTAGGACAGTTACAACAATAAGAGCATATGACAACAGTAGAGTCTCTGATATATCATCTGCAGTAATCAATCAAATGATCAATAATATCCATTTTTCTGTTTCCGCTACAGGACTGGAGTCTCACAGTTGACAAGATCCCAGACCTGCAGTTTGGATCCACATCAGCAGAGAGCACAGACCTGAAGCTAGATTCCAGAACAAAAGAGGACAGAAACCTTCAGCCTGGATCCAGGTCAGATGTTAAGTCTGGATCTAGACCAGACGAGACCAGAAACCTTCAGTCTGGATTCAAATTAAAGCTGGCTGAGTCCAGATCAGACCTAGAACCTTCAGATGTGAAGCCCGGGTCCGGATCAGAGGAGACTAAAGATCTGCAATCTGGATCCAGATCAGATTTACAGCCTGGTTTCAGATTAGAGTTTAAGCCTCGAGCTAGAGCAGAAGAGAGCAGAAACCTGCAGTCTGGATTCAAATTAAACCTGAACCCTGAATCCAGATCAGACCTTGAGTCAGATTCTAAATCAGAGGGGACCAGAGATCTTCAGCCTGGATCAGGGTCAAATATAAAACCTTCAGATGTGAAGCCTGGATGTAGAGTAGATAAGACCAGAAACCTGCAGTCTGGGTCCACATCAGCAGAGACGGACAGGAAGCCAGATTTCAGAACAAAAGAGACCAGAGACATGCAGCCTGGATCCAGGTCAGATGTAAAGCCTGCATCTAAACCAGAGGAGACCAGAAACTTGCCATCCGGATTAAAGTTAAATCTGAAGCCTGAATCCAGATCAGACCTTGAGTCAGATTCTAACTCAGAACAGACCAGAGACCTTCAGTCTGGATCCAGATTAGACCACATCCCTGGATCTGGATTGTATGTAAAGCCTGAATCTAGATCAGAGCCAAGCAGAGACCTGGTCACTGGATCCAGATTAGAAGAGACCAGAAACCTGCAGTCTCGATTCAAATTTAACCTGAAGCCTGAGTCCAGATCAGAGGAGACTAGAGATCTGCTGCCTGGATCCAGATCAGATGTAAAACCCGGATCTAGACCAGAGCAAACCAGAGACACAGAGCCTGGATCTAGATCAGATCTAGAATCTTCAGATGTGAATCACAGGTCCAGATCAAAGCAGACTAGAGATCTGCAGCCTACATCAGGTTCAGATCTAAAACCTTCAGATGTGAATCCTGGATCTAGAATAGATAAGACCAGAATCCTGCAGTCTGGATGCACATCAGCAGAGACAGACATGAAGCCAGGTTCCAGAACCAAAGAGATCAGAGACCTGCAACCTGGTTTCAGATTAGAGTTTAAGGCTGGATCCAGATTAGAGGAGACCAGAAACCTGCAGTCTGGATTCAAATTAAACCTAACGCCAGATTCCAGATCAGATCCAGAACTTTTAGATGTAAAGCCCGGGTCCAGATCAGACCTTCAGCCTGGATCGAGATCAGATGAGCAGCCAGGATCTGGATTAGATGTAAAGCCTGAATCTAGATCAGAGCCCACAGATGCGGCCCCTGAATCCAGATCAAAGGAGACCACAAACCTACAACCTAGACCCAGATCAGAGACCAGAAAGCCGCAACTTGAATCAACTCTAGATGTGCAGAGCATGCTGGGAAATGAGACTGAAACTGACCACGCCCACCAAGCCCTCCTGACCAATCAGAGGCAACAGCTGCTGTCGTCATGCCAACACCTCGTAGACAAGGTGACATTTTATTTACAGACGAGTCAGTGAATGCAACACCGCTGCTACTTCAGGTTCATATGGAGGAAACAACTCAAGTGTGTGTGTGTGTCTGTGTGTGTGTGTGTGTGTGTGTGTGTGCGTGTGTGTGTCTGTGTGTGTGTCTCTGTCTGTGTGTGTGTGTGTCTGTGTGTGTGTGTGTGTGTGTGTGTGTGTGTGTGTCTGTCTGTGTGTGTGTCTCTGTCTGTGTGTGTGTGTGTGTGTGTGTGTGTGTGTGTGTGTGTGTGTGTGTGTGTGTGTGTGTGTTGCAGGTCTGGAGCTGGGTGCAGTGGGGCAGCAGTGTTTTATCTAACAGCTCTGCAGGACGGCAGCTCTCTGAGGCAGAAGACAGTCTGAACACACACCTGCAGCTGCAAACACAGGCTGAGGTACACACACACACACACACAGATAATTGTATGAAAAGTTTGAAAAATATATCCAAATCTCTGATTTTACACAAACGTCCTGCAGTTACTGTGTTCACTGTTTGGGTTCATTGTTCAGTTTATCTGCTGTTATTGTTATTAATCAATATAATATGAAATATCTATAAAATATAGTTTTCTAAGTGATAGAAAAAGGTTGGGAACCGGTGATCTGTAGGGACGTCTGATCAAAGCTGCCGTGGAGTTCACGGTTGTGTTTTAGTTATTAAATGGATTAAGTTATAATGATGAAGTAATACAGAGATATTAAAGTTATTTCAGGTGAGTTTCCCACAGACTCACAGTAGAAACACTTGTTGTTTCCACTGCTGCGATGTTGTTGTTGTTTGTCTCAGTCTGCAGCTCACGAAGCAGAGAGCATGAAGCAGATCCTGGATCAGATCAGAGGTCTGCACCCAGAACCCAGCAGACAGCTGTCTCCTCTGAAGGCCCTGACAGAGCAGCTGAAGAGGGGCAGCTCGGGAAGAACCGGTCCCACTCCGCCCGCTCCGCCTGCAGCAGACCCAGCTGGTTCACTGAGTCCGGAGCTCGCTGATCGAGTTGATCTGGTCTTGAAGGAGCTGCAGAGTCTGAACAGGAAGATCGACTCAAACCTGCAGCTGCTGCGACCCTACGTCACTTTCCTCCGGTCGGCACAGCAGGTCAGAGTCTCTTCTGGATTTTGTACATAAAAATGATCCAAACGGCTTTAAATCTCCTCGAACCTGGTGACCTTTGGACTTCTGGCCTGGTGTCACAGTGTTGATGTAGCGTGAAGATAACTGTGCTCCTGTTCTCCAGGTGGAGGAGGAGATGGAAGAATTAAGAGAGATCTACAAAAGCAGACTGGAGGAAGAAGAGGAGAAGCAGAAAGAGAGGGAAGCTGGTAATAACATCAGGACAACCACCAGCTCCAAGAAGCAGGACGACGCCTGCTGGCAGGAAATTCTACAGAGGTTCCACACTGCCCAGGAACTGGGAAACAACTACGTCCTTACTGTTCCCATGGTAACAAGACTGTCAGGAATCAGATTAAATTGTTTTTGATGAGATTATTTAACATTAAATGCCTTGAAATGATTTAACCAGCTCAGATTCTATGACGTTTTATTACATTGGACATTTACACTGTGAATCATGAAGAATCATTTTGCTTTTCATATTGTGTGTGTGTGTGTGTGTGTGTGTGTCTCAGGTGTCGGGAGCAGGGTTAAACCTGCAGTCTGTGGTGTCTGTGGTGCAGCAGACGATGGAGCGACTCAGCACAACCAAACAGGAAGTGAACGAGCTGCAGAGTCAGCAGCAAATCCAGATCCAGCAGCAGCAGGACTACTGCAGGAAATCCCGGGAGAGACTGCTCAAGGTACCAAGTACACTGCGCCAGAGAAAAGTAACTGAGGGCAGTCTAATCTATTATGTATGAAATACTTTATACTGTAAAGTAACTCAAATAACTGTTGTGAGGTATATTTAAGTAAATGTTGCCTTTTAAAAAAAGTAATGGGTGTAAGTAATGAATTACAGTACTTAGGTAAATGTATTCAGTTACTTTCCACTACTGGGACGCTGTATATTTTCAGACCCTGCAGGACTTGAATTGTGTCTCTGAGCTGCTGGACTCCTGCACTCTGATGGATCTGGGTTCGGACCTACAGACCTCCAGGCTCCTGGAGCACTTCAGCCAGGCCAGACCACATTTTAGTGTGAGTGACTTTGAGCTGCCGGGACTTCTTTACAATGAGGACTGTAGGGAAATCTATCTGGATCTGTCATGGGACTACTCTATGACTAAAGACTGTAAGGACTGTTAAACCTGCTGGGACCTTTTAGAAATGTTGGATAGCTGGGAATTATCTGTAGATAGTAGATCGTACACTACCACACGGTTGCTGGTAGTGTAATCACATCTGTCCCTTGAGTCCCAATGGACCAGAACCTTTACCGTTGGGACTCCTGGGACAGCTGTTATTGTTGCACTGTTGTTACTGCTAGAACCATTGGGACTAGATGATCAGACACACTCTCTTCATTTATTCAGCAACTAGACACTGAGGTGGAGCACTTGGAGAAGAGCTGGGAGACTCTGAGAGGAGTCCAGGACAGACTGGAGGTGGAGGAGTTGAAGGGAAGACCAGTGACGGAGGAGGATCTGGCAGAGCTGCTGAAGCTCCAGAAGAGGGTGAAGAACAAGATCCATCAAAGCGAATCGATCCTGGACCTGAGCAGCAGCTTCCACCGCACATCCAAACAGGTCGGTGGAGCCGGGAGGAAGTTGTTGTTGTTGTTGTTGTTGTTGTTGTGGAAACACCTGGAATTTACCAAAAATCCTGTAAAATCGTAATGGTGTTTCAGCCCCTCGCTCAGATCGCCTTAGTAAACCTGGCTGCATATTTAGTTTGAAACTCAGCTGTTTGTAGGATGAGCTGTCCACCTTGAAACTTCATGCCAATCGTGTTCTGGTTGCAGCTTTATGTTGTTAACTGAATATCTTCTGAGTTTGGTTCATCCGGATGAAACAAGACATTTGAAGTCTTCTCTTTTGGCTCCAGGAACCTGCGATTGGCGCCATTGTATGAACTGACAATTTCTCATCATTATTTTGTTCAATTTGATCAGAATCAACAGATTAATTTACAGTGTGAATCAAATTGTGAAAATTAAAACCCCTTTACTGTGTGCCTCTGTCTGTATATTGTTTGTTCTTCATGTCAGCTTTAAGAATCCAGAAGTTACCAGTTAAATCTGCTGACTTTGTAAAAATGTGTTACATAAATATACAATAAGAGAATTAATATTAATTTCAGTCTTCTTTGTGTCCAGCTGGAGGCGCTGCTCCAGTCGGACCTCGCGAGCCCTTCGACTGGTTCAACTGGTTCAGCTGGTTTATGTGGATCCAGTGAAGCTGAGCTGAGTCGACACAGAGAGGAACAGCAGCAGATCCAGAGTCTGTTTAAAACGGCTTCAACGCTGAAGACCGACATCTGCACTGCCGTCAGCCACAGTGTATGAGTACTCACACACACTCACACACATAGTTTAAAATGAATAACCACCTGCATGTCAACAAACACTACAATACTACTCTAACATTGATCAGTATTAATCTAATAACATCACATATAATCAGATATCAGACAGACAACTGACTATACTGCTCTACTTTTACTTTAACTACATTTTGTTTGTAATATTTCTGTAAGCTTTTAAATGCAGGACTTTTATTTGTAATGCAGTATTTTACATTGTTGTATTTGTACTCACTGTACAGTCTCAATTTAATAATGACTCCTCTGTATGACCTACATTAACCATCAGAGAGAGGATTGCAGGTAATGGATGTGAATACTGTGTCTGCCACTGTCAGGGTTGGACGTGTTTCAGAGTGGAGCAGCTGGAGGCTCGTCTCGTCTCTCTGGACTCTCTCTGCGTCTCGTGGCTGAATGAAGCAGCTCGACGTGAGGAGAAGCTCCGCAGAGAGCAGCTCGCCTGTCGACTCAATGGTGACATCAACCAGGTGAGGTAGCAGGTTCAAGCTACAGCCGTTAGCTGAGAGCTGTGGAAGGTTCTTTAGCTTCTCTCACCGCCTTACCTGTGTTTAGTGGATTTGGTGGAAGTGGATTTATCTTCACTCTCTCTTCTCAACCTGTCTGCTGTGAGCCGCGGACCCAGAGCTCGATCATACTACTTCATATATTTACAGAGAGCAGACAGAAAAAGGAGGTTGTTGGAGAAAAGGAAGAGAGGTAGCTAGAAAATATGTGTCTTGATTCCAGCTGTTAGCAGAGCCCTGATCAACCAAACTCCACTCAGAAAATGAGCATTTTAAAAGTTGTGCACAGACCCGACAATGTACATACATGTGTTCTTTTGATTTGGTATCTGGGCAGGTAACTACTGACACTGAGCTCTGTTGTTATTAATCAGTACGACCAGCAGAGGGGGCTGCTGCCAGCTGTCTGTCTGTCTGTCTGTCTGTCTGTCTATCAGACTATAAATATCCAGAATCTCCACTGAACCAGCAGCAGGTTTTCACTCTGCTGCTGAAGGATAAATAAGGGTATTACATATATTATTTCTTAATTATTTATTATTGGAAACACTGTTTCTGTTCCCCCTTAAAAATAATCCAAATGAGATATTTCCAGGAAACAGGGAATATAGGGAAATCGGTACCTACAAAAGATAAATGACATGTTTTGCCATCAAAGTCTAAAGTTATTTTGACTTAAAATTACATATTTATCATTTTGTAATAAATTCACAATCCACCGCCAATTTCAATAAAATGTTTTCATTTACTGAAAGTTTGAATTTCAGGTAGACTTCTTTCTGCAAATGTGTTGATAGTTTTGAAATTAACTTTGTTACTATTTGCCTCGACTTGGACACACGAGTGTGATCTGAAACAGCCACTCGCTCGCTTTTTTATCAGACTCTAAATATAACTGAAGCCAGCAGGACACATTTAGATTTTATTGGAGTCCATAAAGTCCCTCAGCTCGCTGCAGGACTCGGTCTCTTTCTGCTGGTTCACTTTCTTACATTGATTTCTCTCCGCTGTCAGGGAGATAATTAGAAAAAGCAGAGTTGTGGCGGGTTGGAAAACACTAAAAAAGTTGCTTCATGTTTCTGGATTTTATCAGCAGCTGAGTGTCGGAGTTGTGTGAAGTGTGTTCAGCTGCAGTTCATATAATGTCCACTAGATGCTGCTCCCAAATTGTATTGAGGTGAATGGAAAACTCAACTTCTCTCCATGAAAAAAAACTTAATCCATTTATTTATCTCTCAAGTTTACAAGAGGCACATTGAGTTAAATTGATGATATGAACTGGGTTGTTTAATATCATAAACAGGTCAGATGGCTTTAATGGGACTGAAGGTTGAAACGTGTCTACGTGCTGTTAGCAATTTGTGCGCCGATGCGTTATTGGTTAGCATTAACGTCATTTAGAGTTGACTTAGTCCGACCCCAGCAGTTATTGTATGGATGTTAGTGAAATATCAACCCGAACATGTTGGTGCCCTCTTCAGGTAAATCTCTCAAATTATAAAACTTTCAGTTCTTTGACATTTTACTGGTTTCACTGGTGTTAGTGGTTCAATCTGCTGTGTCACTGAACAGCAGAGCAGCAGCAGCTGTTGGAGGAATGACAGAGAGGGAGAGAGAGGGAGACCATGAGAGGGAGAGGGGGAGTCAGCTGGACAGATCAGAAATACAGGACGACTCAGCCAACGGGTATTTCCCATCATGCACCTGGTGCTGCATGTCACCAGCGCACTGAAACCTGCAGGAGCAGCTGGGGTGGACATCAGAGACAAACAGAGACAAACAGACTTGTTTCTTGGAGTTTGTCACCTTTTAGATTTATAAAAGCATCATGCAGTTTGACACTGACGTTACTTTATCTTAATGATACACTCTGACTCACTGACTGAGTGTATAAACTCTCCGTACCCACCACTCGGGTCCGGACCTTGTTTTTTTCCTAGGTGTACAAATAACTTTGCAATAATTGCCTAAAAACAGCTTTATTTTGATGCTTTGCTTTGCCTAGCAAGTTCAGTTTTTGGACTTCAGTATTTCTAAAACTCAGTAGTTTTAGTACAGTAGGTAATACAAGATTGAGGTACTCAGATGCCTGTGTAAGTGTATCTGTGAACACATAGCTAGGATTAAAAATGGCAAAGGAATTAGGGTTATGTTGTGTTTAGGGTCAGGGTTGTGCTGATTTAGGGTACTGGCACCTTTTTTGGTCCAATTCAGGCACTTTCCGGTACCACTGTAGTTGGGCTGCAAGCGCATATTGAAGCCTGGAAAAGAGCTTGAAATTTGTAGTGTTCATGACAATAAGAGAAGTCTCCAGTTTCATCTCATTTTACTCCCTCCGGTCCCCTTGAAGACTTGGTGTGTGATGGCAGTGTGCACTCACAGCACTACTGCAGCGTTTCTCTAGGGGAAGCCCTCGATGACGAGATCAGTGGTGAATAATTTCCATTTGGAAAGCTTAACTGTCACTGTTCTGTAGTTCTGTAATAGGACACAACCACTAATCCAACTCATAAACACTCAATCAGAGGGATGAGGGGTGAGCTCCAGGGTAAAGGGAAGAAGTGAGACACAGAATGACCCTTTGGACTTGTTTGTGTCCACACTGTTGAGTCACCTGAAGGGAATATACATTTACTTCTGGAAGATGATGAGGTTTTTTCTTTCAAAAACATGACTGGTTGCTGTGGACTGGTTCTATTTGTGTTCGTTGGTGGATTGGTATTCTCACCGCAGACATTCAGGGTATTTTTGGTGCTCATTAAGGATCCTCCAGAGTCCACCAGCTGAACTCTGAAAGATATTTGAATTAGGTTTGTGTACAAAGTACCCACAGTGAAGTTATTCTATGGTATTTCATGTTGTAGATATCTGAAGTACTACAGTAATTTAATTATACTTTATGGTCGTCTTCCTGGTAGTTTATGGCAAGCTGAGGGGGGTTTTAGGGTATATCTTTCAGATGTTACAGGGTACCATTGGGGTCTTTGTGTTGGGTTGGCTACTTCAAGGTTATCTCTACTTCCTGACACATCCTGGTCGTTGTGGATCATTTTATTGATATACTTCCTGCTACTCTCTTAATCTTCATGGTCCTCGGATGTAGTTTGTGACACTACATGGTTATTTCTTGGTACACTGTGGCCGCTCACCTAGAGCCGTGGGCCGGTTGAGGTTTCTGCCTGTTTCTTTGCCACTGTCACCAAGTGCTTGCTCATGGTGGGAACTGTTGGGTCTCTGTAAATAGTTTTATAAGGAGTATGATCTAAACCTGATGTATATGAAAAGTGTCCTGAGATAACATCTGTTATGATTTGGCGCGATACAAATAAAATTTTATTGAAATTGAAATGAATCATTAGTGTAGGTTTTGTCTGACTCAAACTAGGTTTCCTCCGATGGTTCAGGGATTATAACCAATAACCTTTTGGGGTTCTTCATGCTACTGCAGGATAGTTTGTGATATTTTCTGGTGCTTTCTTGTACTCTGCGTTGGTCTCGTTGGGGTACTTCATGGTCCTTACAGGTGGTTAATAGCACTTTGTGGTGTTCTGGGACACTTTATAGGCATTCATGGTGGTCTGAGGAAGTTAACAGTACTTGTGGGTAATTGTAGTCTTTTGGGGTGTTTATGGGATCTCTTGGTCCTTGGGGGTAGTTCAGTTTACTTCCTGGTAGTTTTGGGCAATCTTTAATGTAACCTTTGTACTCCTTACTCTCTCCAGGGTTTCCCCCAACGATTTTTTACGGTGGCCCTGAGGTGCAAATCACAACGGCAAATCAGAAAACACAACACAAAAAGAGAAAACACAACACAAAAAGAGAAAACACAACACAAAAAGAGAAAACACAGCAGCAAATCAGAAAACACAACACAAAAAGAGAAAACACAACACAAAAAGAGAAAACACAGCAGCAAATCAGAAAACACAACACAAAAAGAGAAAACACAACACAAAAAGAGAAAACACAACGGCAAATCAGAAAACACATAGATATGGACTATTGGAACCCCTGTTTCTACCTCTCTTAGGTATCCCACATTAACATGGACGTATTAATACAATATTTTCCTTATTTAGTGGTTTGAATTTTCAGATTTGGCAACTTGAACGCATAGGTCTGGTGGTGTTGTGTTTCCGGTTCAAAGGACGGACCAGTTCTTTTGTCCAATCAGCGACGACTCATGTCGCCCGAGGGTACCTACCTTTTCCGGTTTGGTTAATGTCGTTGTGTTTTCTGATTTGCCGTTGTGTTTTCTCTTTTTGTGTTGTGTTTTCTGATTTGCCGTTGTGATTTGCACCTCAGGGCCACCGTAATTTTTGGATGGAAACAAATGTTAGAAAACCAGTCAGACCTCCTAAACCTCTGACTTCAACTTCTTCATCTGTTCACCGAATAGACTACGCCGTCTCTGTCTCCTTTACACTCTCTCTCTCTCCCTCTCTCTCTGTCTCTCTCTCGCTCTCTCTCTCTCTCAGCTGTCCAGAGCGAGATCAGCCATCTGACACCGCTGTTCCTCCCGTCAGAGGCAGAAATGTCCTGCTGGATTTAAACCCTCCTGCTCTAAAAATAATCTTATCAAAGCTCCGTCTGCATGCAGTTACATCGACACCAAGATAAACAAAACGCAGTTAGAACAGCTCTGACCAAAAATAAGATAAATGACGTATACAATATAAAATATTATGTGAACTATTCATAAGCCCTGTTAATGTCTGAAATATCTCAACAAATAACCTGATGGATTGCCACGAACATTCATGGCCGCCAGAGGATGAATACTACTGACTGTTGGGATTCTGTATCTTTTCCTCTAGCGCCACCAGCAGGTTGATGTTATTATTCTTAATGGGATAGGAATGTCACTAGTTATGTCGGTATTTGGTCATAAACGTATTCAAATTGACTTGATGATGGTGCTAAATGAAAAGTGGATTGCTAATGTCATTACATTTAATTCTGAGGCGAACATGAACGTTCAATTTCATCAAAGTTCATTCCAAAAGTTCATTTCGCCCAAAACCAGATCATTCAGGGAATCAATCCTCTTGGAAGTTGGACAGAAATCAGTTGTTGAGATATTTCAGTCTGGACCTAATTGTTGTCATCATACATACAGCCTTGGGTGGCTGAAAATATACAATCTTTGTTGGTTACAGATTCAAAAATGCATTTTGACATTTTATTTTTGAAACTATCTGTTTAATTGAAAAATAATGCGACCTATCAACAGTGAAGTATGTGCTTGTTGCACCACAGATCAAACTACATTGGAAGTCCCTCTGTCAACATAAAACTCTGTTGGCGAGTAATTTTCTGATGCTTCATGTTTCAGCTCCGTGACTCCTTTAAGGAGCTGAAGAAACGCTTCAGCAACCTGAAGTTTAACTACCTGAAGAGAAACGACAGGACCAGGAACACGAAGGCCGTCAGGAACCAGCTGCAGCAGGTGGAGCTGTACGAGGAGAAGCTGCAGGTAAGTCCAGCTCCTGATCTGAGTCTGTGATCTGGACTTTGTGCAACTGGATTTCCATTCAGAAGCAAAGGGGTGGTCAGTTTGGCAGGGTCCTCAGTAGTTGAGTGGTTGGGCCGCATGCCAAATACAAGCAGTGTCCCTGGTTCAATTCCAGCCAGAGACCTTTGTTTCATGTTATATCTGTCTCTTTCTCTATGTTTCCTTATTAATATTATTAATATTATTAATATAATGAGTCCGTTAAAGGCAAAAATGTCAAACGAAAAGAAAAAAGTATCCCCAGTTTGAGCCTCTCCTGTCTTTTCTTATCAGAATCTTTCTTTCTGAATTCTTGGTGACTTAGACATTAGTGTGTCATTTTCCACTCAGTTTGTTCACAAATGACAACGTTACATAACAAAGGTGGAAGAAAACAAACTGTATCTGACTCTTACAACTCTTACATGTCTGCGATTTGATTTTAACGACTCTTATGTAACATAAATAACTTAATGTAGTAGCTGAGAAGTGAGAGGCGGGTCTATCATGCTCCGCTCTGTCCGATCCTGCAGGCACTCAGGAAGCGTCTGCAGGGTGTGACGGGCCGGCTGGGGTTGGAGGTCAAGGACGGGGGCGTGGCCCGGGAGGCAGAGGATGCCGTCAACGAGCTGCAGAGGCAGATGGGAGATTTTGAGCGAAGTGTCAGCGACCACCAGAAAACACTGGAGATGACCCGCAGACTGCAGCAGGCCATGGAGGAGGTGAGGAACACTGGAGGCATTTTTTTCTTTAAATTGGGTTTTTTGGATTAAACATGAGATCACGTTTACACGTTGTTCTGGATTAACAGTATCAGTTCTGGTGCGAAGAGGCGAGTGCGACCATCACTCGCGTCGGGAAGTTTTCCTCTGAGTGTCGCAGCACAGAGGCTGTCTCTGTTCTCTACCGACAGTTTGAGAAGTTCGTCTGGCCGACGGTTCCTCAGCAGGAGGAGAGGATCAGTCAGATTGCTGAGCTGGCTGTCAGACTGCACGGTGAGTAACGGCAGGAGAATGAGGAATGGATGCTTTTATTCTGAAAGCTGATCTAATCCAGTGGTGCTCAAACAGAGACGGTAGGTGTTTTACGTGTGTGTGTGTGTGTGTGTGTGTGTTTTTCAGGGGTGGAGGAGGGGCAGCGGTACATTGAGAAGACGGTCAGTAAACACTCAGAGATGGTCGAGTCCATCAGAGAGCTGAGTGACGGACTGATGAAGTTAGAGGCCAAACTGAAGGTAATAAACAGATATACACAACGCATTTGTCACTCAGACTTTTTGCCCAGTTAGGAGTTATTTTCTACTCTGAGATGATGATAAATGTGTCCTGGATTATGACACTGCTGTCGCTTTGATGTTTTCAGCTGGAGAATCTGAAAAAGCAGCAGAACGATGGAGAGAAGGAGGTCAAGGAAGAGGAAGAGACGGAGCGAGGGAGAGAGAATGAGACAGAAGAGAAAGACAAAGACAATGAGAAGAAGTTGAAGGAAAACAGAAAGTTGAAAAAGAAGGAGCAGACGGATAACCGCAGCAGTCAGGAGGCGGCTGACATGGTAAAAAACTGTTAATTTGATATCATTATATATTATAGATGTTATATCATTTGGTATTGTGAGGACATTAAAGCTCATCTCTGTCCTTTTCTTCCAGTACGAACTGAAGGAGACAGGCCACACCCCCGAACTGACCGCCGAGCATGATGGGAAGGAGGTCCCAGTGAAGAGGCAGACTGCAGCCAACAGGAAGCGTCCGTTACAGAAGAGCCGCAGTCAGGACGCAGACAGACAGACGGCCGTCACAGAGAGCAGGTAGACTGCTTTGATTGAGATCACATGACCTTTACCTCTAGCGCCACTCTCAGGACGAAAGTACAAGAAGTAAAATAAAATAATGTAATCTTATGTTGTATTCTAATCTTTAGTTTGTTCATAGGTGAACAACGTTTAGTTCAAATCTTGTCTGTATCAATAATCATCAATAATAATATTTTGTATGATGATTGTATAAATAAAGTTTCACTGTGTCGTCTCTCCTCCAGCCACAGACAGTTGTACAGCTCCACTCACACCGTCAGCCTCTCCTGCTCCCCGGTGGAGGCCAACCGACGGGTCTGCGCCATACACAGCCAAATCCAGGCGGCCGCTGCTGAGCCTCAGGCCACGCCCCCTCCCTCTTCTGTGATTGGCCCATTGTTCTCTGACATTCAGAAGGAGTTTCAGAGGAAGGAGATGCGAGACACCTGTGGTTTAAACATGACGCCGCCTCAGGTTAATTATCTAAGAGTTAAAGACAGATTTTGTGCCTAAATCACCTCCTAATACTCACCTTTACTTTCTACCCAGGATGCATCAGCAGGAGGTCTGTCGGAGGCGGAGCTCCTGGAACAGGAAGTGTTGACTGAGGATTCTCTCTCCAACGATGAATACGACTGTGCGTCACCTGACGACATTTCCCTGCCGCCGCTGGCAGAGACACCAGAGTCCAACATGATGCAGTCAGACGTTGAGGAGAGCTTCTGTTTCAGTTCCCACAGCGTCCACATCAACCAGTACAGCCACCAGTGCCGTGCCCAGTCAGACCACAGTGGGACTGGTACTGGTGCAGTCCGACAGCAGAGAGAGTCCAGACAAACAGAGAGTTGTCCAACTCCTCCCACCAGCCTTCACAGCAGCACCAGGTCTGTATTAGGACAAATCAGAGTCACTTTAAGATGTGTTTGTATGCTATTATGATTATAGACACATGAAGTAAAAAGCTGAACATGTTCTCCATAAGTTACACTGTAACGTGATTGAGACACAATGAGCCTCCACTCTTCTGGATTCAGGCTTTCCACCAGATGTTGGAACCTGGCTGCAGGGGGTTTGTTCCCATTCACCCAGTGAGGTCCAACACTGATGCTGAGTGACGAGGCCTGGCCTGTAGGTATCGTTCTAACTCATCCCAAAAAGTGTTCGATGGGGTTGAGTACTTGATCAGTCATGGTCTTTCATACCAAATTGGGAAAACCATTTGTTTATGGACATGGCTGCAATGTGTGAATAGTGACTGCTTGCTCTAAAACAAAATGCTAAAGAGGTTAGCGTAGATGCTGCTAGCATCAGTTATATCAGAACTAAAGAGTATTTCTTTATTGAATGAAGAGAGGAAGAACGGCACGGAAGGCTTTTCTCAATGGAAAAGATGTTTCCACTCTTCTCCCTACTGGCTGCAGTTAGAGTTTGACTACATTATATGGTTCATTGATCTGATCTGAACAAAAAGGTTCACATTCTTTTGCCACTGAGTGTAGCTAACCCGTCCACTAAATCACAGTCCCACCTACTGAATGGGAGCAGATCCCTGCAACCAAATTTTAAAAGTCTGAAGCCCGAAGACTGGAGCAGATTAATGCTCACTGTGTTGCAATTATGTTACATATGGAGGAAATGTAAAATGTAATATCTAGTCCAAGAATATGTAAACAAGACCTGGCAGAGCTCACACTAGCTTTTGGGACATAAATGCAATACTCAAAAAGTACTGAGGTTCGTTACCCTGCCTCATTGGTCGGTAATCTAATGCTGTCGGAGGCAGGAGAAGGACAATGAGGACATGCAACAAAAGTCACCGGCCACATTTAGTTAGTTCCTGTTGTTTGTGTTACAGGTTCAGGTCAGATTCCAGTTCGTTTGTCCAGAGTCCGTTGACAGTTCCTGCTCCAAGCCTGCTCACCACCACTCTGTGCGGCATCCTAAAAACTGCAGAGACCAGCACTACCAACATCCCCCAGAGTGCTGACCTCTCCCTGGGTGGCTCTGAACTGAGCTTCCCAACTGGATCTAACCCAACCTGCAAGAACATCACTCCAGATAGTTCTTCCAACAAGGACATCAATGTCCCTGAGAAGAGGAGTCTGTCCAGTCAGTATAACCAGCCTCAGAAGACAGGTAACCAGAGTAAGATCACCCAAAAGGTTTCATCCAAAGGCAACCCCTTCTTCCCCCAGTCCAGCTATTCTCCTCAGCCCTCAGGTCCAGAGCAGGATCTCCCCAAGAACAAGACCCCTCTACAGGACACTATGTTCCCTGACTCTGAGAGTGACCTCCACCAGGACATAAATTGCTCCCAGACTAGGAAGGAAACGCCCCGAGTCTCCAAACCTCAAACAACCAGTCTCACCAACACTAGCACCAGTACAATTACCCAGCAGACCATTTACCTCCAGTCCTCCCCTTCAAACAGTAATTGTACCTTGACACAGGCTAGTAGCAGCAGTTCACCCCAAGAAAGCCGTTTATCCCAGAGTGAAACCCTACCAAAGCTGGATCCAGTCCCCCAGGCTCAGAGCTCCTGCCTCATAGACTCTGTTCTCCATAAAGAAAGAACCCAAGACACTGGATTCCTCAAACCCTGTGCAACGTGTCCACAAACCAGTACAACCACCTCTCAAGACAACAATCTTCCACAGGCTTACCCGGATTCCAGGAGTGGCCTTGATCAGGATGTACCTTCCTCCCAAACCTGCCAAGAAACACCCTCCAGGCCCCAAAGCAGCAACCTAACCACAGCTTCTACTCCAAAGAACATTTACTGTCAGTCCTCCCCTCCAAACAGTCACTGCAATGTGCCACAGGCGAGCAGCAATCTCAGGTCACAGCAAGGAATCCCCTTCTCCCAGAGTAATGGAGGTCTACCCGAGGTCAATGCCCCCATTCTTCCAGACAGCTTCAGCAACATCAGTTTATCCAGCAGTACCATCAGTAATAGATTGAGCAACAAGCAGAGCCACCAGACAGTCTACTCCCATCACGAGTCCTTGACCTCCACCTGTACCCAGAAGTGTGTGCATGACCCTGAATCCCAAGCTTTGGCTCAGCAGGCTAATCTGCATGTCACCCCCCTTTCCTCTCCACTTCATCTACTAACTCCAGACCAAGACCCAAACATTTGTCAGCCCGTGGCCATCCGTGAGGAGATCAGGCTTACTCCTCAGATCCAAGGGCCTCCCCTTCCTGCTCCTCCTCCTCTTCCCCAGGCCCAGGCAGAGTCTCTTCCCCAGGGAAAAGCCTCTAAACCTGGCCCTCCCTGCTTCACCAGACCCCTGTCTAGAGCTACCGTCATGGAGGGCTCTCCAGTGACGCTAGAGGTGGAGGTGACGGGACACCCAGAGCCCACGCTCACCTGGTGGGTAGCATATAACCAGCTCCACAATAACACACAAGCTTTATGAGATTATTAGCTACAGAACTCACCTTAAGACTTCCTTCACACCTGCATTAGCATGTCTCCTGTAGCTGAAATGAAATATCTGGATCATACCTTGTTTGTTGGTCTCCACTAATGGACAACAGTTGAGATTAAAGCTGTGTGTTCCTGTGAAACTTTATTGATCTTGGGAGTTCTTTGTCTTTATCTGAAGAACCGATAACGTCCCACCTTGAGCATAGTGTGATGAAGCTTAACAACTAGGACCCATACTAATGCAGGTTTAAGGGATTGAAACATCTCTTGTATTCATCCACATAGTAATACTTAAAGGTTATATATATGAAATTGATTTGCAACTGGAAGTTGTACTAGAGCACCAGCATCTCAGACCAAAACTATGAGACAGAAACAGAATCAAACTCATTGAAAGCGTCTCTGTTAGTGTTTCCAACAATCACCAACTCTGGTTTGGTGGAAATAAATCCTTAATTCACCGACGTAGATGATAAAAACAGCAGTTTCAGTCGGAGCAGACCGGCTATGGAAACAAACCACAGAGAGGCTGCGATACAACACAGGCAGAGGGAGAGAGACACCATGTGACTCTGTATATAGAGAATAGCTGTTAGCTGATGTATTAATGTAAACTTAAAGTTTAATGAACACACATCATCCTGTAAGTCTACAGTTGGGTAAATACATTTTGAGCTAGAGTTAGCTTAGCTGAAAATGCCCATAACAGATTTCCTCCCTATAGCTTTCCACAATTTATTATCGATACTGCTTATTCACAACTGTACACTTAAAAGGAAAGAGTAGAACAATATCTAAAGCAGAGGCTGTGGAAAAATATAATTTTAAGTTGCTAACAAGTTTTCTAACCATGCTTTAAAGAAGAAGTTTCAGTAGTTGGCTCGCAAGCACTAACTGATGTTAGCTTGCTCACTAAGTGCAATCTGTATTCCAGTCGTTGTTTTGACTCTTTGTTTTCCTGCATGTCGAACCAGCTGATTGATCCAACTTCTGCCAGGAGGCCAATTCGAAATATGAAAGACCCAAAATTCGGGGCGCATGGTAGCTCAACTGGTAGAGTCCTCAGCTCGGGTTCGATTCTCCCACCTCTCTCTCCCCTTTCCTGTCCATCTTGTCCTAAAAAGCCCAAAATAGACAGCTGCTTAAGCTTACGTGCAGACAGAGAAACATGTTCCAACCAGCTATTGATGCTGGTATCGAACACCGGACGCTCCATGCAGACAGTCGAGGTACAGTAGCTGCTGATCCAGGAATGATTAGACGTTGCAGGTTTAAATGTACTTTTACTTTAATAATGAATTACTAATTAACATAAGTTTGCTAGTTAACAGTGTGTTTTATTTTGTTTGTGCGCACAGTAACAAACCAGAGGCAGTGAAGCTAACACTGAACACAACCCGCTGCATGAACACATCACATCATCCAGCCACATCGTTTCTAATCTTTAATCTGGCTGTCTGGTGACGCAGTCGGGGATCCTGTGATGTAAAATATTTACTGTGTGAGAGCTGTGGTCAGGCTTCCTCTGGCCCACAGTGAGGTTGTGTGCTGTCTGACCTGCTGTCATCATGGTCGCTTCAGGTTTAAAGATGGAGAGGTGTCAGCCACCGGCCCAGGCCGAGGGCTGAGCTGCGAGGATAGGGAACACTTCCTGTATGCGTCGGACTCAGACGGCGGGTTCCACGAGGCCCGGACTGCCAACCATCAGGATGAGCGGCGGGCAGAAGATAACGGCGGCGGAGATAAGTGGCTGGTGGCCCAAGTGTTTGACATCATCAGTGCGGACTGGCAGACCTGGTTCGGTACACTGTGTGTTCTGCTGTGGCTGCTCTACCTGATAGTACTCTGATTACTCTTTTTCCACTACAGGAACTTAACCTGTAACCTTCCTGTTTATTTAGAACAATTGGTTCGGTTGGTTATAAACAGTCTCAGTTTAATACTGATGTCTCTGTATGAACCACATTATTCTTAATGTCTGCCACCGGGTCAGATTCCCCTTGAAATCAATGAAACGAGGAGGTAGAGGCACTACTGCTGTTGTCCACAGGGGGCACCATCATAACAGAATGGCAGTTCCTTGTAGGGGCTTTAAAAAGGCAACGCTGAGACAGATCAGACAGTGTGTGTTCAGGTCCACCTCTCTTGCTCCTCAATCAGAGAACAGAGGGGGGACACTGAAAAACCTGGGATGATCAGAGACCCCCCACCGGGTCAGATTCCCTTTAATATCAATAAAACTAGCAGTAGAGACAATATTGCTTTTGACCACAGGGGGCGCCAGAATCAACAGAATGAGAGAAAATAATGTATCTCACTGTTGCTGTAAAGCTTTGTGTCGTAATATCTCTCTACCGTCAACCTCATAGTTGCATAAATAACAAGAATTATTATATTGTATATTCTGAATGAGAATATAACCTGTATAATTAACACCCGACCTTGCATCTTAACTATTCTGAGTTATTAATTAAGACCAAATTTCAGCTTGTCTTATTAATTTCCTGTAGTGGAAACATCCTGTAATACACACTGTTTATAGGTCTGTTGGGGTCCAGACTCCACAGATTCACAGATATATATATATATTATATTCACATTTGTTTGAAACATTTAAATTAAAGTCCATTTCACATGAACAGAACTGAGAATCTTGGGGCCTAAAAAATAAGCTGGAAGGCCAGAAATAGTTTGAATCTCTGTGCTTTAACATTTTATTTTATTTTATTGAAGTCCATTTGAGAACAAACACTGGCTCTAGAATGAGGCTCGAAGGGGTTTCAGTTGGTTGTAATCTGAAGTTTCACCACTAGACGGCACTAAATCCTACAAACTGGTCCTTTTTAAAGAAAGATAAAAATAACAAAGTGATCACTAATAACTAGAAGATAATAAGTAAAAACTGCAGCTTTATTTATGAAATTGTTTTAAGAGATTAAGTTAAATTCTTATTGTGAATAATTTTACAATATTGGTGCAGAAACAAAACACTGATACAACAATAAGAGAAACATAAAACATAACAAAAGTATAGTTATAATTATATTAAGTTAAATGGTGAGAAAAGTTTCAACTTTTTACTTTTGGTTTTCTTAGTCAGACACATTAAATCATAATTTGAGATAAATTGTTTATTTTTTAAGATCGTACATCAGAATATTGGTAAACCAAAAAAAGATTTAATGTCTCATAGTTTTAAATTCTAAGTAAGTAAAGACATATTTTCTGGGTGTAAACGGACTTCCATACATCGGCCTTACTTTCCTTTAAATACATCAATGCTTTTATTCTGAAAATCCTCTCAGGCATTAGAAGAAGATAAATAGAATAATAACATCGATTAAAGCGTTAAATATAAAATGATTTTCTCTCGGCTCTCATAAGTTAACCTCTCCTGATAAATAATGTCTGTGTGTAACAGAAAGTAATAATGTCCTATAATTAGAAAGCTTCTCATTTAAGGAGAGAATATTTTAAATGTAAGGGAATTAAAGCAACATGTGGTTGGTGAAGAGAAGATGTTTGTCTCAGATTTGATCCTGTTTTGAGTGATTAGATTGTTGTTTCTTTGAAATAAAGAAATGATTCATGTTCCTGCTGTCCTGTTTTTATTAAATCCTTCAATTAGTTCAGTATTTGTTCTTTTATTTCAAACACAACTGTTCACACAGTCAATAATGTTGCACAGGGATTACCTGCAGGGAACTCTGGGTAAATGTAAGGGACTTTGTTTGTCAGGTGGTTTCTGGAGGATCTTCTTCAACGCCACAGCTCCCAGTTCCTCCAACCCCAGCAGATAAAGACTGGTTTAGAACTCCTACCTACAACGTTCAAACCTTTTGTACTATTTGGATTTGATTTCCACTTTAGTAGTTCAGTAGTTTTAGTTTTAGTTTTAGTGTATATACTTTAATTTATAGTTTTTATATCTTCTAATAATAATATTTACTGTGAATTTGCCCTGCTTTGCCCTATTGCTGCTGTGTCAAAATGAAAGGGATCAATAAAGGAATTATCTATCCATCTTCTTTTGAATTTATTTTGAAATTAACTGGTTGGCATTCACTTACAGTAGGAAATCCCAGCTCCCAAATCATCATAGACCTTTTAAACTGGGTATGCACGATACATATCAGGGCTGATGAATGACCGGTTGCTAATCATTTATTTTAAATTCTTAAAAAATGTTGCTAATGATGAATAATGACTTAGTATCTCAAATTAATGTCACAGTATCACAAAGTTAAAATATTGATGAAACACTTGAATTTCCGAGTGTCCCTGAACGCACTTCAATCAAGTTCAACCAATGGCTGTCCTCCTTTCAGGTAGGTGACGTTAGCTAGCAGCTAATATGTGTCTCCATGCCAACTGTTTAACAGTAAAACGCAGGTTAAATAGTTTTAATTGACTTTAAATTAATGTTATAACTCTTGTGGAGTTTATATGTTACAGGAAATACAGCCTCTGTGTAGCATTACTGTTGCTACAGTGTCAGCTAACGTTAGCAACGATGCTAAGGGTCGCTAATGTTTCCTGTATTTAATTATAATTTGTACAATAATATAATAACTTAAGTTAAAGTAATACAGTGTCAGAGGTAGAGTCTGCAGAACTAGTTAAACCTTAATAAAAGAAAGAAAATAACCAATAACACTTTTATATTTATAAAGCTGCACAATTAATCCAAATATGAATAAAATCACAATATGGTTAAATGCAATGTAAAATGTGACAAACAGCATTATAATGAAAAGATTTTACCTGGTATACAAAGATAGCCTCAAATAAAAACAATACCTATAATAATAATAATAACAATAATATTAATATTAATATTAATAATAATATGACCTACTTGTTGAATGCTGTTTATTTGTGAGGTAACAATGATCATTCCCACATTAATCGTGAGTCATACGGTAAAATATCTGTCAAAATAATCACAATTCGATGTGTCAGCTGTATCGTCCGTCTGTCCCGAGTGTAATATTATTTGTAGTCAGATTGGTACGGTAGGAATCACACCAGGAAGCATTAAAGAAAAAGCTCCACAGTTTGTGCAGTTGTTGTGATCTCTGATGTCTGAGGAGTTCTCCTGAGGGATAAAATCATCGTTAAATATTCTGTTAATGTGTCATTTATTTAGACATCAGAGGATATAAAAGATCTGTAAAGAGACTACTGATCATTCAGTTTGGCAGAAATTGTGTCCATCACTCATCGGTGGAGGAGAGGGAGCTGCTGAATGAGGAAGAATGTTTTAAATCCTCCATCTTTAATCCCTGTGTCTCAGCCTTTCAACCGTCAGGTGTGTAAAAACTGCAGGTCGTCAACTTCTTTTTAAAATATACGAATATGTGAAATGATCAGATATCGTAAAGAAAATCCACATCGTGTATCTCTAATGCTAACTTTATCTTAACGGACAATAAGACAGAGATCAATGTTTTTTTCTCACTAAATAAGAAACTAAGTTAACTCTCAGATCCACTAACATCAGTGTAAACATAACAATATTAAATACAATTAGGGCTGCAACTAACAATCCTTCATCAACATTCATATTCTATCAGAGACAAAAGGACGTCCCAGAACCTCAAAGAAATTCATAAACTCATTTTAAAGTTTGCTGTTGGTGTTGTATTTGTGATTTCTGTAACTGTTAAAGCTTCAGGACCAGATTCCTGTGAGGAAGCAGCTGTTCTGTCATAAATTGTGGGATGTTGTTGTTGTTAGTTGCCAGCAGCAACCAAGCTTTATTTAAGACATTCAGGGAAGGTCCAGTGAGGAGGAGTGAAAGAGTAAAGTTGACTATCTGGAGAGTGCTGGACATAGTGTCTGTTATTAAAACCCTGATCAACCAAACTCCATTCAAAAAACAAGCATTTTAAAACTCACAGACACACAGAACCAATAAAGTATAAATTCAGACTTTTTATTAAATCACCATCATGATGTAGTTATATCAGCATCATTTTGATCCATTTATTGACATATGATACCAAATGAATAATCCATTGATCAATAACTGCTGCATTAATCCACCATTAAAATAAACCAGCCTAATTTAGATGTTTGGTTTGGTGTCTGCAGCGACTGTCTCTCTGTCTCTTTGTGATGTAAAACCACTGACAGGTGTGACGAGTTGCATAAAATGGCTCCCCTGTCCTTCCCATGATTCCCTGCAGGACCGTGCGGAGCTGACCAATGGCGCGCCCTGCCCTGCGTGATGTCACTGAGGTATAAAGCCCCCCGCCGTCCCACCGGCTCCTCTGAGCAGAATCAGCGTTCCCGGCCTGGACGCCTCGGCTGGAGGGACTGCTGTCAGAAGGAAAAACAAAACTACACGGCGCTGACGGCCTGTAGTTTTGTTTTTTTCTGTGGGGTTCCTTCGAGGCTCAGCTTGTTCTCCTTTTGGATTTTCTGACTAAATTTTCTGGATAAAGAGATTTTTGATTTTCCTGAAGACAGCCCCCCCTGGGCATCCCAGGCATCCTTGTGCAGACAAGTAAGTGTGTTTAAAGTTTTCCAGAGTGTTGTGATTGACGAGCAGCAGCTGCCTGTCGCCTGCTGGTTTAACACCCAGACTCTACCTTTCCCACCAGACTCCATTCACTTTTCTACTCACTTCTCAGAAAGTGACACTGACACATTGAAGGCTTTTTGCTGCTTTTCCACGTTGAAGGTTATAATGGGACGTCCCAGAATAGCCCCTGATAGCATCAGACCGGACTCTCAGCTGGGCGGCTGATGGCTTTTTAAGGGAATCAGCAGCAGGGCTATCAGTTGCTCCTCCAGCTATGTGCCACATGGTGGCTGTCAATCAAACTGAGGTGTGGTTGGGGGGGGGGCAGGGGGTTGCTGTTATTTTTAGCGTTTGGTGTCCTGTGTTAGATAAACCCCCCCTCGTTACATTACACAGAGCTCTGTGCGGAGGAAGTGTCTGACTGACAGCAGGGACTCATCAGTGAGGCTTTTATTTTGGAGGAGAGTGAACAGCTGTTGCAGTGTCATTAAGGTTTATTAGTTTTTATTTTAAAGAGTGAGAGACTCTTCTGGCTGATCTGCAGCATGTTTGAGAACAAAGTTTAAAAAAAGCAAAGAAAAGCCACATGTGAGAATATGTGATGTGTCGGTGGTTTTGTTCTTAAGGTGCTGAGATATAAAACACTGTGGCTGAAATAAATCCTCAGGATGTCGACTCTGATCGGCCTGTTTGAGCCGATGATTGGTCTGTGACTGACTGATGATTCAATTCATTTATAGTGGAAGTCCTGTTAATCTGAATATGTTCAACAAGTACTTTTGTTTATTGTATTAAAATGCTTTTATTGTTTGAGCACTTGGAAAAAAGGGGAAAGAGAAGTTCAGCTTTTTTATTCTGTCGCTAACACAAAAACACAGCAAACAACACAAATAGTACGTTTATATAAGATATTTTGTCCTGTCGCAACATAAAGCTGACAGGAAAACAACTGGTTGATTTAAAAAAGGTTGACACATAAAGAATTGGATCCTTTAGTGAAGTATTAATATCACAGTGTAAAGTTCTGCTTTATAGTGAGGCAGAGGTCAACTAAAGCAATGACTAAAGCTTACAATGCAGTTTTACACTATTATACTATATGTATGTTTATTATTGGACTACTTTTACTGACTGTTAGCGAGTTAAACTTCAACAATACATCGTATTCAATAAGATGATTGACTGTTTCGGATAAAAAAAATCTAAATCTGAACAATGACTTCAGCTGTCAGATAAATGCTGTGCAGTAAAAAGTGTTTACTTCAGAAATGCAGTGAAATAAAAGTATAAAGAGGCAGAAGATGGATAAACTCCAGTATTTGAGTGAATACACACCTTTAACCGCGTTAGAAACCTGTTGACTGATTCAGTTTTTAATAAGCTTAGATAACTGTTGAGTGTCAGACCTCCGCCTGTCACTTCTTTAACATTCAGTTGAGTCATCAGATTAAGTTTAGCTGCAACCAGATCTGGTCTGCGTCGTGTTCAGGGACTCTCAGAAACCTGATTTAACTGCTGCAGGAACCTGATAAATCCTCCAGAGACTGTAACTTCCTCACAGGAATCTGAGGTTTTATAGAAATCACAAATGTAACACAGACAAATTTTTAAATGTGAGCTGGTGTTGATAAAAATGTGACTTCTGTTTGTTGCTTTTTGTGGTTAAAATCTTCTGAATTAATCTTCAATTTAACCCTGATAACACACAGAAAACTCCTCAATGTACATTAAAGTCAATGAAAAGGTATTTTTGGAGGGTTGAATCTGAAAACCTCTTAAAACGCCTACATTTTCTTAATTAACACATTAAATAGACTTTATGGGATGCAGACTTTCTTCTTCATTTACTCACTAACTTGAACTAACAAAACTATGAATGATTATTTATGGTGTTAATCAGGTTAAGGGGTTTAAATTAAATTAAATTAAAGTTATAAATGTTTTCAGGTGCAGATTATTGATATTTTAATGGATGCTTAGTATTCAGGTGTTTAATAGCCTCCTTTTGGGTTAAATCAATGGATAAAATAACTGTAATGTCTTCAGTGTTTTTATGGATTTGGGGATTCTGAATGTTGAAAGAAAACAACTTGAACGTACTAGTTATTAACTGGTTATGAAACTTAATTGAAATTAATGAAGCGGCACAGGAGAAACACTACCGCTGTTGTCCACAGGGGTCGCCAGAATCAACACACAATGAAAGTTTCTGGTTGCTGCTTTAAAATATACAAAATGCTAATTGTGCCCAACTGGGTTAATTAAATAGTAAATAATTGATTGTGATATATTGAAGATATATAATTTGTGCCTGTAAATGGTCCAAATGGATTTCTGGGAACTAAAGATGGACATGAAATTATAATAATTATCTATGAATTGTGTTTATTTGTCTGGAGGCTAAAATGAGAAAGTTCCTTTAATTGTTGTCATTGTTACACACAAAGGTCTGAGCACAGAAACATACTGTATGTGTATGTCTGCATCTATGTGGAGAGCTCTGATGGGTCAATCAGATCAATCAATCAATCATGGGAACTGCTTTCTTGATTCATCGTTTGGTCCAGAAGATATAAAATGACCAACACAGTTTCCCAAAGCCCAAGATGACAAACAACATGTACATATAAATAAGCAGTTTTCACGTTTACTAAACTGGAGCCAGAGAATTATTGATTAATCAATTATCAAAATAGTTGCCAATAACATTTCTTATCATTTACTAATAGATCAATAGATTCATTATTTCAGTATAATAACTTTAAAATAGACTAAATACTTCACGTCAGTAAAAAAGAACAACTGTAATATAACAAACATTAGAAACATAAATGGCTTGAACTGATTTTAAACACAAATATTTTGCTAGATTAAAATGTTGTAATATAGGACATTATGTCTCTTTTACATTTCTGTAAATGTCAGCTGATGTTTCTCAGTTGGAAGACGCTGTAGGAAGTTCACACTGAACCAATCAGAGGTGTTTTTATAACCTTTAATAACCACAATGTGAGTTTCCTGCTCTCAGCTCGTCAGTTTGAGGTGACCTGGTGTCAAACAGCTGCTGCTACTGTTAGCTGGACAGAGACAAACAGGGACAACCAGAGACATCAGGGACAACCAGAGACATCAGGGACAACCATGGCCAATCAGAGCCAGCAGGGACAACCAGGGACAAACAGGGACAACCGGGGCCAATCAGAGACAAACAGGGACAACCATGGCCAATTAGAGCCAGCAGGGACAACCAGGGCCAATCAGAGACAAACAGGGACAACCATGGCCAATCAGAGCCAGCAGGGACAACCAGGGCCAATCAGAGACAAACAGGGACAACCATGGCCAATCAGAGCCAGCAGGGACAACCAGGGCCAATCAGAGACAAACAGGAAATAATCAGGAACAATTAAATCAAAGTAAACCAGGAGTGCATTCAGCCCTGACAAAAGGTTGCAAAGTGTGTATTTAAATATAATCAGTGGTGCGTTGAACACTTTTCTTAATACACTGTTGTTTATATAAACGTCGCTGCTGATTGGGTAACACCTTAGAGCCCGCTGCACTTCGTTCAACCTGGAAACCGCAACGAAACAGTGCTCCCCCGTTTCCAGATTGAACGAAGCCCTGGGCCGACCAGATAGATGCTGCTCCAGGCCATCCTGGACAAATCAAAGCCAACCCAGTCGGGTCGAGGCCAAAAGGGTCCAAGTAGGTCAAATCAGAGCCACTAAAAGGTCTTCATCAGAGTCTCCAGTCTAAATGTGCAATGACGATTGATTTGACTGCATTAGAGGGTTTATGATACCAGTTGCAGTCCGGCCAGTTGGTCCAGGTCCCAGTATGTTGTTGGTTTAAACTACAGATAAGCTGAAAGTTTTGTCTGATAGACATTATTATTTCTGTTAGGTTGGACTGTCTCAGTTGTTCCCATCTTTCAAATAAAGCTGGAAAAGATTGGTCGATCATCAGTTAATAAAAATAATACATTTAATTTAAGATTAATTATCAAACAATTGCCTAAAATTGACACTTTAACCCGATATTATGACTCATTAGTTCAGACACCGACATTCATTGCTTTTATTTGATGAAATTGGTAAATGTTGGCTGATGTTAAAACACTTTTATTTTAGCTGAAAAAAATACAAATAGTAAACATTTAAGTCTAAACTAAAATATGAAATACGAAGCAAAATAGAACAAATTTGGATTCATTCTTCTCTAGTTTTTATACGATGTCGTCACTGAGCTTGTTTATAATATATAATTATATATATTATATATACAACCACAAATATGTTTTTACAAACAACCAACATCTACCCCCCCCCGAAGACGAGCAGAAACTGAACTGGATCTGAAACCTAAGACCGGTTCCCGTCGGGGGTTAAACAGGTGTTTTAATCCGCTCTGAGCTCTGCGGTGGATCAGCTGGTGGTTTATCAGCCAGACCCCGTGGAGTCTGGACCACCTCCAGGGACACAGCTCCTAAAAATAAACCCTGAAGGGATCAAACCAACGATCTGAACGAGAGTCTCGCTGTCAGCAGGTCAGCTGTCAGAGAGAAAACACAGGAAATTATTTATATTTAAAGTGTGTTTTAAAGTGTAACAGTAAACGAACTCTGTTTCTAAATGAGTTCACACATCTCTGTGCTGTTAGTGAGCGGCTGACAATATCAATATATAGTTATTATATATGTGTATTATCTTTTTCTGCATTACTCTTTCTTTCATTTAACTAATGAAATGTTAATCTAAATTCACTCAGTACATGAGGTTTGTTTAAATACAAACAATACAACAATAGACTCTGGCAGACTTAAGACTTAAATAAGTTCTTTCAGTTCTTGTGCTGCAGACACATTGGTACCAAATAAGTACTGAGGTTTGACATCTGCCTTCATTTAGCAACAAAATCTCCATAATTTAAGTGAACTCAGTGGATTTGAAGGTTTGGTGCAAATTTAGGAAATTAAAACAGCAGCTTCTGCCCAAAATGCCTGATTTCACAGCAGGTTTTCTGAAACATTGCGATGAATGTTGCGATGTTTTTAGGCATTTTCCCATTGAAATTGTGTGAGCGAGTGATAATTTTAAAAATAGTTGCTTGTTCCAGTGAGAATAAATAATTTGTGTGAAACTACGATTGCACAAAAGGTTTTTGCAGAATTCACAGGGATTAGGTTGAATTTGGGTTAATGGTTGCGATTGAAAGAGCTCAGGAAACATTCATATTTAAAGGAAACATTTGCTGTATGAAGGAGATTGTCTGCCACTTTGTAGTTTCTCACACTGCTTCTGGTTCTGGAGCTGAACATAAAAATATATATCTTGTGAAGCAGTGTGAACAGGAGAGGATTCGGTCCTTCCAGCAGCTTTCAGTTCATTTTCTACCATCAGTTGTTTGTTCATACACTGTCAAACCGTCACACCACGTCAATAACATCTCTAAATAGGTTAACTACAGTTCCTGTAACAGTAAACTGATGTGTTGGATTTTTATAAATATATCACAGTATCACCAATAAACCAAGAGTAAGACTGTCAAAAGTGTTTGACATTAGTGTCGATATGATACTTGAGTTTCATAGTTTTTTAAAGAATTAAAAAAATAAACTTTTTTACATTGAACAATAAAAGTCGTCAAATGTTAAATGTTGTTGAAACAAAAGGAACTAAATGAAAAGTTTCTACTGCATATGTGAAATAAGTTGTATAAGGTGTTTAGTGTCTCCAGTAGGAGCTGTGTGAAGTCTGATAAATGACACCAACTGTTGGAGGTCGGGTTGCATTGTGGGTAACGTAGGCTCCAGGTTCTGACAGGGAAGAATGTGTGGAATACAGACGGTGATCCCTCTGGTTCTCAAGTCCGACAGTGTTAGAGGAGCTAAATCTGTTTCAAATCTGAATTATCTGATCAAAGAATACATCAACGGGATTATTAATCAATAAAACATGGCAGTGAACATTTTGAGATGTTAATTCTTTTTATAATGATAATGTAGTTGAGAGCAGGGACTGTTTACGACACTGGAAATGTGGGAAACTGGCGCTATGATCCTTTTTTAAATGTGTTTTCCTAGGGAATGTTTTCCAGTAATTAGACTGTTTTTTGGCATTTTAATTGGCATCAAGTCTGTAAAGTAAAATATTGTGTTGTCTTCATGGAAAATGCATAATTCCCAGCATGCTCCTGTGTCCAGTCAGCAGTGGGTAGTGTTGGAGTGGCTCCCCTGCTGTTTGTTCTTGGTTACTGCAGCCAGCGTGGTCATAAAGAAAACAACTTTACTGTAATATTATTTTACAGTCACATAATGATAAAAGTAAGATGATTATTTATGTATGTTATCATTTGATAACTATGTGTAAATAAAGAAATGAAAACTTTTTCCCCTGAATATATACAATGAGGATGAATGAGTGAAATGTAGATTGTTTCTTTAGTTGGTGAATCTAGAAAGTTCTCTGCTGTTTTTGTGTTTTGTTCTCACAGTTTGTCTCTTTGTCCGTCCTGTCCGCAGGGTGCCGACCAACATGTCAACACAGGCGCCGACATTCACGCAGCCGCTGCAGAGCGTCGTGGCACTTGAGGGTAGTGCCGCGACGTTCGAGGCTCAAGTTAGTGGTAAGGACCCTTCATGACTGAACTGAAACCTCCGATTTTATTCCAGAATGTTCTGTATGGAGATATTTAGCCCACAATGTAGGCTAATGTCAGAGTCAATGTTACCCAGTAATGCAGTTAATGCAACGCTGCTTAGAGAAGAGCCTCTAAAGGACGTTACAGTCTTTTGATTCCAGTTGGATTTTAAACTGCATGTTATTATTGCTGAACGTCTCCTGGTGTAATGGATGCTAAAGCCAGGATTCACTTACAAGCTAATTAAAAGTGTTAGTAATGCTGGTTTTTGTCAATTTGTTTAATTATTATTTGTTTAAGGGAACATTTTTCATGTCCAAGACGTGTTTAGCCTAGCTTAGCACAAAAAGTGGAAGCAGAGACTGCTAGCAAGAGTAGCCAAAAAACAGCATAGTCAGTGTAACATGTGGCGTTTATCGCTAGTTAGTTAGCATTTACATTGTGCTAGGCTATTGTGGTGTTATGGTAGCAACAGCCTGCTAGCGTGATTGATGATGTGTTAGCTGTTGGTAGCTAACGAGCTAGCTGCTCACCTAACTCTATCAAAAGAGACAGAAATTCACCTTCCAGCAACTTCAACTGTCGGATGTTGTTTATTGAAGAGGTGTAGAAATAGAAATGTAAAAAGGAGACATTATTTAGCAGCAGTTAGCGATCTCAGTTGCAGTAACGACACGCAGTTGATAATAAAGGTAGCTAACAGATATTAGCAAAAGAACAACCAGAATAATTTAACGTAACATTTAGGATTTCTTGCTAGCTAATCTTAGTATAAATTGCCCCATTGTGTCACTGAGGGTGTTTTGTGAGTTGAAAAGGCTAAATGTCTCCTTAGATGAAGTCAGGCTAGCAGTTTCCACTCGCTTCCAGTCTTTGTGCTAAGCTAGGATAAACATGCCTGTGATTTAACTCTGTACTGGACCCAAAGAGATCAAACAGATGTCTATCCTCTCAGTATCACATCAGTTAGTTAGGATCTTTGGCTTCTCTCCTCTGCAGGTTCTCCAGTTCCTGAGGTGAGCTGGTTTCGTGATGGCCAGGTTCTTTCCGCCGCCGCTTTGCCCGGCATTCAGATCTCGTTCAGTGATGGCCGCGCTGTTCTGAGGATCCCCGCTGTGACCGCCGCACACAGCGGAAGATTTTCCGTCAGAGCCACCAATGGCGCTGGACAAGCCACGAGCACTGCTGAACTTCTTGTTACAGGTGAGCGCTCGCTGTGGGTAACTTTTATTCACAGATCCGACGGATCAAAATTGTGTCTTTCTGTGCCTCAGTTGGGTCTAAATTTATCCTGCTCTCAGATTAGGGGCGCGGCCTGTTATTTAATCCAGTGATAAAACCGATATAGATGCAGCTGTTGCAGCATAGCTTTCCTTAAGAGGAATCTCAAGTTTATTAAGCGATTAACAACTTGAACTTGAACCAGTAAGGCTCTCATGTCCTCAGTTTCAAAACTCCACATGTCAACTAGCTGATAATAAACCAGCTTTAATGTTTGAAAGAGAGTCCAGGGGTTAAACTTAATATTTATCTATACAATTCTTTATTCTTATATTTATATTCTTATATGTTTATCTTTGAATGAATTGATGAAAACATACATGAATATTATATTCCATTTCTGCCATTGGATCCTCCTAAATGTGTAAAACACTCTGGACCTTTGAGTAATTCAAGTAATTCAGCACTTGAGGAGGATGTTCTGCTTTTCTTTGGTTTTTAACACTATAAACTGAATATGTCTGGGTCTTGGATTGTTAGTCGGAATAAACAAGACGTTTGAAGACGTTACATTTTACATTAATTGATTATTGAGAAACTAATCATGAAAATAATAAAAATAATAATTAGTTTCAGACCAAAAATCAAATTTAATGTATGTTTTTATGCAGATGACACAATTGTGTATGCCATGATTTCAGGTACAGCTCTCAAGCTCGAGTCTTTTATTCAGTTTGAAGATTTTAAAGGTTTTTTATGACTCTTTTTTAAAACATGAATTCATTAAAACAATTTTCTGTCTCTGCAGCCGAGACGGCGCCTCCAAACTTCCTTCAGAGACTGCAGAGCTCGACAGTGAGACAGGGCAGCCAGGTGAGACTGGATGTCCGGGTGACAGGAATCCCAACACCTGTGGTGAAGTTCTACAGAGAGGGAGCCGAGATCCAGAGCTCAGCTGACTTCAGGATCCTCCAGGAGGGCGACCTGTACAGTCTGCTGATCGCAGAGGCCTTCCCAGAGGATTCTGGGACATATTCTGTGACTGCAACCAATAGCAGTGGGCGTGCCACCTCCACCGCTGAACTGCTGGTTCAGGGTGAGAACCTCAGACCTTTTCTATCATTTGAAATTTAAGATTGAAATGAAAGTGATGTATGGACAATGATATGTACTTTAAAAGTAAACCTTTAACCAATTCAGAAACATGAGTAGTCTTGATTTAGATGTTGTTTAGTGTCGTATCCACATCAGCCTAAACTCACGTGTGTTTTTGCTGCAGGTGAGGAAGCTGTACCTACAAAGAAAACCAAGACTATTGTGTCCACATCCCAGATGGAGACTTCCCAGACAAGAGTGCAGAGGGTGAGACATGATAAAAAAACACCTGGATTTGTTCATTAACCAATCGCAGTTCTTGTGGTGTATTTATGTTTAAACTGAATCTTGTAAAAAGTACATTTAAGGTTAATTTAAGTTTTAATTCGTTTTTACAGAGTTCATTAAAACACATATAACTTGTACTGTAATTATTATTATTATTTTTTTTTTCCAGAAGATGGAGGCCAGTTTCCAAGCCACCACCATGATGGAGATGCACGTAGAAGGAGGAATGATGACTCAGCATTTGGCTCACAAAACCCCTCCGCGGGTTCCCCCAAAGCCGACCTCCAAGTCCCCACCGTCCTATGTTTCCAAGATGACGGGAGGACGCCAGCAGTCACCTTCACCTGTCAGACATGTGAAAGGGCCGACGCCCGCATCTGTCAGGTACAACCGCCACCACTGACTCAGTCTTGCAAGATGATACGAAAGTGACAGAAATGATCAGAGTCTTGGCATGTTGAAACACGTTTGAATTTTACAAACGGAAAACATTGTGTCTTATAATCTTGTCCTCTGCAGACCCGTGTCTCCCTCCGCCAGACTGTCCATCTCTCCCATCAGACCGGTTAAATCTCCTTTGATGACAAGGAAACAGGTAAGAACAAAAGTTCACATCCAGGTTAAGGACACTTTCCAAACTCACCATAGCTACAACAATTTTACTTACACTATGCAAGATTTTTACCTTAATATAACAGCTTCGAAGTCATTTCGATTGTAAATGAACTCGTACTATAGCGAATCATCCCGATAGCAAAGCAGGAGAGGGATGTTGTTGGCAGAACCAGCAATGCAAGTCTGGGAGTGGCGTCCTGCCAAATCTCGCGAAAATCAAAAAAAATTGCTTTACAGCGCGACGTCACATACATCAGCGACATAAGAGGCAGCCTCAATGGAAGACACTAGCAGGCAGACGTTACCTTGTCAGTAGACATCTTCGGAGTCTGTCTTTGCCTGTTCGATGTCCGACGCTTCCATCCTACTGAACATGTACCGGTATACAGGGGGGAGGGGATCAGGCCATGTGTGCAGAGACGCAGAGCCGTATATAGAGACAGCTCTGGTGAGTGGTATTTACGACAGTTAACGTTAAATACAAGTACTCCGCAGCGACTCTAGGGGTAGCTGTTTAACAAAACCGGAAAACTGCATAGTATGCCTTTAAGTAAAATAAAGATTGGCTCAATAATAAATTCAAACACTGAAGGACACAAGCTGGTTCTTCTGAAGCACTTCCAGCACATGTACTACTCATGGTAACCGTCATCATCATGGTGCCTTCCTCTTGTAGATATCTGCCTCTCCGGAGGTCCTGCCACCCTGGAAGCAGGGCGACTATTCGGCTGAAGCCAGCTACACCACTATGAGCAGCATGACCAGTGTGAGTAGCGCCACCCAGCTTCATATGGAGAAACACTGGGAGCAGCAAGTCACCGCCACCAGAGAGGTGAGGAAGGGGCAGCTGAATTGACGCTTTTATGTGAACCTGCATGCAGGCCGATTAAAACAATACAGTTTCTTTGAATCAGCATCCAAGTTATTCATTCAGGAAAGTAAGAAACCAAACTGGTGACCAGATAAGTGTGTAAATGTGTGACTTGATTAATGTGTTTTTGAGCTGGAGCAGATTTGATGAAAGGAAATCTAAAGAATACAAGTGCAGCAACGTGAATGCATACTGAACAAGGGCCAACAGTATACAATAACTGTACTAACTGTGAATGTTATGAAGTGAAACAGTGCCTTGGCCCAGCTCTGGCTGTGTGTTGGTGGTAGAGTGAACATGTGTTGATGTGTTGATGTGCTGTGAATGCGTCAGGACGAGCATGTATTCCAGGACGATAAGAGCATAGCGGTGGCTACCGTGGTGGCGGCTGTGGATCAGGCTCGTAGCCGGGGGCCGTCTGAGGCCGCTCTATCCGGAGAGCAGGTAGACCGCCACTGTCTGCTACCATCACTCCACCTGCTTCACGTCACTTCATCTTTTTTCACTTTTTCTTCTTTGTTTTTTATCACTTCAATCACTCTTCATAAGTCAGCTTGGGTTGTTAAAGATATTAGCAGCTAATGTTGCTTCCACTGAGCACATTCTTGCTCCCAGAGGATGAACCTTTGTCACTTTAACAGCCCCTACCTGCCCTTCATGACCAGCTTTAAAACCTCTGTCCTTTTTTTTTTTTCAAATTTTAAATAAAGTTGCTTGAACTTAAATTACAAAAACTGACAAAGAGGCCAGATTTACAGACAGAATCAAATGAAACTTACAACTGAGTGTCATCGGCATAGTGGTGGGAATCTAAAATAAAAAGGACAAGGTATTGAGCCTTGTGGGACACCACATTGTGTAAAAGCTACACGTAGTCACAGTATCACTTTGTGCATGAAAAACATTTGGAAAATCAGTGGAAAATGTCAGAAATCGGAAGAATATTGCTTTTAATAAAGCTTTTCTTTTTAAATTTTTAAATAAAAAAACAACAACCTTTTTTTAATCAGGAAAGACATTTAGAACAATTAATAATAATTACAATAATAATAACTTTATTTATATAGCACCTTTTATAAACAGAGTTTACAAAGTGCATTGACAAACTAGGCAAAATGACAGCCGTGATACACAAAATGTAATTAAATAAAACAATAACGAACACCAAAATACAATTAAAAGAGCATAAAGCCAAAAACACGTGAAAATACACATAAATTCGTGTTTTTCATTTGTTATGTTAGTTTGATTAATATTTGTCCTAAATTTGGATGGAGACCTGATTATTTTTGTAGCAACAGTTATGTGATATCTGATAGTGGGGTTTAGAGCCCGAATTATCCTTCCGCTTTACAGTCTGTACAACATACAAGCTCGATTCATAAAACTGAGCAGGTAACGATGTGGTTAAATGTGATGAGGTTGGTTGGAAGGTGGATTTCTTCACATTTAATGGAGCGACTGTTGGAACTCTCCTCTTCCTCACCCTTTATTTCCCCACTGTACCTGCTCTTCTTCACGAAATGACAAGATCTTTGCTTCACACTTAACAAGAGTAAATTGCATGTTTTGGTCAAATGTTGCACGATGCATGGCTCCAAGGATTCATTGATTATGATTGTTTCAATGTTGTTCTGTCTCTTGTACGTACACTATGGGAGTATTTTTTCAGTCTTTTGGTCAAGAATCTTCCTCCCCACTTCCTGCCTTGTAAGTCCTGAGATCTTTGTGCTACTTTTTGTGTCTCCAGGCTGAGGGAGGGAAAAAAGCCGGGGCGGTGGCCACAGTGGTGGCCGCCGTTGACCTTGCTCGCGTCCGTGTGCACGCGGAGGGCGGGGTAGCTGAAGAGGAGGAGGCTGTAGAGGCGGAGATAAGGCAGCAGGGCGGAGAAATGACAGCAGAGAAACGCATTATTGTAACAGAAACACTGCCTGCTGAACCGCCAGCTGCTGTTACTGTGACCTCAGAGCAGCACAGAGTCCAGGTCTCACAGGTCGGAGGAGTTTACTGAATTCATGTTAGATATGATATTATATATCTGACAATAAGAACAGAGTCTTCTTAACCGCTCAATGAACTCTGTTGGTTGCTCCAGATTCAGAAAACAACAGAAATCTCCTCCCATGTGGACACTGGTGTCTCCCCGTCCCCAGTTCCACATTTCACAGTTTCTAAAGTTTCTGTTCCTAAACACGAACCTAGCCACGAGGTAAGGAGAGGAGCTGCAGGCCCGCCGTCATCATCCAGAATCCTCCATTTCATCTTTAACACACGCACATCTTAACACACAGTCTCCACTGTTTTGTGGTGTGATTCACTTTGATTTCCTCCTCACAGTATCGCCCATCCTAAAATATTACATCACTTTTTCTGATTTGAGGCCACCACAGCATCACAGCCACCAGCTGCAGTTTGTGGTGATCCACTGGAACTACAAACTTTTGTATTGTTTCCTATGAAATGTGATTACTCTGTAGTTTTATTACACATACTTAAAATGTATAGTTTGATCAAATTTAGCTTCAGTTTTTTGGGTTTAAGTTTCAGTTTCAACTACTTTCCCAAATTAGTTCTAGTTTTAGATTTTCTGCATCCACTTAAGTAAAGATAATGAATCCAGACATATGAACTACACAAGGGATGAACGAATACACCATTATCATTATTAGCGAGTAACCAACCAACCAACTAAATTACCTGTACTCATACTCTGAATGGGTGGGCAGGATTAGTTGTTCATTTAAACCTGAAATTGATATGGGTTGATCAAAAGTTGTCACATTTATTAGAACACATTACATTAGCTACAGACCAATGTTTTTGATGAAAACAGTCTGTTTTTTAAACCAGTAAGTCAGTAAAAACTGCTACAGTGTCAGTCTAGTTGTTTCTCTTGAAAATCTGAAACAAATCTGGTATTAAAAATGTTTTATTGTTCATCTGCAGGCTGTGTGCCTGATATCAATTATTGGCCACTTCTTGTTAGATTGATATATAATGTGGCAGAGACAGTAGTCAGATCTCCCTTTACTCTGTGTATATACAAATTAAAAGGATCAGTCCTGATCTGTCTGTGATCTGCACTGATGTTTCCTCTCCAGATCGTTGTCATGCTGTGGTAACCTCTTCTTTGCTTTGTTTTTGACTATCTCTGTATAGGAACTGTGTAGGGTTCAGGGCTGTAGCTATCATTGAACACACTGAGGTCAGGTGCTCTGTATTTGGTCTAAAAACCACAGTTCACATTCCATAATTATAAGAAAATATACTGTATGGCATAGGCTAGTTCCAGTATTCCAGTAGGAACATATTGGGGTCCTATGTTCCCCAAATTTATATGGCACATAGGACCTTGAAACCATGGACCCTGGGAAATTCAGACCCTGGGAACATATATACACTCCCCAAACTAAACAGAATGAAATACCTGGCAGCACGGAGATGGTCCTGAGACAGTTGGGGCTGATTTAGTTGAGTTGAGTTTCTAATCACTTTCAGAGGAAAACAGAGGCTACATGAAGTGAATAAATAAAACAATAAATATTCCAATGAAAGAAGGAAGACTTAACCTCAGTGTTTCTAGACTTCTGTCTACGCCCTGCTGGGAAAATTAATTGCTCTCCACCGCTCCTCCTGCTCACTAATCCTGAACGTGGACTTTGGAAGTTCTGTTTGTGACGATGGTTAACGCTCTTCTCATTGGCTCGGTCAGGTGTCCATCGCTGGCTCTGCTATCGCCACTCTGCAGAAAGAATTAAGATCCCCCCACAGTCCCAGAAAGATCATCAAGCCCGTCAAGTCTCCCAGTCCGTCTCGCAGAGCAGTGGCGGTGGAGGTGCGAGTGACGCCGGAGCCCCTCCCACCGCCGTTCAAAGACGTCAGATATCAGAGTCAGTTTGAGTTACAGCCGAGCGGAGCTTACGCAGTGAGTGAGGAGGAGTTTGAGGACTGGGAACCTCAGGTTGGTCCGACCCCGTCGCTGTAGTCCTCTATTCACTTCCCCCAATTTAACCCCGTGTGGACTGTCACTCGCGTTCATCCTCTTCACAATAACGCAGCAGCCAATCATAGGCTGCCCTTCACCCGCCTCATGAAGAGTCTTCTTCTTCTTCTTCCTGTCTTCACCTGTTGACCTTCATCCCTCTGTCCTCTCTGCAGGGTTTTTATCTGTTATAACCAGCTTCTACCCCTCCATCCTCACAGAACTCCACCGCTGAGAAACACCTTGCTGTTTTCTGTGTTTGATGAAGTTTGACACGTATTGTTGTGTTTCCTCAGGAGGCTGCTGCAGTGCCCACAAGAGCTCAGGAGCCTGTTGTTCCTCCCACTCTTATTGCTGTGAGTACTTTACCTGTCCACTTCCTGTTTATTTCCTCCAAAATGTAATTACTGTAACAGATAAACAAGGAGCTATCCAATTATTTGGTTTATGATTAAAGAACATGCAATACAATGTAAATACAGTGAAAATTTCAATTGAAAACTGAAAGCGTTGGTCTGTCCAGGTGTCTGACGGTGTCTCTTTTTGCTGTTCAGGGCCTGAAGAATGTGACAGTGACAGAGGGCGAGTCAGTGACCCTTGAGTGTCAGATCAGTGGCCACCCTGCTCCCGTCATTATGTGGTTCAGAGAGGACTACCAGATCGAGAGCTCCATCGACTTCCAGATCACTTACAATAGCGGATTTGCCAGGATGGTGATCCGAGAGGCATTCGCTGAAGACAGCGGCCGCTTCACTTGCACCGCTACCAGCGAAGCAGGAACCATCAGCACCTCCTGCTACCTGCTTGTCAAAGGTAATAGTGGTAGGACAATGAACAAACACCCTTACACTTTATACTGATTTTACCCAGAATTTACCTGCATTTGGTGCTAGGCGGGTATTTTTTTACCCTAATAATACACGACAGTTATACAGAAATACCAACAGTAAAACAGATGTAATGTGATAGATTGAGGTCTGCAAGTTGATTTTAGAAATTATTAATAATGTCTGTCTAAAAAGTTGGAGAATAATCTTAAAACTGTAGATATTATTTAAAAAATGCACTGTTTTAGTTTTTGTTCAGCATTCATTCAGTCGACCTTTTACTCTGTTGTAGTGTCAGAAGAAATTGAAAGCAGAGAGGAAGTGACAACTGTCACTGAAACTGGAATCACTCAAGAGAAAACGTGAGTTGTAACAGTCTGACATATTGTTACCCAACAGGCCCAATGAGCCACTGTAATATCACATGTAGGTTTCCGAGGCTGTAGTGTTTGATGGAGCTGTTGTTTCCCTTCAGTGTTTCCGTTGAGATGAAGGAACAGATGGTGGCGGAGGTGAGTGCAGGAGAGTCTGCTGCTCCCTTCTTCATCAAGAAACCGACCGCTCAGATGCTGGTGGAGGGAGGAAGCGTCGTCTTCGAATGCCAGATCGGAGGAAACCCCAAACCCCACATCATCTGGAAGAAGAGCGGTGTGCCACTCACTACTGGATATAGGTACAAATCCTACTTTAGCTTCTTCAAAACCTTTTTATAGCCTGGTTCTAGTCTCTAAATCGCAGACCAATGGTCACTAGTGGAAAGTTGTGTTACTTGTGCTTTATCTGAGAATTTCTTTTTGATTTCACTTTATACTTCTACTCCATATTTCACTGAATTTATTGTACTTTTTACTCCACTACATTTATGTGACAGACTTTACAGATTAAGATTTTACATGAAAACTTATGGTGAGCCGATAAAATATTATAGTTTGTTGTAGATTAAACTATCCAAAAGTATATGAAATATTTGAAATTAGCTCCACTTTGACCATGTACAACAGTAAAGTGCTGAATACACACTGTATCTGTATTATAAAAATAATTGCATTATATAATATATAACACTCGCATGGTCTATGTTCTATTTAAATAAAGGATCTCAGTAGTTCCTCCATGGTTCAGGTTTGGTCTTGTGAGACAGAGGTCTGGTCAGTAGAGTTCCCAGTTCAAAAAAACAACTTATCAGACATCGATAGATAACTATTGCTTTGTTTTTTGCTATCAGATATAAAGTCGCCTACAAGAAAGAGACTGGAGTATGCAAACTGGAGATCTCCATGACCTTTGCTGATGATGCTGGAGAATACTCCATCTACATAAAGAATTCCCACGGAGAAGCCTCAGCCACCGCCAGCCTGCTGGAGGAAGGTATCAGCATCCTTTTGTTTCTCCGTCCAGGAAATGCCCAACCTCAGAGAGGCCTCTTCTGTTGTGACCAAACCATTTGAATGCATTAAGGAAAGCTTTGTTGGCTCACAGTTTTTGTGTATCTGTGTTTACAGAGGCATATGAAGCCTATATGAAGCAGCATGACGTGACATATAAAACTGAAGTGACAACGACAGTGATTCAGGAGCCCTCTGTGGTTGTGAGTCAATACGAGACGGAACAGAGGAGGGTGACAACCCCCATGAGCTTTGTCTCAGAAACGGTACTTTCTTCCTAAATACATGTAGTTGTGTGAAACCAAGATTATGTAGCAGTCTCAGTAATCCTTAGTTCATATTTCATGTTAAACATTCCAAACATTTTGTTGCAGGAATTCCTCATTTCAGCCTTTGAAGAGAGGATCATCCAGGAGATTGAGCTCCGTATCATGAGAATTACCTACAGAGAGCTGGTAACAGAGGATGGAGAACTGATGGTGACTGTAGCAGAGGAGGAGGCAGTGCAGCCAGCCTTTGAGACGCCGGTCAAAAACTACCGGATCATGGACGGAATGGGCGTCATTTTCCACTGCAAGATGGGTGGAAAGCCACTGCCAAAGGTACTGAGTTGGAAATCTTACTAAAATATTATTACTAAAATAACCAACTTTCCCCAAAGCTGGGTATATGTCTGATATGGTTCAGAAGACATTATGGGGTCCTCAACATTTTATGAATTCGTTCAGCTGCCAACAGGTTTTACAAGCTGTTTCAAAGCCTTCACCAAATGTCAGTATACATTCTACAAGACTTTTACAAAACAACGCTTAAAGCCCTTTGTAGGACCCAATGCTGAGACGTTAAATTGATGTTTAAAATGATCCTCTGTCGTCTGCCAGATTGTTTGGTACAAAGATGGCCAGCGCATCAGAGCTGGTGGCCGTTACCAGATGGAGGTCCTGCAGGATGGACGAGCCAGTCTTCGTCTGCCTGTTGTGCTGCCAGAGGATGAGGGCGTGTATACCGCCTTTGCAGCTAACATGAAGGGTAATTCAGTCAGTTCTGGGAAGCTGTATGTGGAGCCGTCCGGAACTGTAACACCTCAGAGATACACACCACAGCCAGCGATGCAGAGGATCAGGTGAGGTTTAATTTACAAGTGAGAAATAGTAACTTGGCTAAGTCAAAAACATCCAATGTAGGCCATAAGTGCTTGTTTCAAAGAGGCACTAGAAAAAGTTAAAGTGATTATTGTCGGTACCAGTTTGTAATGTGAAAGGGGTCCAAAGACTCTGCTGTTCTGAACCCTGCAGATTTTTATAGCTTTTTCCAGCTCATTTTCATTTTCTATCCCACAACTTTTCTTTTTTGGTTTTCACCACTCTCGTACTTTCTTGAGAGAGTGAAAAAGCAAAACAAAAATACAAAACAATTAACACTACCTGCTCAGCATCAAGCGGCAGATAGATGACGTTAATGACTAGTAGATTAATATTTTTGAGCTTTAGCAGCTAAAGAGCCAATTATTTTCCTAGTAGTTGGTGGAGACCAATTAACATTTGCCAAGTGACCAGAAACTCCTTGTGTTAGCCATTACTTACCTTGATACTAACAACGCTGCTCCTTTCTCAGATCCACATCTCCTCGCTCTCTGAGCCGCTCACCTGGCCGTTCTTCCAGCCGTTCTCCTGGACGTTCTCCCGCCCGCAGGCTTGATGACACAGACGAGGCCCAGCTGGAAAGACTCTACAAACCTGTGTTTGTGATGAAGCCTTCCTCAATAAAATGCTCTGAGGGGCAGACTGCCAGATTTGACTTGAAGGTTGTTGGCAGACCAATGCCTGAAACATACTGGTTCCACAATGGTAAGAGAAACAAGACATTGTTCTTGAAACCAACCTTTATCTGTTGCTTCAGCCACTTGTATAACTGATTTATTCTCCTTTTCCAAGGACAACAAGTGGTCAATGACTACACCCACAAGATAGTGATTAAAGAGGATGGTACCCAGTCCCTGATTATTGTCCCAGCCATGCCAAAAGACTCTGGAGAGTGGACAGTCGTCGCTCAGAACAGAGCTGGACGGACCTCTGTCTCTGTAACTCTTACTGTTGATGGTAAGTCTGTGTCAGATACCGCCTGATACATTCAATATATGTTAATGTTATAACCACCAGCTAGTCTTCTGGAGTGCATTCACAAAAATATCATGTTATTAAATATTGTTTTGTTCTGCACCATCCACAGCTAGAGAAAGCGTGGCACGCCCTCAGTTTATTGAGAAGCTGAGGAACATTACTGTGAAGCAGGGCACTCTGGTTGAGTTGGCTGTCAAAGCCATTGGGAACCCCCTGCCTGACATCGTCTGGCTGAAAAACAGTGACATTATCACCCCACAGAAGCACCCACATATCAAGTATGTACCTTTAATTTTAGCTATGAATCATTTTAATATTATATGTAAAGCTGTAGAGTAGTTAAGTAAATGTCCTGATCAATGTATCTGAATGGTTACGTATTTCAGGATTGACGGAACTAAAGGAGAGGCCAAATTCCAGATTGCATCTTCTTCAGGCTCAGACAGTGCCTGGTACACTGCTACAGCCATCAACAAGGCTGGCAGAGACACTACTCGCTGCAGAGTCAACGTTGAGATGGACTTCACTGCTCCTCAAGCTGAGAGGAAGCTCATTATTACCAAAGGAACCTACAAAGCCAAGGAGATCGCAGCTCCGGAGTTGGAGCCCCTTCATATGCGATATGGACAAGAGCAATGGGAGGAGGGTGACCTTTATGACAAAGAGAAGCAGCAGAAACCACAGTTCAAGAAGAAGCTGACCTCTATCAGAATGAAGCGCTGCGGTCCAGCTCATTTTGAGTGTAGACTGACCCCTATCGGTGATCCCACCATGGTAGTGGAGTGGCTGCATGATGGCAAACCACTGGATGCTGCTAACAGGTTACGCATGGTCAATGAATTTGGCTACTGCAGTCTTGATTATGAAGCTGCTTACGCTAGAGACAGTGGCGTCGTCACCTGCAGAGCCACAAACAAGTTTGGAGTCGACCAGACTTCGGCCACCCTGATTGTTAAGGATGAGAAGGGCCTTGTCGAGGAAACACAGCTTCCCGAAGGAAGGAGGGCTCCGCACAGAATGGATGAGATTGAGCGAATTGCTCATGAGGGAGGACCTGCAGGAGTCACCACTGACGACGAATATGAAAAGACCAAACCTGATATTGTGCTGCTCCCTGAACCGGCCAGAGTGCTGGAAGGTGACATTGCACGATTCCGCTGCAGAGTGACTGGTTATCCAGCACCCAAGGTTAACTGGTACCTCAACGGACAACTCATCCGCAAAAGCAAGAGATACAGACTTCGTTATGATGGTATTTACTATTTGGAGATTGTTGACATCAAATCCTACGACTCAGGAGAGGTCAGGGTGGTTGCAGACAATCCTCTTGGCACAACTGAGCACACTGTGAAGCTGGAGATCCAACAGAAAGAGGACTTTAGATCCGTACTGCGCCGTGCTCCAGAATCAAAGGCTACAGAAGCCGCACGTGAGCCTGGCAGAATCGGATTTGATGTTGTGAAGGCCGACCGATCTGCTGAGGCCGCACAGGACAGAGAAGTAGTTAAGTTGCGTAAGGCACAGAGAATTGTTCACGAGAAAACCACAGAGGAGACAGACGAACTGAAGAGCAAGTTCAAGCGTAGAACAGAGGAAGGTTTCTATGAGTCCATATCTGCTGTGGAGTTCAAGTCTCGCAAGAGGGATGACTCCTATGAAGATCTACTGAAGAAGACTAAGGACGATCTGCTTCATCGCTTGAAGGAGAAAGAAGAAGCCGAGAGGAAGTTGCTGGAGGAACAGGGCAAAGTCACCATCCCCACAATCAAACCAGAGAGGGTCCAGCTCTCTCCCAGCATGGAGGCACCCAAGATCCTGGAACGCATTACTAGCAAGACAGTTGCTCCAATGGATGAGGTTCGTTTCCGAGTCAGAGTCGTTGGCAGACCAGAACCTGAGTGCCAGTGGTTCAAGAACGGCATTCTGGTGGAAAAGTCTGACCGTATTTACTGGTACTGGTCTGAGGATCACGTGTGTGAACTGGTGATCCGAGATGTCACAGTAGAGGACTCAGCTAGCATCATGGTTAAAGCCATGAATGTCGCTGGGGAGGCCTCAAGCCATGCCTTCCTGCTTGTGCAAGGTAAAGCCATTTTATACCAAACCTCTCCAGTCATATGCTCATTGTTTATGTAATTTATTTATTTAATTTATTATATATGACTATGATCTGACTTCATATGTTCTCCTTGCAGCCAAGGCGGCAGTTAACTTTACCCAACACCTGGAGGATGTCAGTGCAAATGAGAAGGACACCATGATGACTTTTGAGTGTGAAACCAACGAACCTTTCGTCAAAGTCAAATGGCTCAAGAACAACACGGAGATCTTTTCCGGAGACAAATACAGAATGCATTCAGACAGAAAGGTCCACTTCCTGTCTGTGCTGACAATTGAAATGAGGGATGATGCCGAATACACTTGTGTGGTTACAGATGATGAGAGCATCAGGACGAGCGCAAGGCTCCATGTAGAAGGTAATCTTTATACCCAGAATCTTTCAGGGTTCTCTGTGCTTATAGGTTGTGGAAATTTTATGATGGCTCCTTAGAAAATCACAGAAAAGCTTGGAAATTTTGTCCATGAAAATTTGTGGGAACCCTGTTCTTTCCATCTGTGGTTGTCTTTTGTCTTATTTTGGTGGATTGGTAGATAATGGCTCTTGATATCGTTCTGTATTCAGGTGCTGCCCTGGAGCTCGTAAAACACATGGAGAACATTGAGGTGCCAGAGACATATGCTGGAGAGTTTGAGGTTGAGCTGTCTCGCGAGGATGCCGAGGGCAGTTGGTTCTTCGGAGATAAGGAGCTCTCTCCCAGCAGCAAATACGTAATGTCCTCCCGCAGAGGAAGACACTCCCTGTCCGTCAAGGATGTCAGGAAGGGAGACCAGGGGAAATATACCTTTGTATGTGGAGATCTGAGGACCAGCGCCTCACTGAAGATGAAATGTAAGTAACGTAACAGAGTAGTGAAGTATGTGGATAAACTGATTCTCAAAAATTTTCAGGGTTTCTCAAAGGGAGTCTTCTTGCAAATGTATTGATACTCTTGAGTTCTAGCATATTTGTCAGTAGGCACTGAGATCTCACAATCACTGGTGGCTGTAGTGTAATGTGATAATAATGGGGTTTCTCTATCTTCAGTGCGCCCAGTGACCCTGATGCAGCCCTTAACCGACCTTACAGTGTGTGAGGGCGACATCGCTCAGCTGGAGGTCAGGTTCTCCCAGGAGAATGTTGAGGGAACCTGGATGAAGAACGGCCAGGCCATCTCCGCCTCGGACCGCGTCCACATCGTTATCGACAAACTGGTGCACAAGCTGCTGGTGGAGAATGTCACCAGAGAAGATGCTGCTTCCTACTCTTTTGTGGTTCCCGCCCAAGACATCTCCACCTCGGGCAAACTCAGTGTTCAAAGTAAGAGTCAGAATCAGCATCAGATCTAAGTGATACCAAACTCTAACCATGAAAACACACCAAAACCTTCCATCTTTGTCATAATTTTATTGTCTTTCCTTACAGCCATTGACATTGTGGTGCCACTGAAGGATGTGTCCTCCATCGAAGGCACCAAGGCTGTTCTCGAGGCCAAGATCTCAGCTCAGGACATCAGCTCAGTCAAATGGTACCACAATGATAAACTGCTGGTACCCAGTGACCGAGTCCAAACTGTGGCAAAGGGAGCCAAGCAACGTCTGGTTCTCACCAGGACCTATGCCTCTGATGAAGGACACTACAAACTGGTGGTTGGCAAGGTCGACACCAGCTGCAGCCTGACTATCGAAAGTAAGACTGATTTCTTTTTCCCTGGATCCTGTTTTTAGATCCCAATTCCAGTTCTGTGTTTAACCACGTTGTTGTCTTTACAGAGGTACACATTGTGAAGCACATGGAGGACAAAGTGTGCTCAGAGTCCCAGAACGTCACCTTTAATGTTGAAGTTTCTCACCCCGGAATCGACCCAGTCTGGACATTCAGAAGCCAGCAGCTCAAACCTGGACCCAAACACAAAATGGAGACCAAGGGCAAGGCTCACTCTCTGACGGTCATTGACACCATGAAGGACGAGGAGGGCCAGTACATGTTCCACGCCGGTGAAAAGACATCCAGTGCCAAGCTCACTGTCTCCGGTACGTCTAAACTCTTTACGAGATTATTGCCTTCTGCGCTCCAATGACATTCAAGTGGACTAATTTACACAGTCACTGATTCTTAAGAACCCCTGTTACAAAGAATACCTTGAGCATGACACTGTAGCCCTATAAATGTACCCCTTACTTTGGGTTTGTTTGAAACAATACATTTGTTGAAATATTTAACACAGGCTTTAAATCAAGTCATTAAGTCAAGACTATATAATAAAATGTAAATGTTGTTTTTATCATGTGATCTATGGTCAGATCTGTTGCCCAAAAACCATAAAACAAACTGCTTCCATGTGCTGCCACTAGGTGGAGCCATTACACGGCCCCTGCAGGACGTGACAGTGGCAGAGTCTCAGACAGCTGAGCTGGAGTGTGAAGTTGCCAACGCCAACGCTGAGGGCAAGTGGCTGAAGGAGGGTAAGCCTGTGGACTTCAGCGAGAACGTGGTGAGTGAGGTGAAGGGAGCCGTCAGACGCCTCATCATCATCATCACCAGACCACAGGATGTCGGAGAGTACAGCTACCAGGTGGCCAACTCCAAAACCACCGCCAACCTCAGGGTGGAGGGTAAGCTTCTCACATATTCGGTGTCCACGTAAGACCAAGACATATGCAGTTATTTCAAGATGACACAGGATTACGATACAAGGTACAGGGTTCAACATCAGTGTTTTTTATCCTGGTCAGGCAGAAATCTACTTGCCCAAAGTAAATTTTTAGTGCACCTATACAAACAGTTTTATTTATTAGTGGTTTTCAAATAACAAAGACCCTCTTAGCTGTTATACACATGCAAAATTTAGTGAACATTGACATTTCCTCTAGCACCACCTGCAGGACAAACTTCACATTTTATCGGTTCCACTGGCGAGTCTCTTAAAAAAGAGAAATCCTTGGTATGTTATTTCTTATATCGTATACTATCTTATAAATACTGAGTCCTCTGTTTCTGCAGCGGTGAAGATCAAGAAAACTTTGAGGAACCAGACTGTGACAGAGACCCAGGAGGCGGTATTCATGCTGGAGCTCACCCACCCCGACGTGAAAGGGTCCCAGTGGATCAAGAACGGTGTGGAGCTTCAGAGCAGCGACAAGTACGAGATCACAACCGACGGCATGGTCCACACGCTGAAGGTCAAGAACTGCAACACACAGGACGAGTCTGTTTATTCCTTCAAACTGGGAAAACTGTCGGCCAACGCTAGACTCAACGTAGAGAGTGAGTACCACTGACTCACTGATTTACTGTACACCCCATAATCTACGACAACCCAATAAACTGATTGCTTATATCTGGTACTTGTTTTTTTTTTTGCAGCGATCAAAATCATAAAGAAGATTAAGGACGTGACATCACTGCTGGACAGCACCGCCTCTTTCGAGATGAGCCTGTCACATGACAATATCCCCGTCAGGTGGATGTTTAAAGGCGTGGAGCTGAAGTCGAGCGACAAGTGTAAGATTCTGTCGGAGCGGAAAGCTCACAAACTGATCCTGCAGAACGTCGACAGCAGCAACGCAGGAGAGTACACGGCTGTGGTTGGACACCTGCAGTGCAGCGCCATGCTCACCGTGGAGGGTGTGTAATGTATACTTAATAATAACACTAATACTAATACTATTGATAATTATAATCTAAATAATGAAAAAGTTACAGTATCACAGTTAAAACTAAGAGGATTAGAAAATTAATGAATTTTCATTTGTAATTTATTTTGTAATATATATTTGTTTTGGTTTTTGTACATTTATTTTAAAAACTTACAATCACAATTCTATTTGATTATAAATTATATTGTATTTTACTTTATTTTAATTATATATACCTCAAGTAGCCTTTGTAGAAATATATCATAATTTTTTTTTCAGACATTTTGTACTTTTTATTTATTTATATTTTTTATTCAAAATTTAGATAATATTGTTTAGAGAAATCTTTATTTTATTAATATTTGTCATTAGTATTTTATGCAATTAAGTGTATATTTATGTATATTTTATCACTTGTACTTTGTTAATTTGCGTGAAAAGTGATCACAACAATAAGAATTTGAACATGACAGTGCTCCACAGACTCTATTTTACTCTCAATTCTTCTGACTTGTGTTATTTCTCGGGTTCGTCTCTTGCAGCTCTGCGAGTCACCAAACCCATGAAGAGTGTGGTGGTCCCGGAGACCCAGATGGCCACGTTTGAGTGTGAAGTCTCTCACTTCAACGTGCCGTCCACCTGGCTGAAAGATGGCGTGGAGATCGAGATGAGCGAGAAGTTCAGGATCGTGGTTCAGGGAAAACTCCACCAGCTGAAGATCATGAACACCAGCAGGGACGACTCCGCAGAGTACACCTTCATCTGCGGGAACGACAAAGTCTCTGCAACACTCACCGTTAACCGTAAGACCACGTTCACGTCAAAACCACTCAGATCACACCAAGATAATGTCTCTGAGGGAGACTGACGGTGCTCTGCACAAACAGAGGAGGGTCTTTAAGGGTCAAAACACCCTAAAATCTTACTTTATGGTCAGCTGAGTTTCTGTGTGTTTCCCATGTGGCCAGTCTCTTTAGTTATTAAGATTAACTTTCCTAATAAAGCGAAAAGTACAGGTATACAGTAGTGATATAATTTACAGAGTTTCCAGATGGAAAGATACCCGGCAAGGAACCACCTCGGTACTGTCTTCTTAAACTCACTCAACTGGCCTTTGTTCCCTTCCTCTAGTGGTATCATGGGAACAATAAGTAAAAACATTTGAACCTTTTCAGAACTTGAGAAATCTGACTTAGAGAGGATGAACCAAACAAAAAGTGGATTTATAATTATGGACAATTTGCAATATTTTGTCATTTGAATTTTTGTGAAATTTGCATTTGTCTAGTTTAAAAACAAATACAGATAAAAAACTTTTTCACTTTTAATGAGAATAAGCAGCCTTGGGGAGTAATGGATTATATGTAACTGAGTTGCATAATCAGGATGCCAAAAACAGGGTAACTATTGTAGAAAAATACATAGTCATATTACAGTTACATTTAGTAAAAATGGGGATTATTTATTACAATTTAAAGAAACACACTAAGCAGAGGACACATTGTTGATGTTGCCCTATAGCTCACCTGGTAGAGCTGGCTTATGTATAAAGACTGAGTCCTTCCCTTTGTATCTTCAGCTGTCAAATAAAGGCCAAAAGCCCAAAATAAAAACAAAACAAAAAAAAACCCTTTCATTTTTTCCGTCTCCATTTTGTTTTCTACGTTCACATTGTTCTGCTGTCTTACACTCACATCAGTACTTCTTATTATCACTCATTTTGTCTTTATTTACAAATGTGGTGTTGAAGTAATTAAAGTAATGGAAAGTAATCAAGTTACTTCAATTAGGTCACTGAATACATTTTCTAAGGTCATTAGTAACTATATCGGATTAATGATTAATCTAAAGTTACTTTCCAAACCCTCAAGAATAAATGAAGTTTAATGTGTATATTGTATTATATATTTATTTTATTTCTAATTTGTAATTAATCAAAAAAGATATTATTATTGTCATTATTTTTTGTAGTAGCAGCAGAATTAGAAGTTTTAGTGATCATAATATACATTTTATTTATATAATTGATTTATAATGTAAGTTTAACCATAATTAGAACAAAAAAAAAAACTATCAAATATCATAAAATAAACATCTGAAAATGTTATGTAATGAATTAAAAACAAAAACAAAATTCATCCTGTAAGCTTTAACCGCAGCTGTAAAACATAAAACAGACCAAAGAACATTTATTTAAAGTTTAATGATAATAATACGTTTTCAGAAGTGTTTGTAGTATTTTTGTGTTTCACCCGACCTGTTCTCTCGTCTCCAGCTGTCATGATCACCTCCATGCTGAAGGATCTGAACGCTCAGGAGAGAGACACCATCACCTTCGAGGTCACCGTCAATTACGAGGGCATCACCTACAAATGGCTGAAGAACGGCGTGGAGGTCAAGTCTTCGGACAGATGCCAGGTCCGCAGCCGGCAGCTCACGCACTCGCTCACCATCCGAAATGTTCACTTCGGAGACGGAGGAGAGTACCAGTTCGTGGCCGGGTCCGCCGCCACCGCCGCTAACCTGTTCGTCGAAGGTAATGCAAAGCATTACACGTTCAGAGTTGACTGATTTGTTCATTAAACAATCCGAGGGAGATTTGGGATTTTCCCGGCTGCCTGTGGAGATTACACTTCACTTAGCATAAAACATGTGGGGTGGTTTCTCTTTCTGTCTGTTTTTCTGACAATTGTAAGTTTGAAAAAATGTTTGAATGTTTAGTTAAAAGGACGAGGGACAGAAACACTTTAATTAATCTGCTGGTCTGGATTCATCTTCAAGGCCAAAATGATAATATCTGAAATTCAACCTGTGAAGAAGTCATATAGTGTGCTTCTCAAATTCTTTGGAATGATAATTGCATCTGTTTTTGTTTTTGGTTTTTTTCAGCTCGTGTGATTGAATTCACCAAGAAAATCAAGGACATAAAGATCACAGAGAAGAAGAAGGCTATTTTTGAATGTGAGGTTTCTGAGCCTAACATTCAGGTGATGTGGATGAAGGACGGCCAGGAGATGGACATGACTGAGGAAAGGTAATGTCATCTTAAAAGAACAGTAACGAACCTTCCTACAGCCGACACTTTAACAACAACATTTGAAATATGAGCTGAGAGTCTCTGTGGTGCGTTCACAGGTACACCGTGACAGCAGAGAAGTACGTTCACCGTCTGATGATCCAGACAGTCCGTATATCCGATGCTGGAGAGTATTCGGTTGTGGCTGGATCAAGTGTCTCCAAGGCCCAGCTGATCGTGGAGGGCCGCGACATCCGGATCTCCGAACCTGCCGAGCGGGAAATCACGGTGAGACGGACGTTCATATGAACCAAAGTGGTCAATGTGCAGGTTTTAAAGACGTCTAAATCTCTAAATCCTTCCGTCCTCTCGTGTAGGTTCTGGAGAAACACAGAGCGACCTTCGAGTTCGAGGTGAACGAGGACGACGTGGAGGGTCACTGGCTGAGGAACGGGGTGGAGATCCAGTTCTCGGTGGAAGAGAGGTTCAACTACGTGGCCATCAGGAAGCTGCACCGCCTCACCATCTCTGAGACCTACAGGAGCGACGCCGGGGAGTACACCTTCATCGCAGGCAAAAACAGGAGCACCATGCACCTCCGAGTGAACAGTGAGTGCAGCTGGAGGATTAATACCACAGACACTGATGGGAATCATTTAAAAGAATAAGATTTATCACATATTTATTTTCATTTGAATGATGCAATATAAAGGGGAAAATAAATGAGAGATCACTGCCTATATGTAGCCCCATATATAAATGTATGATGTGTGACCAGGAGGAATTTAAAGCTTTACTGTTGAAAACATAAAAACAAATGATAAACCATTCACCATATCTACCTGCGGAGTCCCTCAGGGAACCTGGAGAGGAAATATGGAGCATGTAGGTGAGGAAAAAAATCCTCATTTGTTTTTCATCTTTGTATTTTTTCTCTCCAATCGGCTCCATATCAACCAAATTCACTTATTGATTATTTTGATCCATCTTTCTCCTCAATGGTAATTTAATTTTGATAATGAAAATTCTGAAAATGTTTATCTCAGTACTGTTGTTTCTATTTTGTTTAATCAGATTTCATTTCATTGTTTTATTTTTAGTCTGCAGCTCAGATTTTAATTAGATAACAGTGTCTCCTGGTTAAATGACTTTTGAAAGGTTGATGCTGTTTTATTGAGTCTGCTTCAACAATGAGACTAATGACAACCAGTTAACACCAAATTTTACTTTAACTTTAAAAGTCCAGATTGTTTTATTTAGAAATGTGAAAACAATTCTCCTCCTTCCTGTCTCACTACATCTTTTATTTTCCTCCTCGTTCAGTCCCGGAGCCGCCTCAGATCCTTCGCCACATGGAGCCCCAGTCGGTGGAGGCCGGTAAACCAGCTCGCTTCTCCGTGCAGGTGAGCGGCGTTCCTCAGCCTCAAGTCTTCTGGTTCAAAAACTCCCAGGCTCTGTCTCCGGGCTTCAAGTGCAAGTTCCTGCACGACGGCAACGAGCACTCGCTGCTGCTGATCGAGGTGTTCCCCGAGGACGCCGCCATCTACAACTGCGAGGCCAAGAACGAGTACGGCACCACCACCAGCACCGCCACGCTCAATGTGGAAGGTAAGATGGGACGTTAGACACGAAAGGGGAGATGTTTCAGATCAACACCAGGACATGTGTAGACGCAGGTTTGTGTGTGTGTTGCAGTGTCAGAAGTGGTTTCTCCGGACTCAGCTGCTACCGTTGCTCCTCCCGTTGTCATCTCACCCATCGCCAGCACCTCGGCCCGCGAAGGAGAACCGGCTCGCTTCCAGTGCAGAGTCCGCGGAGATGGTAAGAGAAAGTCTTACTTAAAACGATGAAATGTATACATCTACAATACGACACAATTTCTTCAAAAAGCAGAATAAAAATAAGTGACTTTGTCTTAAATCAAGGCACCAGAAATGTTTTTCATTAAAACAATGAAAAACTAAACAGCTGCTTTGTTTCCAACAATGGGACAAGACGACTTTCTCTTAAACTGAGAAGTTATGCGAGTAGTCTTACTCTTAAATAAGATATTAGCTCTTCACTAACTGAAACATTACATCAGATTTTACCGATAAAGTTGCAAGTTAATTTGAGCACTTCCTGCAATGAAAGTTCTGATAAACTTTCTTAGATAGACATGAAATTCTCCTTTTGAATCATCAGTACAAAATATGAACAACTGTGTTTGAAAATGTCTGGTTTTAGACAAAGAAGTTGAAGGTACAAGTAGCCTGCAGACATAAAAACTGTAGGAGAAAAGTCAACTATTGTGCAGCAAGAAACATCCAATCACAGAGAAATTAGTGTAGATTTCCTTCATCCCCACAAGTGAATGAACTGGTTTCACTGCAGTGTAACTTTATTACAAAATCCAGTTTGCCTCCACAAACGTTCTTTTCCTTTGTCCTTTGTCCAGACGTGAAGATCAGCTGGTTCCACAAGGAGAAGGAGATCAAGCAGTCGGAGTTCTTCAGGATGTCCCAGTTTGATGACAGCTGTCAGCTGGAGATCTCCAGGGTTTACCCGGAGGATGAGGGCGAGTACACGTGCGTGGCCACGAACAATGCCGGCACCGCATCCTGCTCCGCCACTCTCACACTGGACGGTAAGTTCCTCACCACCAAGAAGTGCTGCTTTTACCCTGACACTCAGAACATAAGGGTGAACAGAAGCGAACAGCAGTTGTATTATCAACCATGGCTGCTCTCAGCTTTTATAGTGTTAATACATACAAAAGTGACAAATAAAAGAAAAACCAGAATAAATTAATTTAGAAACTAATGCAGATGGCGGTTTAATGAAACAGCCACAAGATCTCAAACCAAATGAAGACCTTTGCTAGGTTTGGGAATGTCTTTATTTTGGTTTTCACTTTCATTTGTCACCCACGTGCAGATGTTCTGTTGTTGTTGTCAACCTGCTGTGATAGCGCCGTTCTTCTCTCTACTGAAACACAAACACACATCCCAGTGGGCACCAGTTCAGTGGTTTGAAGGTGAAAAGAAACAAAGAAGCTGAATTTGATTGAACAAACTGACTAATCGTTGCAGCTGTAGTCTCAAAGCTCTAGCAGCGATGTGAGTTTGAATTACAATGTTTTTACAGGGACAATAAATATGAGAGGACTCTTTTTTTAATCCTTGTTCTTTATGTTTTCTGGCGGCTTTTGTTGGTTATTCTTTAGGTAGGTTTATTTATAAATGATGACAAACTAAAAAACATTACTGTAATTGTAATAAATGGTTTAGAAGAAACAATAAAACAGAAGGATTTAACGAGGCGCTCTGGTGTCGACTTAAAGTCACACACACTGACCCAATGTTCTCCCCAAGAGGTTTTACAGTCACATGGCAAGAGAGGTAACTAGTCAGAAAACAGGGACTAAACAAATGACTATTGGTGTCATTTTTCTGGTGAGGATGGTTTATAAGTAGCAGATTTAATAAAAAGTCTTTCCACCAAAGGCAGACTGCTTTCAAACTGAAAATCACCTCAACTGTGCAGACTGGGATGAGCGTAAATCAAATTAAGCACATAAAGCCAATGAACATGCTTCCTTTCAGGGCAAAAACAAACAGTGGACAGTCCTGCTGAGTCTCAGTGGCATATCTCCACCAGCCTCACCAGTCTAAAGAAACCTTCCATTGGCCAAAAGCCAGTTTTCATCCAGCCAATCACGAGCTGCTCGGTGCCACACGGGGAGGTGGCCCGCTTTCATGCATGTGTGTCCGGCATGCCAAAGCCAGAGATAAGCTGGTTCCACAACCGGCAGCCTGTTCAGCCCACCAAGAACGTGGTGTTTCATTTTGATGAGGTTTCGAACACCGCCACGCTCATCATAGTCGATGCTTTCTCCGAGCACGCGGGGCAGTACACCTGCAGGGCAGCCAATAACGCCGGAGAGGCCGCATGCTCGGCCACCCTCATCGTAACCGAAGAGGAAGAAGGTAACTTCTGGATCCGACGGCTGCAGCCAGATTCCCTCTGAATCCACACTGCAAATAAACCAACTTCTCTTTTCTGCTAGATTAATTCACCCCCCTCGAAAACCACAAAACACCTCAAGGGATGTCCCGAACCAATCTGCAAAATGTGCATCAGATAGATTAAAGTCTGATATAAATCATTTCAAATTAAAAATGTATTGTTAACCTTTATTCACAGGGAAAGCCATTATTTTATTGGCCATTAATGGCAGCAATAAAAACATGTTACTGACTAACTGACTATAAAATCATGGATAATAGCTTTAAGACAATCATGTTTGATCATGATTTCATCTTCAAAACAACCTTTAAACAACTCAGGAACTGTGGGAAACTGACTCTAACTAAGATCAATCCAACACAATACCGTTATGAGACACATCAAGACTCCAAAATACCCCAAAACATCAGAAGAGAGCATCAGGTTTATGGAGAAATTATCTCAGTTCAGAAAAAATGCAATTAAAAATGTGAATAATGTTTTTTGTTTTGTTTTCTTAAAAAACTAAAAAGGTTCAAATGAAAAGGTGAATATAGTAATCGGAATATAATAAAGAAAGCCAATATTATTAAATAAAATTAAATAAAAATTAAATATTAAATTAAATATTTAAGATTCTCAGTAATTGAGAAGGTCTGAATTGATGCTGTAAAAACCAGTTGACAAAAGGATCTAAATAAGAAAATAAATGCTGCACTGTCTAGATTTTGCATACTGTTAATCCTCAGAAACTGTAAGTAATACCAATGCAATGTATCCCCTTCCCCTCTCATCTTTTAAATAAACCCATAACACACTCAGACATCTTTAAAAAGGATCCCTTTAATGTGACCCAAGATACACACTGAGCAGGAGATTATTCAGCTGAAAAACAAATTTGCTCTCTTGTGGATAAATTCAATCTTAAAGTGACCCTGGAAATAAAAACGGTATCGGGACATCCCTCAACCCTCCTCCTGTGACTAACCTCACAGTTCCAGAAAGATGAATCACTTGGCTCATGAATGCACCACTGTTTGAATCCTGGGATTATCAGCACTCCCTCAACCCTCCCCACGGGAAAACAAACTCATCTCTCCACCTTCCTTCATCTTCTCCGTCCTCACCCTCCTCTTCCTCTCCCACACAGGAAAACTCATGATTGCATGAAACTCACATGTGTAACCTCTCTGTTGTACCTCCATTCTTCAGGAAACCCTTCTTTGTCTGATTCATTTTCTTCCTCTGTGCTGTGTAATGAAATTGTTCATTTCTCAACTCAAAATCTAGTTTCCGAAACAATTTGTGTTAAATGGAACAAAAGAGACTCAAATCTATTGGAATCTCTTTATTTTGGTCCATCAACTGAGTACTTTAAGGCCATTATCGCTCTAGGTTAAAGGCATTTAAAAGCCATTACTACAGCAAGGTACAAAGTCAAAGCATTGATTATATGAGCCAGAAAATTAATTCTTGATCTTGGAAATAGCTCTTTGGCAAAATGATAATTTACCCAAGTTTAAAACCTTGGTCAGGTGATCACTATATTAGCTTTGTTATAGGTCATTTTTGTTGCATTATTATTACTGTATACACAAAATGTACAAATAGTTTGCACAAGGTAGAGCGCAGAATGAAGAGCATCTGCAGGTAAAGACTGTGGGATATTCAAGTTCTGGAAAAGCTTGTAAATGGAACTTGAGTCAAGTTTTTATTTGTCAAACTATCATTTCTATGGTCAAGAATGAAGTTTGACTTTCATAGTTTTAACTCGTAGTTTACTTCAGTGCTGTAGTTCCAGTAGATCACAACTACACGTTTGGAAGTTTTGTTAATTGAAATATTTTGCGATGATAGCTTAAGTTTCCTCAATTTATGGATCAACTTTGATGGTACCTAAACACAGACGGTAAATGTATTTGAGTCCAGCAAAGCAAGAATGTTTAAAGGTTTGAAGACCATCTCATGGGATCAATGTGTGCTGATGAAATCTAAATTCATGTAATTTCTTTCCATCACAGTGACTCACATGAGAGAGCAGATTGAAGCCAAGATTGAGCAAGAAGTCAAAGGTAAGGTTACGTCAGATTCCTGACCACCATATATCAAAAACACCAGACTGTTACTTCACACGAGAAGCAAGCAGAGTTGAAAAGGGACAGTTTAACCAGATTTCTGTTTTACTCTTTTTTACTATTGTTCACTTCGAAAGTAGTCTGTCAGCAGGTGACTTTGATCCAAGCTTTGGTTCATTGAAGGTGGTTTTTGAGTGGAGAAACTGCTGAGAAAGTGGAGGAAACAAATGATGTGTGGGTGCATGTATTACGGATTATGGTTGGCCTGCATTCACAGACTGCTTTTAGAGTTTGTAAAAGTGTCACTATGTTGAACTGTCCCTTTACGTGATCTTTGAATTTCCACAGTTGCATGTGGTCTCAAAGTGTCTTGATAGAAAATTCCTATTGTCTGTATTATTCCACCTGCTCTTATTCTCATAATATTTCATGGTTTCCCCCAGGTGAGCACTGGTAGCACTTGCTTGTACCAGTTTTTGACACTTGCGGTTTGCATCCAAACGTCGTTTCGTTGTGGCATGAAGGTTCCTCTGATCTTTTCCCTGAAAAATCGCAGGATATGTATCTTTTAAAGCTTCCGGACTTGAAATGCCCTTTAAAAGATATGGAGGTTTATTGCATCTGGAACTGATACCTTCCTCCTGCAAAATATTTCTTAGCCTGGCTTGCAGATAGTGGGATGTGATTCCTGTGGTTTGCATTCTAAATAACACCAGTAAACTATATTAGTTCGAATAAACGCCTTCTCACCCAATTTTACAGCTTCATTTGTTAAAGTTTTGAAATCTAAGCTATGTTTTGGAGAGCTTTGCTTCTCATTGATACTTGTGCATCATTCATTTCCTCTTAAGTTTAAGGATTAGAAAGGGCGTTTATTCTCCTGTCTGCAAGTCAGGTAAGGAATATATTAGCATAAAGCCGAAGCAATTATCAAAAAACAAAACAAGTGAATGTTAGCAGCCCATCTTGGAATTATGCTTTTTATAATAATAATAAAATAATTTATGTTTTGAAGAAATTTCCACAGACGAAGGATCAAAACTTCCTGCAGGTTTCTAATAAAACGAATCAAGTCTTGCGTTTATTCGAACAAATATGGTGAGTGAAATTATTTCTTATGGCATTGTGACTCCCAGCATGCATTTAATATTTCCATTAATAATTCATTCAAATCCTTTTCCTTCTTTTTACCCCTGGAGGCTGTGTTGTTCTGACAGTTGTCTGTTTCTTTTTGCAGAACTGTTTTATCATGAAAGCAAAGAAGGAACATCACGCAGCAGCGCAGAACTCCCCGGCGCTCGACAGCTGAGAGGAGCCTTCTCCGACACAGAGGACTTCCTAGATCATGGCCTGGTGTCAGCCAATCGCTGCTCCAGCAGAACCTCCTCCATAACTTCATGGGCGGAGAACATTAAACCTTCTTTCACCAAGAAACTCAAGTTTCAATCTGTCATGGAGGGAGAACCAGTGGAATTGAAGTGTAAACTGGTTGCTTGCCCTCCACCAACAATTCTTTGGTTTCATAATAATAAACCTATTCCCAAAGAGCGCAGGCGTAGGATCTGTACCGACAGCAAAATGCACATACACGTTACCAGTCTTGTTATTGACAGTATCAAAGAGAAGGACTCAGGCAGTTACAAGGTAATGGCAATAAACACGGAGGGTTCTGCTGAGTCCACAGCATCACTTTTGGTGTCACTGAGGGAAGAACAGTCTGCTAACTACCTGGGATTTGTTAGACGCTCTGCCAAAGCCCATGAAAGCGTAGACACCATGGCAGAGCAGAGGAAAGAGAGGAAGATTAGGGTCGACCTCAGGTGTGTAGGGTCTCCATTTGACAAGATGTCCAAAGTCCATCAGGGAAGATCTCGATCTAAGAACTCTCTTGTGCGTACTGTGTACTTTAAGTCTGATTCCCATTCAAAAGAAAAAGAGGCAGAGAAAGAATCCAAATGTTTGGAGACTGCCTCTGAGCGCGCCCCATCCCCTCCCCCCATGTTTGACCGGTCTGAGCGCTTTAATGACAGATTCAGTGATATCTACTGTGACCGGCGCACTGGTGGAAGGTTCAGTGACAAATTTAGTGACAGGTGCAGTGACAGATACAGCGAGAGGTTCAGCGACACTGAGAGTCTTCACAACGAGGTAAGAACTAAACTTACCACACTCCAAAAAGCTGTCAAACAAAAGAAAAGGCTCTCTATCTCTACCATGTCCTCCTCTGAATTTGAGTTAGAATCCGTTGCCAGCGAATCAAGTTACGCAGAATATGTGGAGAAGCTCAGGGTCAAGCCTGCCTCTCTCCCTGATGTCCAGCATTTCAATCGACCCTTTGATTTGGGGGAGACTCATAGGGAGGTTCCTGGTAAAACTTCAAGCAGGGCGCGTCGTGTGAGGCATTCATTTGAGCCTCAGTCCAGAACCAGGGCCATTCAGATCATGAGAGGTGAATTGGTTGATACACTGGTGGATAAAAAAGTTGAAAGTTTTGGTCAATCTCAGACAGATGTTAGATTCAAGCAGATGGTAAGTGAACATCACAGTGTGGTTGCTGACGAAAAGGTGGAAGCTGAGGTCGGGCTATGTCACCCTGAAGTCCCATACTCTGAAAGATACCCAGAAACTACAACGTACACTGAAAGCAGGGAATCTGTTAGACTTGTGCCTGCTCAAGAGGAGGTATCACTCATGGAGTCATCCAGGCCTAAGCCACTCACACCTAGAAAGGAGAGGTTCCTTCGTGAAACAGTAACACCAGAAGACAGAGCAACAACAGACACAATTGAGCCATATGAAGAGGAGTGTGCAGGGGAGTCTTTGAGGGCTAAGTATGAGAAGAGCCTTGAAGCTGAACGCCTGGAGTGTGAGGAAAAACTCCTTGCCCTGCGGATCAGGAAATGGCAGCAAGGGAGTAGGATGTCAGAAGAGGAGACATTTCACCCTGAAACTGATTTGCCTATGCCAGCAGAGACGCAGTACATGGAGCCTGCAGGACACATTTACACGCAGCAGGAAGTTGTGGAGAAAAGAGTGACTGGAGAAACTGAGGCCATGCCCTCTTTGCATAAATCACCCAGAATTAAGGCAAAGTTGGCAGATCCTGAAGCTGCAACTGTATCAACACCCAAATCACCTAAGGTAAAAGCCAGAGTAGAAGAAGTGGAAACATCTGCCTCCTTGCTTACAAAGTCAGTCGCAGTGGAAGCCAGATTAAAAGAACCGGAAGGTGAGCCCCCACTCATGCTGGCACAAAAATCCCCCAGAATAAGACCTAGAGCAGCAGAAGTGGAAGCAGAGTTGTCGCCTAGAGCAAAAGCCAGGGCAGAGGACAGACTCAGAGAGTCACCCAGACAAAGGGAAGTCAAATCTATCAAAGAGAGGTTCCTTGGTGAAGCTGTAACACCAGATCACATTGCAACAGAACCAGTTGAGCCATATGAAGAGGAGGGTTCAGGGGAGTCTTTGAGAGCTCAGTATGAAAAGAGCCTGGAGGCTGAACGGATGCAGTGTGAAGAAAAACTCCTGGCCCTGCGGGTTAGGAAATGGCAGCAAGGCATGCAAATGTCAGAAGAGGAGACTCCCTGCCCTGAAACTGATCTGCCCATGTCGGCAGAAACACAGTACATAGAGCCTGAGGGACACATTTACACAAAGCAGGAGGTGGTGGAGAAAAGAGCAACTCTAGACCATGCTGTCATGTCAACCCCCAGGTCACCTAAAGTAAAAGGTAAAGTAGAACCGGACAAAACACCTGCCTCCTTGCTTAAAGCCAGACCAGGAGATTTGGAAACTGAGGCATCACTCATGCCGGCACAGAAATCACCCAGAATAAAAGCTAGAGCAGCAGAAGTGGAAGCTGAATCATCACCTAGAACAAAAGCCAGAGCAGGGAAGATGTTGTTTGAGAAGACAAGAGAAGAACATGAGCTCCAGCTGTCAAGAGAGAACATTTCTGAGCTGAAGAATGAGAGTGAGAAGTTTGTCAGTGAAGAGGAAGCCTTGACTCAGCGCATAATGAAATGGCAACAGGATGTTTTGATGGAACAAGAGCAACCTGTGAAACTCGAGTCTGACTGGGTAGAGGGTTACTCACCGCGCCAAGCAGAGAGGACGACTGAGGCTGTAAGAGATGTCGCAGAGGCTTCTGCTCCAGAATCAATTCCACAACCAGAAATTGTCCGCAGCAAGAAGCCTTCCCCAGGAAAAACAGCCAAAGAGAAGTTCCTCTTGAGTGAGCCAGTTCCTGCTGGTTTCCAAGATCAGCAGGGTGATAACATGCAGTGGCCACCTACTGGTGAGCTGCTGACAGAGGGTCGTGAGACCAGGTTGCAGAGGGACAGTGAGTACTTTGTAAGTGAGGAGGAAGCACTGGCTCAGCGCATCCTAAAATGGCAGCAAGATGTTGTCGAACAAGAGGAAGTAGCTGAACTGGAGTCTGAGTGGGCTTTGGACAATCATTGCAAACAACCTGACTCTGGACTGCCATTTGACTCCCATGTTCCACCATTTGATAGTGCACCCCATCATAGTGGCACCCACCCCAGTGACCTTCCACCTCCACATATAACTCTTGCTGGTGGAGCCTTACCAACAAAAAAACCTTCACCTCTTCAACAAGCCACTGGATACGAGCCATCTCTTCCTGAGTCTTCCTCTATAAGAAAGCATTCTCCTAAACTTGCTGGTTTACAGCATGCGCTGCACCATGCGGATTTAAAATCTGATAGAACGGGTCATGAAGCTTCGCCAGTACAGAAATACTCTCTAACCCAAGTTACTAGTGTGCCTTTTGAAGGATATGAACTTGTTGCTGCCCAGGCTGAGAGCCCACATAAGCCTTCCAGAGAGTTTTCCTCAGCTAGGAGACGCTCCCCATTTCCACAGGAAGATCTGGGAAGAGAGGCAGAGAGCAGGCAGAGCAGGGAGGAATATGCTATCACTGTTGATAAATCCAGCAGCCAACGCTTCCAGTCAGAAGTAAGAGAAGAAAGAGGGATGAGAGAGGAGATGGGACAGAAGGATTTTGCAGGTATGAGGAGAGAGGAAAGAAGTGGAGATTCAATAAAGTCAAAACAAGGTAGTGAAATGAGTGAACTCAGAGCAATAAAGGAGGAGAGGAATTTGAAAGAGTCTCAAGAGTCTAAAATGGTAAAAGAAGGAGATACGAGGGCTGGAGGCTCCTGTCCAGTATTTGTCAAAGAAATATCCTCAGTTAAAGTAAAAGTTGGTGAGATGTCAGAGTTTACATGCCAGTTCCATGGTGATCCTCTGCCCACAGTCACCTGGCTCAAAGATGGCCATGCACTTGCCCACAACCCTGACTATGATATTGTGAGTAAATCTAACAAATCACTGCTCACTGTCTTCTATCCAACAACAGACCATGAGGGGACATATGACTGTGTCATAACCAATAAACATGGCAAATCAATCTGCAGCGGCACCCTTGAGATCTCTGACAAAAAGGTGCCAAGAACTTCAGGAGTCACACAGGAGGTGGTAGTTACAGAGGAGCTAGAGAAAGGTGAGGAAAACAAGGAGGGTGTGATAGATGTGGAACTTAAAACTTACATGGATTCAGGAAAGGCAACGCTACAGGTGCCTCAGGTGGTGATCCACAGGCGCCACTGCTCGGATGAATCTTTTAGCTCTTCACCCGTAGAAATCAGAATCACCGCTGCCACCCCTGTCCCTGGGATGACAGAGGAAAGTAGTGAGGACCAACCTCAGGATTTTACAGAGAAAACTTTGGATGTGCCAAGTGATGAGGGAGCCTCTCAGACTGTCAAACACAAATTTACTTTCTCTTTTGATGTGGTTGATGAAGCTCCTCACATGGTCAGCGAATTAGAGAATATCTCTGATGTGTCATTTCAAGTTGCAGAGCCTGTGCAATTTTCAGAGGGTAGTGGTGCCGTAGAGGGTGGTGTCAAGAACCCTCTTAGTTCACAAGCTCCATTGGAGGTGGCCGCCAAAGCCCCAAAATTGAGACCTGGTGTCTCTAGAGAACCTCCAACAATATCTGGCTGTGGTCTGCCAGCCTCTGCCGCTGTGATAAAAGTTTCTCAGATTAAACAAGCTTTTGAGTCAGACTCACCAGTGGCAATACTGACATCCCTCTCTCCTGAAGAGCAGAGGAAGGAAATGCTCTTCCCTGAGGAGTTTATACCTGCGGTGGCCATTTCCCTTGACCAGCAGGAACAAGTAATGGACCCTGACACCATGCATGCAGATAGTGGTGAAAGACTTGCCACTGCTATGACAGGAAATCCAGGTTCTCCCAAAGCTGTACCTGTTGGAGCAAAACCAGATTTTACTGCTACCTCCCAGCCTACCTCCTCTCTGGGGGAAGACCGTGACATCTCAGTGTCTGTTAATGTTGAAGAGGGAGCTGTCTTAGCAGAAAGCCATGGTGCACTTAAACAGTTTGTAGAGGAAGTGCAGGAGTCTCCAGAACTGGTCAGACCTAAGCCACGGAAACCTATTTGTTCGCCTGAACAAGTGGAGGCAGGTGAAGTGGAGACATTGAGGGAGGAGACTGTGCGTACATTTGACAGAACTAGCAGCTTCATTCCTTTCCAGTCCGAAAAAGTCCCAATAGTAAAACGCTCTGTTAAAACTGCAGTTCCAGCTGAAGAAGCAGTTAAGCCTAAAAGAATTTCTGAATCTCTCAAATCTGAAAGTGCAACTATTCACAGTGAGGCTGAAGTTGTCACTATGGAGGGCCCATCTTATGCTGAGGAGGCTAGTGTTGTGGAGGAATTCAAAGATGTAAAAAAATATATGATCCAAGATGTTAAAGGACTTGGTGAAGGATTTGTTTCTATTCCTAGCGTGGAACATGTGAGTGCGGAGGCTGAATTTCCCAGTGAGGAGCTGACTTCCATCCCTGAACCCTCTTTGGACAGTGGTGTATTCCTTAGTATGCCGGAATCCCAGGTTGACTTGACAGAAGTAGCAGAGGAAATGGTTGGTGAAGTAGTTGAGCTCCATACACAAATCAAGGGTGAAGATGAGAGGATTGATGTCGCTATTAAGCCGGAACCTAAACCGCTTATTGTCAAGCCAAAAGTGGACAGCAGAGTTTTTCTGCCTGAGGGACCTCAGAGCCAGGTTGCATCTATACAGGAAAGAGGTAGTGTGGCAAAGGCCTCATTGGCTGAAACTGGGGGAGCAGCAGCAGTTGGCTCAATGGAGGAAGAGGAGGTCACCTTTGGTGCTGTATATGACTACTACAACCCACCAACAGACTGGGGAAGGCCACTGTCCCCTGAGTCTGAGATGTCCATAGAGATTGGCAGCACTGTAAGTGAAGAGATAGCTGAGGTAGCTGAGAGGTTCTACACTCCAGGCTCATCTACCGAGGTCTCACAGCCTATTGCAGAGTCCTTCCACACTCCCAAGTCTCCCATGTCCTTCCATACTCACAGCTCTGATACACCTGGAGGCTTTATGACCCCTCAGGAATATCCTTTTTCCCCTTTAGAATATAAGAGACCCTCGACAGGAGACTCTAGCGAGAGGTTCTTCTCACCAGTTCAGTTCCTAACATCTCCTGCTGATGAGGGCATTGAAACAACGCCTCCTGGAATAAACTTGGATGAGAATAGATTCCTCACCAAGGGAAGAGGGTCTTTATGCCTGACAACCCTTCAGGAGAAAGTGCAGGGAATCCCTCCTGCCTTCCTCAAACCTCTCATTAAGAAAAGAGTGTTTGAAAATGACTCCTTATCATTTTATGCTGAGGTGTTTGGCCTACCGTCTCCTGAGGTGAAGTGGTTCTGCAACAAAACCCAACTGGTGGCAGATGACAGAATTAAAATGGAGAGAGATGGGGATAGCATTTCGCTAACAATTCACAATGTTACTAAAGCCGACCAAGGCGAGTATATCTGTGAGGCTGTGAACTATGTTGGGGAAGCCAGAAGTGTTGCTTTAGTGGTAGTTGTATCGCAGGAAGTGAGGTTCATGCCTGCCCCACCTACTGTCACCCATCAGCATGTAATGGAGTTTGATGTGGAGGAAGATGATTCATCTCGTTCTCCCTCCCCTCAGGAGATTCTGCTTGAAGTAGAATTGGATGAAAATGAGGTGAAAGAATTTGAGAAACAAGTTAAGATCATTACCATTCCTGAGTACACAGCCGACAACAAGAGCATGATCATTTCTTTGGATGTGTTACCGAGTATTTATGAGGAGGGTGCTGTGGACTTTGTCACCCAGGAGCATGATGATTTGAAAATAGCTTTTGAGGTCACTGAGATGCCTCCAAGGTTCATTAATCCGATCTGTGACATGGAAACCCCCGAGGGCACCACTGTCATGTTTGAGTGCTCATTAATGGGAATTCCATCTCCCATCGTGTCCTGGTTCAAAGGTGACAAAAAAATTCCCCACAATAACAAGAAATACTTGCACTCCTCTGATGGAGACAACCACTTCCTAAAGATCTGTAAAGTCACATCACAGGATAGCGGTGTGTATACCTGTAGGGCTATAAACGTTGTTGGGGAGACTCTGTGTAGGGCCTCCTTAGTGGTGTTAAACGCTAAAGCTTTCTCAGGGAAGACCAGAGGCAGGGAGCTGACTGCTGTGTCTCTCGGAAGCGCCAAAGTCCAGCCGCAGAAGTTCGACATGGTGGTTGGCAACACATCGTTTGATGGCGAACAGGTGTCAGAAATTGAGCTTGAGTTTGAGTTCGAGCAAGAGGCAGAGGAGTCACAGCGGGCAGTCAGGCTGGTGGCCAACACTGACAATCAATCGAGCGAACAGGGAGAGAAATACGTTAGCATTAACTTTGATGTATTTGCTGAGCCAGCAAAAGATGACAAGATAGAGTTCAAAGGGAAGTCCTCTGATACGTGTAGCTTCCAGTTCCAGGTGACTGAGACGCCCCCTAAATGTGTTATCCCATTGACTAACGTTACAGCAGCGGTAGGGACACCAGTTATCCTCCAGTGTCTGGTTAGTGGTAAACCCAACCCCACAGCAGAGTGGTACAAAGATGGAGACCGCGTCACAGACAGCAGGTGTATAATCCAGGAAAAAACGGCAGGCCATTTCAATCTGCTCATTACTAATGTGACCCAGAGTGATGCCGGCGAGTATAAGTGCATAATCCAAAACACAGCCGGTTGCATTGAAACTACTGCGCTGCTAAAGGTGTTTTAGAGGTTGAAGGGTATGGGGCTGGTTTCACAAAGACAAACTTACTGTAGCTAAATCTTGACTACTTTAAGCAGGTTGTTTTCTCGTTGTACTAAGATTGATAATTGAAAAAAACAAGACTGACCAAGCACCCTCGTCATGTTGCTTTACTTGGAAACATAGGTACTGAGTGAAGCAACAACTTAATATAAAATTAAACAGGAAATGCATTCACACTTATAATCCCTCTAAACTTTCTTTTAATTGCTTGCCTAACTTTGTTTCCAAATTGCAAGTTTTCCACACTTTGTCAGTTGGCAGAAAGGTGTTCCTTATTTTCATATAAGCCATGTGAGAGTAAAGCTAAGACTTGCCTAACACAGTAGAAAGTGTTTAAATAATCTTTGGGCAACCAGCCCCTAGTCAAAAACATAGTGTGTAAATGTTTGTCATGTGATTAAAAATGTATACATGGAAAAAAAATCAGTTGAATAGTGTAGACAGTGACAGTGATAGTCTGCTGACACTTTTTTCTTTATTTATTTAAAGTTGTGTAAAACGTGACACAACACTTGTTTTATTTGAATTGAAGGCAATTTGGTAGAAAAAAAGGGTTTATGTTTGCTTTTGTTATCTGGTAAAAGTGAACTGCTGTAACTTTCAAATTCAATGACGACATTATGAAGTAATGTCTTTACAACTGACCACAAACTGCATCTGTTGTGTCCAGCACCTCAAATAATGTTACCAGTCTGTTTTTAACATTGTGCTGCTCACATCAGTTTGCACTAAAGAAGATAACAACAGCAAATAGGAATATTAAGAGTGTGTAAAGCAAACATCTCATATGCATAAAACATTCACAGAAATACATATCATTTATAGTTTCTCACTGAGAGGTTGATTTTTCTTTTGAAATAACCGAGATATAAAATGGAATATGATAATTCAATCACATTCATATTCAAAATATAATTATCAGGGCTGTGATTGGATTTTAGGAAATCAATAAATCAGAGAAATATGTTAGTATGGTAACATACCTTAATATCTTAAGCAGTAAAAACTACATGCTATATAGAAACAGTTGTTAAAAACATGGATTTAACTCAAGAATTGTAATTAAATGAGAAAGCAAATTCATATATCTTGGATATCCTGCTGGAGGAATTAAAGAATACCAATCAAAAATGTAATAATGCAAAAGGTTTTGTTTCAAATTAGTCAGTGCAGTGTTTTAAATAATAGAAAATAGAGGCAAAAGCAATGATATATTTCACTTCAATATCACAGCATTATTGATGCTTAGTGATACATTGAAAAATTATCTCAGCCTTTATCATATTGGGAATAACGTTTAATATAACATCTATCATCTATATCAAAGGTCAATCTTGAAACTATCAAGAATATATTGTCATATTTCTTACTCATATTGTTGCTTGTGTGATTTAGCAATTTTCTTTCTTTTTTTGTGTGTAAGAGTTTTTGCTGCTTGTGAATGATATTTTGAAGCAAACTGATTATTCATAGTAGAATAAGACAATTGAATACAAATTTTAAAAATGGATAATACTGTGAAACCTTTTTTTAAATTTAAAGTTTTGATGTAAATATGTGTAATTGTAGGAGTGTATGAGTGGTATGTACCAGCAAAATAAGTAAATTTAAGAAATCTGGCATCGAGATAGAAATTTATGATTTATTTGTACAGACGTCATGTTGGTTTGTGTAAGAGTTTATATAATAAAATATTTGATGATGTACAGAGTCTAAGATTGTTTTTTGAACAATTAACATGGGTACATATGAATTAATTGGTTGGTCACACATTGTCAATCAGCATTTACAGGCAAAAGACAGGTGTCAAAAACTACCTATGTGATGTAGGATTTTTTTGATACCAGTGCCTATACATCACCAATACCAAAACGTGACCTTTTCCTGAGCTGCGTTCTGGCAAAAACAAACAAAAACTTGGAATGTATCACTCTATAAGTTCAATTAAAATGCATGCAATGTACCTAAGCAATTTTTTTTGCTTATATGTATGAAATTTAAATGGGCATTTGGTCTATTTAGCTATAATAATAAAAAATTATAATAATAATTCTGATATACAACCATAGAAATAAACCACTTTCTTCAGCTGAGCAAAGGTAAAGGAATCATCGATCCATTTGGGGGAAAAACTTTGTTTTGTTTTTAGCAAATCAGCGGTGCTTACTTAAACTTAAAGAGTCACTATAAAAAACATTAAAAGTTCATACTTTTCATATTAACATTCATATTTTTTTCAGATTGTAGTATATATGTAGTAGGGTTGTCCTCACTTAATCATTTAGTCAACTAATATGTAATTAGGGTCTTGTAAACTGAGAGATTTCATGTTAATTACTTTCTTTTTTTATAGTATGGATTATGAATTACCTAATAATGAGCTAGTAATAACTGTCAAATAGAACATCTAAATCAATATTCACAAATATTGTAGTCTTTAATGAGCACCAGATTCAAGAGATTTTGGAGCAGTCACCTGCAGAGGGACAATGATATTAATCAAAATGCTTTATATATGTCAACTTATCAATTGATTGCAAACAAATTCCATCACTATTAGTTGACTAAGAATTTTTGCTTTTATGAATTAATTGTTAATATCATAGGTGTTTGTGTTGTGGATGTTATTTTAAGTCTTAATATTATATTCTTAATACTCAATATTTCCTAACAGAACGTTCTAGCACCACCATCACCACTGTGGAAGAGCAAGAGGAGACCTACTACACTGGTGTCCAGTTACCACAGAAAACAAAAACACTTGAACTCAAGCCAGAGTCCAAACATTACTCTTCTACTTTAGAGAAGAAAAAAGAAAAGCCAGTTTTCCTCAGCCAGCTTTCCCCAGCAGCTGTAACCACTGGGGAAACAGCAAGGTTTACTGTCAAAGTGTCTGGCTTTCCAAAGCCGACTGTTCAATGGTCTCACAATGGAAAAGTGATAAAGAGCTCCACTATATACAAGCTGATAGAGGAGAAAGAGGAGTTCACATTAGTAATCACCCAGGTCACATCTGAGTATGAGGGCGAGTACTCTTGCACTGCCACCAACAGATTTGGCCAGACAACATGCACCACATACCTTGAAGTGAAAAAGACTGATGTTAGCCAGGCAGAGAAATGGGTCGAGAAGATGTTCAAGGTCACAGGTCAACCTCCTACTTTCACAGTTCAGATCCAACCTGTAAGGTGTTCAGAAGGGGGAGAAGTTTCTTTTAATTACAAAGCCAGTGGTGATCCAATCCCTGATGTGAAGTGGTTCAAGGGGGCTTTCCAGATCCAGCCCAGTAGAAACTGTATCATTATAGCCAACCCAGATGGATCTGGCTTCATCAATATTAAGAGCATCAAACAGGAAGACAGTGGCCTGTACACATGTAAGGCCTCCAACCAGTTTGGGGAGGCGACTTGTAGTGCTGAGCTTGTTGTGTTCAGAGAATCCGCCTCTGTTTCTCGCAAACAGGAACAGCAGACTGTGGTTCAGAAGAAAGGTTATAAGGTTTCAATGACAGAACAGGCAACAGAGTCCCGCCTGTACCAAGTCAGCCTCCCGGGCCAGGACAGAGCAAGGTCAGATCAGATGGTATACACTATCGGCACTGAAGACAGGCAGATAATTCCCAGTGAGCAAGTGGGTCCCCTTAGAGAATTAGATATCTCTGCTGCCACTATTCATCGTGAACAGCTGACCCACCAGGCAGCAGTGCTTCAGTCTCATGAGATAGAGGAGAGGGTGTCTGTAGTTCCTACTCACCCAACTCAGGTCTCAGCTGTTCCTGCAAAACAGCTTCACATGGCAGCTTTTACATCCTCTGTCGAAGAGAGTCAGGACCTCACAGAGCAGCACTGTGATCGCATTCAAAGCCCTGAGGTCATTGAGCTTCAGGCGTCTAGAGAAAAGAGGTCAAAGGTGATGTCAGCTATTGCTGAGGAGCTCACCCCACTTTCTACTGTTAGCACAGAGCCTCTGGCTGACAGGAAGTCTGCTACTGTCAAGCCCACTTCAGAACCTAAACATCTAGTTAGTGGGCATCAAGTCGAGTCACAACTGTCCATCCTAAAAGAAGAGTCTCAGGATATCCCCAAACCACAGGCGGAAATGAGTTACAAGGTTAAGGAAGGTGTTAAGATTTTATACTCAGCCCAGTCTGCAGAGAAAAGGGTGCTTGCAGAGGGCCACACAACTGAGCTAGCAACAGCAGATTCTGCTGTGAAGTCTTCTGTTGGGAAAGAACAGCACCGGCCTGTATTGGCTTCGGTCAGTGAGTCAAAACAGACTCTTTCCAAGGAGACCAAGTTCTCCATGCAGAGGCCTGCAGAGGAGACAGCCCATCTCTGTAAGGATACATTTTTTAAGGCAGCTCTAACTGCTGAAGAGAAGCGAATGCTTCAGGCTGAGCCCACTCAGCAGCTACCAAGTCTGGACAGTGCCATGTCCATTCAGTCACAGATAGAAGGAGAGCAATTGTTGCATCTGCAGGTTATCACAGACCAGGATGTCCTTCCATCTGAGAAGAGCTTCACCTGTGAAAAACCAGCACCAGTGAAGGCAGAAACCAGGAAGAGTCCTACTCTGCTGCACACTGTTAGCCAGGACGAGCAGAAGACAGTCATTTGTGAGGACACATCAGAGTTTGAGGCCAAGGCTAGCACCATGACCATCCAGCCCCAGAAAGAGGCCCCCACTCTGTTGCATCTGCAGTCAACCCAACCTGTGGAGGCACTTCCCAAAGAGGGTATTCTCATAATTGAGAAGCCTGACCAGCAGGTGGCAGCACAGAAACAAGAAAAGACAAGGAGTCATGCAGCCATCTTGGAAGAGAGAAGGGAGCTCACAGCAGATTATCACACTGAGCTGGATTTGTCTGTGACAGGCGTTCAGTCTCAGCTTCGTACTGAGCCCAGGCCTCAAAACATCCTCCAGCTATCTTATCAGCCCATGCAGCTGCCAAAGGAGATGCCAGTTACTATTGACGTTAAGCAGCAGCGAGCTTTGGTGCAGAAGGAGGATCGTTTGAATGTGATGCATGTCACCATTGTGGCGGACAGTCAGGCCTTAGAGGAGGGTCACACTGAGAGTCTTACAGCAGTGGATAAATTCACCTGCCAGATGGCTGTGGAGCCAAAAGTTCCCACTGAGCCAATCCAGATTGAGGAGAAAGAGATCTCCACTGAGAGTAGTGTCCTTCTAGAGGCAGCAGAACAGGACTTTGCTGTTCAGATACAAGAAGGTCAGTCAGTCAGGCAGTCAATAGTGATGGATGAGAAGCGAGTGCTGATGGGTGAGCTCTCTCAGGAGATCACCAAATCTGAGTCCACTAAAGTCGCTGTCACCACACAGCCAAAACTGTCTCTTATGGCCTCAGAATCGAAAGTCAGCACAGCTCTTCCCAAAGAGATGACATTTGTGATTCAGATCCCTAAACCATCCAGTCTGAATATACGCCGTCAGCTGAGAGATGCTCTTCAATCTGCTGTGGCCAGCGACCAGCCAGTGTTACTGGCAGATGTCGTTGGAAAGTTACAGACTGTAGAAGTACAAGAAGTCAAAGTTCAAAGAGAGCCCAAGCGGGCCATGTTTACATATCTGATCACAACAACAGGTGCCCCAATGGAGATCACACTAGCTTTTGAGGGCAAATATCCTCAGACAGCTGATTTCAGAACTGAACTCCAGGCAGCTTTTCACTCCATAGTGTACCAGGAAGCCCATGTTCTCAGTTCAGAAAAACCAGGCACTATGCAACTAGACAAACCTCAAAGGGCGCAGGTCACCTCAGCCCGGTCTAAGCAAATGCTGTCATCCATGGTAGAGACAGTGAGTGTGGCAGAGAGTGCAGTAGATTTTACTGCTGTTACATCTCAGGCTGCTGCGCTCAAGACCGAGTCTAAAATGGCAGTTGAATGTGCTGCAGCTGAGCAACAGGTTGTGGTGCAGGAATCCAAGGCAGCAAGGATGGAACAGTCCATCTCATCTAAGGTCAAAATTTCCACTGAGGCTCACATGGCTTTTGAGCAGTCGGTGCAGGTGTCAAGGCAGGAGGTGAGGTCAGTAACGGTGAAAAGTAGAGAGAAAGATGTAGGAGCAGCTATTGTTACCACTGCCCTTCCTCCCACCACTGTCCCCACTGAACAAATGGTGGATGTGAGCATCCAGAAGGAGCACAGGGAAGAGATCTTCAAAGAGGAGATCACAGTATCCAGGCCAGAACAGAGAGAATACCCAGTAATAGTCACCTCCCTTGAAGATTTATCCATAGAAGAAGATAGTAAAGTAACCTTTAGCACCACCATTAAGTACGTCACAAAGTTAAACTGGTTTTTCAATGGGCAATTGGTTAAATCTGGCAAAGAGTTCAAGTGTTCCAAAGACCACGACACATACACATTGGTTATCAACAAAGTTGTCAAGGAGAGGCATCAAGGAGAATATGTTTGTGAGGCTGAGAATGAAGCCGGCAGGACTACAACATCTTCAAGACTCACTGTGGTCTCAAGAGGTTTGATAATAGGAAAAATCAATGTATCATTCATTCATTCACCCATTTTCTCTCAGAATGACTAATCATTCACATAAACTGGTTCATTCAAGACCTTTGTCCTCACATGAAATGATGCATTTGTCACTTTGGTCTCTATATTCATTTCATAGCTCAGCATGAGCACACTTAGCAGATCACTGGATAGTACTAACTCACCATGTCTTGTTTGTTCCCCATCATTGTATGGTCAATAATTGCCTCAATACCAGAACCGTCACAGCCATGCAAGTTTAGCTTAAGGCTCTATAGTCAATAAGCATCTTGCTGTAATGGTTGTCATGTTCCTGGCCTTCAGGCATCTTTCATGGTCTTTTCATGGTCACTTTGGCATGTCAGCGGCAAGAGGTTCCTTTGTTTTAAATCCATGGTTTGTCACATTTCTTTTGGTTCATTCTCTTTACATGCCCAATGTCTCTCTGCATGCTTTCAGGGCTTCAACTTGACATTGCTTCATCTGCCACAAACTCTCTGTTTCTCCTTCTTTTAGCCTGAACCCTAGCCCCATGAGAATCATGTTCAATGACAGCTTCTTTCAGGCAGCATTTTGTGAAACCATGGGGCTAATGTTCTTGCTATTTTTCTCCTTTACAGTCACTCCTGAATTGTCTTCCACCATTGTTGTATATTCCACCATCCTTGTTCCCGATCTATAAGTTTTTGCAAGAGTTTCATAGATTGCATTACTAACATTTATCTTTTGTCTGCGTGTGCCACAGTGCCACCTGTGTTTAGGGAGAAAATCACACCTCTGGAGATAAACGTCGGCAGCCAAGCCAAGTTCGAATGTGAAATTGAGGATGCTCCGGGTGTGACCTTCAAATGGTACAAGTCTGGCATTGAGATCAAACAGAGCGAGAAGTATAGGATCCTCAGTCGCCACAACGGTTCATCCCTGGAACTTTTGAACCCAATCAAAGCTGACAGCAGTGAATACACCTGCAAAGCTTCAAACCAGCATGGCACTGACAGCTGCACTGCCTCACTCATTGTCACCGGTAAGATCCCAGTGGGACCCTTTTTATATTGTTGCTTTACATATGTGTGTGTGTGTTTGAGAGAGAGAGAATTATATACATTTTTGCACTGTTTTTTACCCTGAATCATTTTGATGCAATAACAAAGTGATGATTTGTTTATAAACCGGATCTGGTGTCACATTTGGCAAGATATGATGTTGAGGATCAAATATTCTCATGCTTAAACCTACATCAATCATCAAATTGAAACTGCACATTCCACTTCTTAAAATTTGTTCAACTTTTTTTTATGTTCTACCTGCTCTCCATAGAAATGTACCCACCAGTATTTGTATCAAAACCAGACCCAATGACTTTATATGTGGGCAAACAAGCTGTGTTCCAGTGCTCACTCACTGGATCCTCACCCATGGATGTTGTCTGGCACAAGGACAACATAGCTATCTCCTCCGAAGGGAACTATGTCATGAAATGTGAAAAGAACAAGTATTCCCTTCATATTAAAAGTCTTGAGCTGACTGACAAGGGAGTGTACTTGTGCAAGGCCTCCAACAGTGTCGGCACTGCTACCTTTACAACAGAGCTCAAGGTCATCAACAAACCCAGCTTTGTTAAGACCATTGAGCCGGTGTCAGCCGCTGTCAATGACCCATTGAGGCTGGAGTGCCAGGTGGACGAGGACACTGGTGTGAGCGTCACCTGGACCAGGGATGGCAAAAAAGTCCACCAAAGCATGGATTGTAAATTGTCCTTTGAGGACAAGGTGGCTGTTGTTGAGATACCTAAGTCCAAACAGAAGGACTCTGGGAAATATGTTTGCACAGCCACAAATGAGGCTGGGAGCTCATCCTGTGAGGCTGTGGTAACAGTTCAAGGTAAGATCTTAAAGATGATCTTTCCGTTAGCTTTGATGAAAACATATCTCTTGAAATGAGCTGGTGGATTATTGCTGGCAACTACAAGCTGATGCTAACACTATGCACTGCTATCTTATTTTGCATTTCTTTTTCACACTTTTCTGTTTTTTTTTTCTGTCTCTCTTTTTGATAATGTTTAAAAATCTTGGTGTTTTTGAACTAAAAACCTATTTCAGAGCCCCCTGTCTTTGTCAAGAAAATGGAACCTAAGATTACATGGAAACAAGGTATAGCTGCACGCTTACAGTGCACCATAAAAGGATCGCCCGAACTTCACATCCACTGGTTCTGGAATGAGAGAGAGCTTAGCGATGGAGAAAAATATAAAACCTCTTTCAAGACTGGAGTTGCTACTTTGGAGATAATGAACCTTTTGGTCACAGACAGTGGGAGTTATACCTGTGAGGTGTCAAATAATGCGGGCAGTGAGAGCTGCAACACCCTTATAGCTGTTAAAGGTTTGTCAAATCTTGCATTTACTTTACACTTACTGTTCAAGTATGACAACCTTTGGTATTAACTGCTTCACTTGTACTTCACTTACCCTTTTAACACCCAGAGCCACCATCTATTAGAAAAGAACTGCAGACACTAGAGGCGGTGAAGGGAGCAGCAGCTCAGCTGGAGTGTGAAATCACAGGAACAGCTCCTTTTGAAATCAGCTGGTTAAAAAATAAGAAAGCTATCACCAGCGATCAGAAATATAAAATAATCTCCCAAGATTCCTTGTCAAGGCTGGAGATCCAGACCTTTGAAAGTGCAGATGTTGGAGATTATCAGTGCGTCATATCTAATGATGTGGGGAAAGTCGCCTCTAAGGCTCTAGCTAAACTTAAAGGTTAGTAAATCTGAGTTGAATAAAACTGTCTCATTGACTGAGGTTTAATCTTGTGCTTCAAGGTCAGTTTTTGACTCACAATGTGTTTTTGTAGAGCCACCAACTTTCTCAAAGAGGGTTGAGAGTGCTACAGCAGTGTTGGGAAATACAGTGAAACTACAGGGAACCCTTAAGGGCTCGGCTCCAATCACTGTTAAATGGATGAAAGACTCTGAAATACTGAGAGATGATGATCCAAATATCAAGATGGTGTTTGAGAACAATGTTGCTTGCTTGTCGATAACAACAGTGGCCATCAACCATGGTGGCAAGTATTCATGCCAAGCTGAGAATGAGGCTGGCCAACAAAAATGTGAAGCTACCTTGACTGTGCAAGGTCAGATGACATCTTTGATGCAGATATACCTATTCTAGCTTCTATGTCAAGTTCTAAAGTTTCTTGTGTCTCAACTCTTAATAACTAATGAGTCTGTCTTATCCCAGAACCTGCCAGAATCGTAGAACCAGCAGAGTCCATTAGTGTGACTGCAGGGGATTCAGCCACATTGGAGTGCAAAATTTCTGGAAGCCCAGAGCTCAAAGTGAAATGGTTTAAAGATGGGAAGGAGATGATCAGTGGTCGTAAATATAAGATGACTCTGAAGGACAATATTGCCACCATGAAGATTCTTACAGCAGAAAGAGGAGACACTTCAGAGTACAAGATGGAGGTGTCGAATAAAGTTGGGAAAGACCAGTGCACATGCTCAGTCACTGTCTTAGGTTAGCTCCTGGTTTCTGCTTTTTTAACATTTGATAATGATTTTGCTGTTTTTTAAATGCTAAAAATCTGAATCTGAGTCTTAGTTACTAACAACGTCTTACTCTAGTTGTTTATTTTTCTAAATACCAGGAAATTAACATTGACTGTATTTTGGGACTTACACTTAGCTTAGTTTGGAGTGCCATTTGCTTTTGGATTTTAGCTGAGTGATTCTTTCCAGAAACAGTTGAAACTGTGATAATACATTAGATGTTTTTTCTTCAACAACCAGATCGGATAATGCCTCCAACTTTCACCAAGTCCCTGAAAAGAGTTGATGGTAGCATTGGTAATGATGTCTCCATGGATTGTAAGGTGTCTGGGTCCCAACCCATGACCATAACTTGGTTCAAAGATGACCAGGAGATTGCGTCTGGATCCAAATTCCAGCCTGAATTCAAAGACAGCTCGGCTACATTGCAAATTATTCGGCTGGAGAAGGCCGACTCTGGAGTATACAAATGCAAAGCCACCAATTCAGCAGGCTTTAAAGAAACCAGCGGCACACTCTATGTCAAAGGTTATGAACGCTTGGCTTATGTTGTGCTTATGTTTGTTGTGTATAATCCTTGAATGATTTCATGCTAACATGAAATTCATAATTTGTTTTGTTTGTGGCCTCCAGAGCCCCCAGTGTTCACAGTGAAACCAGACAACCAGGATGTTATACCAGGAACCACTGTTTCCTTCAAAGCAGCCTTCACTGGAACAGCTCCTTTAGCTGTTAAGTGGTTCAAAGAAGACAAAGAGATTATAACTGGAGGCACATATTTCATAAAGAAAGATGCCTCTTCAACTTCTTTGGAGATTCACTCTGTGAAACCCAGTGACTCTGCTAAATACACATGCCAAGTGTCCAATGATGCTGGGAAGGTGGATTGCACCACAGTCCTCTTTGTTAAAGGTGCCTGTCTTCAGTATCATGTGCAGTTGCATAAAAATGTCTTGACATTCTTGAGTGACAGTATCTCTTTTGATACTAACATAATGTCTTCTGTCTGATAATGAATGTTAACCTCTTCTTCAGAACCTCCCGTGTTTGTGAGGAAGCTTGAGGCGACCAAGCTTGTTACCACTGGCGACTCCGGAAGGCTGGAGTGCAAAGTGATGGGTAGTCCCGTCATCAGTTTTAAGTGGTTCAAGGATGAGATGGAGATCAGCTCTGGTCCTAAATACACAATGGCCTTGACTGACTTAGTAGCATCTCTGGAAATAGTCAACTGTTCAGTACAGGATAGTGGAGATTATGTCTGTGTGGCATCCAGCGAGGCTGGTAGTGACCGCTGTAGCAGTACAGTTACAGTCAAAGGTTGGTTTAGTATGAAACATTACCAGAATGAAGGAAGACTTATTGTGACATTGAAGGAATTTGGCTTTTCTTCAGTTCAAATGACAATTATCAACATCGATGCCATCGTGGATGAGGGCATATTTGAGAACACCTGCAGAGACTATTGCTGTAATGGGCTGTGGTTTCTCCGTAGGGTAAACACTGAGGATGTCTTGCTTGTCATTAGAGCTGATGAAGGGATTCAGAAAAAGCCCCTTCAACTTCACAATAAAACTCCAATGAAATCTTTTAATTTGTCTTTGCATCATCACACTTGTGTAGTCCAGTGCTGACACGTCTGTTGTTTTCTTCTAGAGCCACCATTGTTTGTGCGTAGCTTGGAGCCCAAAGATGTGGTAAAGGGTTCTGAGATGATGCTAGAGGGCCAAGTCTCTGGTTCTGCCCCTTTCACTGTGTCTTTTTATAAAAACACAAAGCTGATTAGGAATGACAAAAGACACAGGATCACTGTGAAAGACGATCTGATAGCCCTGCAGGTGCTGGCATTAGAGGCAGGAGATGTTGGCTTGTACCAGTGTACTGTTGAGAATGAAGTGGGAAGTGCCTCCTGTGATTGTCAAGTAACACTAAAAGGTTAGATGCTGGACATATCTTATTTTTCTGCTGCCATTTCAAAAACCTTTTAAAGTATTTTAAATCTGCTCCATACCTATATTTGGATAGCCTCACAAAGCTAGCACACAGTTCCCTCTTGCTCACTCTGATCTGGCAATGCTTAGCAGACATTTGTTTAATGATTTATTTCTAAAAAGGTTTGCAGATATAGCAACATTAAGTCAATTAAGTTTTTTTTATTGGCAAAAATTACACTTTTTCCTCATAAACCCTTTATTCAGAGAAGGAATACGTATTTCTAAAAAAAATAAAAAATAAACAATAAACAGAGAAAAGGGCTCCAGAAACATTGGTATATTTCTCTGAAACACCATCAAAATCAGTTCCTCAATAACTTATAGAAATACCTCAGCTGAGCCAAGTTAAATTTTATACAAAGTACACTATGCATAAGTGAATTTGCTGGATTTGGATCAGGAGTTTATAGACTGTTTACCATCTGAGCCCTCACTCAAGCTCTCTGATTAGTCCAAAATGTGTCAGGCTCAGCTGATCTCGCTTGTTGAAAAGACTGAGAGTGCGGGAAGATGTCTGACTTTGCGAGGCTAATATTTTGTAAAGATGCCAATAACATTCATAAAATGTTTCCTTGTAGAACCACCATCATTTGTGCGAAAGCTGGAGAACCTAAGTTCCTTGGTGGGCAGTGAGGTTTCTTTGCAGTGCATTCTGAAGGGCTCAGAGCCTATGACTGTGTCCTGGATGAAAGACAACCATGAGCTCAAAGAGGCTGAGCACATTCAGATAACATATGAGAACAAGACTGCCCTGCTGCACATCACCAACTTACAGAGCAAACATGGTGGCAAATATTCTTGCCAGGCACAGAATCAGGCTGGGAGCCAGACGTGCTCTGCTGTGTTAACAGTTAAAGGTTGGTTAAGATACTGAAGAACTGCTATTTGAAACTGAATTTTCATCCTTCCAATGGTGCGTTCAGGAAATCCTTATCAACTTGACAAGTCACACATTTTTTAGTTTACGAGCAAGATTTTTCTCTCAAATGGCCAACACTGTTAAATCCCAGTGGTAAACTGAGACAAATCCGTTTTTGACTTACACCTGTGTCATTGAAAAAAAACAAACATTGTTTTTTGTTACATTATATCCTGCAGGGAAATTTTCATTGGGGATGGATTCACCATGGACCCATGACCTTACAAGTTGATAAGGATCCAGTGCATCTAATCTTGACTTTCTGTTGTCTGTACTGTTTAGTACATTAGGTTTGAGATTTTTCACTGACTGTTTTGTTTGACATCTCAGAGCCAGCTAAAGTCACAGAGGAGGCCAAGTCTATCAGTGTAACTCAGGGAGATCCTGCCACACTGGAGGCCAGGTTTTCAGGCACAAAGCCTCTGAAGGCCAAATGGCTGAAGGCTGGCAAGGAGCTGACCTCAGGCCAGAGATATAAAGTGCATGGCACAGATACCAGCTCTGTGCTCAAGATTATTAAAACTGACAAAAGTGATGGTGGTGAATATACTTTTGAGGTTTCAAATGATGTCGGCCAAAGTTCTTGCGAGGCCACACTCACCATTCTCGGTCAGTTCTTAATGTGTATCCTAGAATTTAAAATGGCTGAATTACATCTTACAGTGAACATTGCCTCTCACTCTTTTTTCCTCCTATCTATGTTAGATCAAATAATTCCACCATCTTTTACAAGAAAACTGAAGAAGACAGAAGGTATCAAAGGATCGTTTGCTCATCTGGAGTGTCTTGTATCTGGCTCCCTGCCAATAACCATACAGTGGTACAAAGACGAGAAAGAGATCCAGACTGATGAGAAACACAAATGCACATTCTTCGAGAATGTTGCTTTTCTGGAAATCTCTAATCTTAACAGTAAAGATAGTGGCAACTATACCTGCATTGCTAAAAACAAAGCGGGAACTGTTCAGTGCTCTGGGATCTTGTTTGTCAAAGGTTTGAAAACAATTAATGTTTGTAGTATTTATCATTAGGTGGATGTGCAACGAAAAGGATCTTTGCTATATGTGAAGATTTCACAAGCATACATTTATTTTTCTCTTCCAGAACCACCATGCCTTATTGAAAAACCTGAATCCATGAATGTTTTGCCTGGCTCAAAGGTCCAGTTTAATGTGCTGGTCTCTGGCACACCACCCCTGACCACCAAATGGTTTAAAAACAAGAAAGAGATTACATCCAGTGCTGATTGCTCTGTGAGCAAAGACAACACCTCAAGCTCACTGGAGCTCTTCTTTGCCAAAACCTCAGATTCTGGAGACTATGTGTGTGAAATACAGAATGATGTTGGTTCCACTTCGTGTCAGGCAACACTCTTTGTTAAAGGTTAAAATTCTTTATGTAAAACTCAGCTGACATTTATATGTCTCCATCCAACTGATTTTATGGACATTTTCACCCTTCACTTTCTGACTTAATTTCCATTTAAAAAATTTTCAGAAAAAATGCAGTATTAAATTGAATTGGATCTGCCCTTTTACAATACAAGAAGAAAACCACTGCTCTTTACAAATCCATGACAGCAGGAGTTAGGTTTCACGCTCTGCTGGCGTGACAGTCTCCGTCAAAGAGACTATCACGCCAAAAAGCTATAAAAAAAATAGAGAAAAGAATTGGACAAAAGGAGCAAATAAATTTACTAAATAAAAAAATTTAATTTAAAAACATTTGGATGGCAAGACTTATTATCAACTTTATAGAGATTTATTCTCCTCATCTGCTGTTTTATTTTATTTCTCAGAGCCTCCTAAGTTCACACGGACCCCAGCCCGTATGTCCGTGGTCCGTCCTGGTCAGAATAAAGTATTTGAGTGCCAGGTGACTGGCACACCTGAGATAGACATCTACTGGTTCAGGGAAGGCTCTGAGATCAGCTCCAGCAATCGGCACAAGATGGCCTTTGTTAACTCTGTGGCCACGCTGGAAGTCTGTGGGGCTGATGCCAAAGACAGTGGGCTTTACTACTGCGAGGCTCGCAATGAAGCTGGCAGTGAGAGCTGCAGCATGGAGCTTAAGGTCAAAGGTTAGTTGTGCCAGTAGACATGATGCTCATTGTGCAGAAGGTTTAAGAATATAGAACTGGAGGCAAAGGTTCCCCAAAACCTGAAGAAGCTATCTACCATTTCTAGATTACCTGCCATACTGCTTAAAATAACTGTATTGGCATTGATTTCAAGATGACATTTTGTTTTTTCTCATCTTAGAACTGCCATCATTTGTTAAAGAGCTGGTTCCAACTGATGTTGTGAAGGGCTCCAGTGCCTGTTTACAATGTCAGATTGCTGGGACTGGTCCATTTGAGATAACGTGGCACAAAGATGCAAAGGAGATCAAACCTAGTGCTAAACATGGCTTCTCCCAGATAAATGGCACTGTGGGTCTAGAGGTGCACAAATGTGATGCTGTAGATGTCGGTGAATACCAGTGTACTGTTGCTAATGAGGTGGGAAGCTGTACTTGCAAGAGTACGCTCAACCTCAAAGGTTGGTTTAATTATAATTTAAAATCCACATTTTTAGCCTTTGAGGTAATACCATTTACTTGAACATTTTATTGATTTCTCTATTAGAACCACCAACATTTACCAAGAAGATTGACAACACTGCCACTGTTCTGGGTAAAATGGCAGAATTTCAGTGTATTGTGGAGGGTTCTCCTACTCTCTCTGTACAATGGCAAAAAGATGAGAACTGGATTTTTGAGGATCCAAAGATTGAGAGAACATTTGAGAACAATGTGGCCACTCTCAGGATTCCTGCCTGTGAGGCGACACACAGTGGAAAATACACCTGCCAGGTGGTTAATGAGGCTGGTCAGGATAAGTGCGTTGCCACCCTCACGGTGCAAGGTATACCTGTGTTTAACTAATCATGGCTATCAAATCTTTCCATGGTCTTGATTTGGTAAGAAAGTATATACATTATTGACTTTGTTTTGCATTGTAGAGCCTCCTAAGATCACAGAGAAACCTGAGGTGATAAAAGTTACAGTCGGAGATCCAGTCAATCTGGACTGTAAGGTAACAGGCTCCCCTGAGCTCAAAGTGAAATGGATGAAAGATGGCAGAGAGCTTCAGTCCATCAGGCAGCACAAGCTGACGTTTGAGAACACCATCAGCAGCCTAAAGATTCAGTCTGCTCAGAGAGAGGACGAAGGAGAGTATGTCTTCGAGGTGGCAAACCACATCAGTAGCTGTACCTGCAAAGTCAAAGTGATCGTGCTAGGTTGGTGTGAAAAACATAACTCCTGTGGTACATAGTGACATGTTGGACAAAGTCTAATTTCTTTCTTATTATTCTCTTGGTAACAGAACAAGTAATTGCCCCAAGCTTCATCAAACCTCTGGTAGACATGAAAGAGATTTTGGGTTCCTTTGTTCAGATATGTTGCAAAATATCCGGATCCCACCCCATCTCTGTGGAATGGCAGAAAGACAGGACCAAAATCTCTAGTGGTGTAAAACACAAACTGATTCAGCAGGACAATTCTGTGTCCGTTGAAATTGAACAACTAGAGAGATCTGATGCAGGATCCTACTCTTGCAAACTGACCAACACAGCAGGAAGTTGTGAATGCAGTGGATCCCTCATGGTTAAAGGTTAGACAGTGTTTTCCAACATGATTGGTCATGTAAACCTCAACCAAAGGTGAGTACCTCTTTAACCTGGTCCGTCTTGTTCTCTTCAGAACCTCCCAGCTTTGTGACGCTGCCTGAGTCCCAGGTGGCTCTACCCAACGCCACTGTACGCTTCAAAGGCACATTTAAGGGAACACCTCCCTTCATGGTCAAATGGTTCAAGGACGATACAGAGCTCATGACCGGGCCCACTTGTTTCACAGGGCTGGATGGGCTGTCTTGCTTCTTAGAGCTCTATTCAGTGGGTGTCACCCAGAGTGGAGTTTACTCTTGCCAAGTCAGCAACGATGCTGGCTCTGTACGCTGTAGTGCAGACTTGACAGTCAAAGGTTGGATTTACATTTTTAAAATCAACTCTTGCGTGGCTGTATTCATCTCACATCTGCATCGCTGGCTAAAACTAGTGATTCTCTGTCACATTTTACCAGCTTCGCAACACTTTCATTGTTATTAGTTGAAGCTTTTTCACTGCTGCGGCTTCTCTTCAAAAACTGTGTGTTGCCTTTGTGTTGCACCTACATCTTCCATATCCATCCGGCCGCTGCTGCTAACCCATCATTGTCAGCTCATCTTCTCAGCTCATCTCATCTGCTCACCTCCTGCCTGTCTTAAATGTCCCAACATGCTTTCGGGAGCTAACGTGTGTGTATTTTGGCTTTCCAGAACCACCTGAATTTGTGCTGAAACTCCCTGCCACAAAGTTTGTGAAGCAGGGTGAGTCACTCCGACTGGAGTGCAAAGTCAGTGGCACAGCCCCTCTGAAAGTGACCTGGTACAAACACGACACCAAGGTCACAGATGGGGGCAACTACAGGACATCCTTTGTTGACTCAGTAGCAGTCCTGGAACTGCACTCTACCAGCTTTGATGATGATGGAGTTTACACCTGTGAAGCTCAGAATGATGCTGGCAGTGTCAGCTGCAGCACCACACTTACCGTTAAAGGTCAGCCTCTCACTGACTTCCTAATCATCATTTATTATTAATGGTCTGACTTTCTGATGCACTGGCTCTTCAGTGTGTTGTTGAGGTTTTAGTCAAAGTTTGTTTTGTATTGCTTAAAGCTGGAATACGTAACATTTTTATATAGCCTTCCGTTATGGTGCATTGTCAAACGTTCAGGCCAGAGCCTTTACCTTGGTTTGAGACTCCTTTTTTCCGCTGTTGAGAAATGTTCATCAGCTTGTCAGGTTGCCCCCTTTTTGGGGAGGAATGCAAACAAAAACTGTCATTCACAACACTTTAGCCATTTTAGCTGTACGGCAGTTTTCGTTGTAGGTCAAACCAATTTACACAACTCAGTCATCTTAACTATAGTTCCATCATCCTTCCACAACAACTTCATATCACCTGTAGTTTCAGTGCACTTCCAAAACTCCATCTGGACTGTAACGCCAACATCCTTTCCCAAAAATTGTTCCACAACAACACAGCCATCTCAACTGTAGTTTAAACAAATTTCCACAACTCCACCACGTTATCTGTAGTCCCATCCAAAATCCACGAGTCCGCCCTTGAGTGGAACTCCCAACATACTTGCATTAAAAAATCTGCCATCTTAGTTGTAGTTCTAACTATTTACACATAAATTCTGTCATCTTGGTTGATTTTTCAACAATTTTTTACAACTCAACTCATCTTTACTGTAGTTTCAACAACTTGCACAACAAGCCCGTCATCTCATCTCACCTCAATGCACTTTCACGTCCCATCTTAGCTATAGTTCTAACAAATCTTTACAACAGCTCCACCATTTTAGTTACAACAGTCTTAATTTTGCCAAGTTAGACGTATCTGTCATGTTAGCTTCATTAAACACAAGTATGCCACTTGAAACCATCTCTGTTCCATCAACCTCCCACAGCAACTTTTGTTTTCATAACTGTAATTCCATGAACTTTACATACTTACTATGTCATCTTACTTGTAATTATGTAGCACAAACAAATGCCACTTTCTAGCCAGAGCTAATTTGCAATGCCCATCCCTAGACACACCTTTAAAATACATAAAACTAAACAAATACAGAAACAGTACAAAACACAAACTAAATGATAACTATCTAAATTAAAAACACAGAACTCAAGAAGAAATATGGACAGAACATACATAACGCAAACTAATAAATCATAAAATTCCCAATTGTAGACTGTAGTCACACAAACATCTGCCAGCTTTGCGATCTCGACTTTATTTCCAACCACTCGCACCCTCCACAAGAATTCCACCATCTTAGCAGTAGTTCCAAAAAACTTCCTTAATAACTTACACAGCCATCTTAGCTGGGGGCCTTTTGCCACTGTAGAACGCGACAACACGTGAAATGTTACGGGTTTCAGCTTTAAGATTTCGTCATGGATACTTTACCCGTGTATGCCTCTTTAACAGTTTCCTGATCTTTTTGTAGACCCCCCATCCTTTGTCAAAGTACCTCAGCCTGTTGAAGGGCTGAAGGGTAAGGACGTGAGTCTGTACTGCGAGATGAGCGGTACAGCTCCGTTCCAGATCACCTGGTTCAAAGACAGGAAACCTTTGATGGAGAGCAGGAAATATAAGATGGTGAGCGAGGGCAGCTCAGCTACGCTGCATGTCATTGGATTAGAGCCCTCGGATGCTGGCGAATACGAGTGCAAAGTGTCAAACAGTGTAGGAAGTGACACCTGCCAGACGTCAGTTAAACTCAGAGGTCAGTAGAAATTGCGATGGTCTCAAATGAAAATCAAAAATATTAGATTTTCAAATTACTTTGTCACCTTGCTGACTTTCCCTTTTGCGCTGTTTGTCTCCTCTCTTCAGAGCCCCCGTCGTTTGTGAAGAAACTGTCAAACATGACAGTGATACTGGGAGAGGAGGTGACCCTTGTGGCCACTGTTAAAGGCTCTGAACCCATTACTGTGTCCTGGGTTCAAGACAAGGATCACATTCTCAGGGACGGTGACAACAGGAAAATCACCTTTGAGAACAACCAGGTCGCTCTTAAAGTCTTTAAGGCCGATGCAACCACGGCAGGCAAATACACCTGCCAACTCAGAAACGATGCTGGGAGTGTGGAGTGTTTCGCTAACTTGACTGTTCTAGGTTTGTAAACATATAATTCTCTCTTTCTCATGCAGTTTTTTTCCTTCCTTCCCCTGCAGGTTTGATTAAAAGCATGTTCTGCTCCTTCTCTGTTGATTCCAGAACCTGCTAAGATAGTGGATAAGCCTGATGCTCTGAGTGTGACGGCAGGTGACATTGCCGCCCTAGAAGTCAAAGTGTGTGGAACCCCTGAGCTTACACCTAAGTGGTTCAAGGATGGTGTTGAGCTGGCCTCCGGGAGGAAATACAAAATCTCATTTTCTCGGATGATTTCCAGTCTGAACGTGCTCTCTGCTGAGAAAGTGGACTCTGGAGAATATACATTTGAGGTTATGAATGAGGTCGGGAAGGACCTGAGTAAAATTAATCTCACTGTTTTAGGTTGGTGTCTTCTTCCTAATTGGAGTTTGATTGCTAGGGCTGGGTATTGTTTGAAAATTTCCAAGTTGACATTTGGTACCAGCACCAAAACTATCTCTTTTTTTTCATACCTTTGAGAAATATGAATATGTTTTTCTACAGAAACCTTCTTTTTTAATTAACCACAGATGCCTAGGTTCTCAAATGTTAAATGTTGGCTAAACACAAGCAACCATACAAGAACTTTGTCAAAACAAAACCCAGTTGGAAATTGGCATAATTTGTATCAGGAACTATTTCAAAAGAATGAGACAAGCTTATTTTTGACCAGACATTCAGTGTCAGCTGTTGGTACTTGGTGCAACACCTTTCGGTTTGTACCAAAAACGCATTGAGGTTTCATACCCAGCCCTATTAATGTCCACGCATTTACATTTGTATTTGTCCTGATGCACTACTAACTCCTTGTTTCCCTCCCTAATAGATAAGATCATACCTCCAACATTCTCAAGGAAGTTGAAGGATTGCAACACAGTGGTCGGAGATGCCGGAGAGATGGAGTGCAAAGTGTCGGGCTCCCCACCTTATACCATCTCATGGTACCACGATGGGGAGGAGATACAGAGCGGGCCAAATTACGAGATTTCATTCAGTAACAACAACTGCATGCTCAAAGTGCCCACGCTGAAGTTGTCCGACTCTGGAGTGTATAAATGTAAAGCTGTCAACAAGGCAGGATCCAGTGAAACCACAGCCTCCTTGGTTGTAAAAGGTCAGAGAACTACAGACAGAGAAAGACTGCATGTTGCACTCACTTCTTATATTAATTACTTGTTCAATTAACCCTTATAGTCCCAGGCCAAAAAATTTAGTTTTCATGCTACTTACATTAACTTCTCAAAATGTCTTATTAGCTTTGAATATGAATATATGCCACATTTTCTGTTTTTATGAAACTACGGCTATTCAAAAAAGTGAACGGATTGTTGAAGAATATTAATGTTTTAGATTTTAGGTTTCCCTTTAAATGTTCTGTTAAAACATTTATTTTTAACAGTTCTGAAGGTATCACATATACTAGGTCAGAGCAGCAAGGTAAGTTTTTGGTGGAGCAGACAGGTTACACCAGCCTGTAACAAAGAAAAAAAAAAAACAGGACCTTTCTGAGTTTAAAAGGGACAAAGTCAACTTTTCTTTGATTTGATTTGATTTGTGTCACGTTATTGTGCTTCCATTTTGGCCAGGGATTTAGATCTCAAGTAACCATACAGATTAAATAAAAGTAAAATAAGGCAAAGTACTTCTAGTCCCTTAAATTGCTTAAAACTCAGATTCCACCATCATTTGATCTCTGTTACTCTACATCTACACCCAGAACCTCCATCTTTCGTGGTGCCACCACAGCCGATGGAAGCCATGCCAGGCTCGAATGTGACTTTCTCTGCCATGGTGAAAGGCAGCGCCCCCCTCAAACTGAAGTGGTTCAGAGGAACAAAGGAGATTGTGGCTGGACGGAGCTGTACTTTCTCCCTGAAGGATAACCAAGTTATTTTGGAGCTTTTCAATGTGGACAGAACTCACGCTGGAGAGTACACCTGTCAGATAATTAATGATGCAGGAAAGGAGAGCAGCCCAGTTAATCTGATTGTCAAAGGTTAGTCTCTCTTTTTGCACCATTATTTAGATCCACAAACTGTAGTTATGCTGGGGAGCATCTGCTGATACTAAATAATGCACATTCACAACAATTACAATGTAGTTTAAGATAATTTATATAGTCTATGGTAGTTTAATCTGTAACAATGCATCATATTTTATGAGCTGATTATATGATTTATATGTAAAATCAGCAAAGTCTACAGCTGTCGAACAGATATGGGGATGAGTCTTGGATATCCTGGACAAGCCCCCAAAATATGTTACAACTCCCCCACAAATGGCTCATTAAATAATAGGTCTAACCTCTAATCTAATCACTGAGCACGGTGAATTTAATTTTCAAACAATGAAAAAGACCAAAAGTACCAAAAAGTTCAAAGTACTCAAAATAACTGAAACAACAAAGTTTTGATGGACTGGCCAAAATTAACATAAAGAAAAGAAGCAGCTCAGACCAGCCTGGATAGGGCCATAGAATCCAAGCTCCTTCTCTCTACTATAACCTAACCTTAACCTTGAGGGAACTTAACATATAAATAATTAAAAACCCCAAAAACCGAACTAAAGGTTCCATCAGAAAACCACCAAACAACTCAACCACACCTGAGAAGGTAACAGAACACATTAGTCAACATGTATGTATCTGACCAGCAGTGGGGGAGCATGTAACACTGAGTAGAGTTCAATATTTTACATGGAAATGTAGTAGATCAAAACTATAAAGTAGTAGTCATTTTAAATTCCGAAGCAATGTACAAGTACTGCGAAACCATACCTTTGAGCTTGAGTATCTGGTAATGGTGTAATGTACCGTTACACACCAGCAACAAAAACTCTTTAGCTCCTCCTCCTGGTTGGAGGAGTACATTTTTAAAGAAAGATTTAAAACGCTTGGCAAATATGATACAACACAAATGTTGTATTTAAAGGTCCAGTGTGTAACATTTAGGAGGATCTATTGTCATTAATGGAATATGATATTCAGGTATGTATTCATTAGTGTATAATCACCTCAATGTAGGAATCATTGTGTTTTAGTTACATTAGAATGAGATGTTTGGATCTATAAAGGGAGCGGGTCCTTTGCTTGCGGGGCCGCCATATTGAACCGCCATGTTGTTACAGTAGCCCAGAGTGGACAAACCAAACACTGGCTCTAGTATATAGTTTAGTTTCTCCAACACACTTAGAAGGCTGAGCTGTATTCAAATGGTTGTAATCTGCAACTTTGCCACTAGATGCCACTAAATTATTTACTTTGGTCATTTTATTTCCTTCATGCTTTTTTATTATATCCCTATAAAAGATATAAAAGGGAACTAAACATTGTGTTTTATTGTGTCACTCAGAGCCAGCAGCCTTCTCTAAGAAGCTGAAGGATGTGTCAGTTGAAAAAGGCAAACCGTTGACGCTGGAGTGTACGTACACTGGAACTCCTAAAATCACAGTGAACTGGTACAAAGACGGCCAGCAGATCTTTGCTTCTTACAAGTACAACATCACCACAACCGAAAGCTCCTGCATCCTCGAGTGTCTGAGCACTGACGACATGGAGGCCGCAGGGAAATACTCCTGCGAAGTGTCCAATGATGCCGGAAAGGACACGTGTGAGGCAGCTGTGTCCATCCTTGGTTAGTTCTTTTTTTGGCTGAAAATATTTGAACTGATTCTGCTTATATTTCTGTTTATTGTTTTCACACTGATGCTTGTATATAGAGCAGGTCTAGACCCAACAGTTTCCACCATGAGCAAGCACTTGGCAACAGCGACGAGGAAAATTTGCTTTTAAGAAACATAAATTTCACTTTATTATCACAATTTATTCCAACTGTGAACATTTAAGCAATTATTGGGGCCATTTTGCTCTCTGAAATAGAGTGAATTTAGGGGCAAAAAGGCAACAAAAACTAAACAAAAGAACAACAGGAAACTTCTTTCTTACATTTTAGAAAGACAGCCATGAGTTTGTAACATGCTTGGTAAAAGTAAGGTCTCCAGATGGTCCGTGCACTACCTGCTCTGACCAGCAGGTGTCAGCCTTCACACAGATGTTTTCTTGAGTCTGAACAGTTTTTGTTTGTGCAGAGTCGGCGTACTTCGTCGAGTCCCTGGAGCCCATGGAGGTGACAGCGGGAGACGCTGTGTGTCTGAAGTGTCAGGTGGCGGGCACACCTGAGATCAAGGTGTCCTGGTTCAAGGCGGACGGCAAAGTCAGGTCCAGCCCCACCTGTAAGTTAGAGTACTCGAAGGGCGTCGCCTGTCTGAAGCTCAGCAAGGCCACCAAGGCCGACATTGGAGAGTATACCTGCAAGGCGGAGAACCGGATTGGCTCCGCCTCCTCCACCTGCAGACTAAATGTGCTAGGTGAACACCTGATTTTCCTTCTCTCCAAACTACTGCATTTATAACACTGTCATCTCCAAAGTGTCAACTTTAATACATTGTTAGTTATTGTGAATCTCAACACTTTTTTCATCTTTAATGATTTATGTGTAATATTATAAAATGAGAAATAAAGTTTGTTTATATGCTGCAGCACCTTTCTGGATCAGAATTAAAAGGCAAAAAAATAGACACAAAATAAAAGTAATATGTCAAATTTATACAAGTTACAATATCTATATATATACAGTATAATAATTAATCAACTTTATTTGTATAGTGCTTTTCTTAACAAAGTGTACAATAATAATACAATTTAAATTAAATTCACACAAAGATAAGATAAATTTTGACACTACATTTTTGACATCCTTGAACTTTTTCTATAATAATACTGTGATATTCCTGGCAGCTTTAGAGTAGTTAAATTAACAAAGTTAGACTGAAAAAAGGAAGACCATGTATGTGGAGTAAGGATAGTTTAAAAAGTGAAGAAGAAGAATTGAGAAAAATTAACGCACAGTAAGCCAGACTCTAGAGCATTAAATCATATTTATTTACTAATTAGTCAGTGAAGGAGTACTTACAGATTTTTTACTAAGAAAGGGTAAAGCTGTAAAAATACTCTGTTACAAGTTTGAACTGCAAATGTTACTTTATTTAAATTATTAAGTAAAATGTAAGTAAAATAGTAGTTTGCACTATTTTGGAGAATGTACAGTAATGTAAAATCATCATTAATAAGTAACCAGAAGTATAAAGTATCATAAAACAGAAAAAAAACTACATTTCTGCCACTCACTGTCACATCTTTTCCTTCCAGAGGCCAAAACGCCGCCAACCTTCCCCAAGAAAATCACCAGCCTGCAGCAGACCGAGGATCAGCCGGTCAGGTTCGAGTGCCGTGTTGCTGGCTCGTCACCCATCGAGGTGTCGTGGCTGAAAGACGGCGAGCCTCTGAGGGAGGGAAGCGAGTTCTCCATGACATACGACGATAACACTGCCGTGCTGCAGATCAGCCGTGGCGAGATGAGGCACTCCGGGGAGTACGCTTGCGTGGCCACCAACAGCGTGGGCTCGACCTCCTGCAGAGCCAAGCTCACCCTACAAGGTCTGTACCGTGCGGCACAGCGACTGATGAGCAGCACGATGTTTGAGTTTATAGCAGACTTCTAACTGTTCAGTTTAAGACACTGAAGCAGAATTTCTCAACCTTCTATGACCCCGTTGTCCCAAAGCGATCTTCAAGTCTTTTGAGGCTCATTCAGGTTCCCAAACTTTTTCATGTCAAGGATAGTTGCACATCAGGACCCCCAATGTGAGAGGGTTTTGTCTTCAGGAATCCCCTCTGAGTAGCTTTTTCATTTTTAGGTGGTGAAAGGTGGTTAATACTAGGGATGAGATGATGACAGAGTACACTATTATCTGTATCATCGACATATATAAAGATGGACTGCAGTATAGACTCTCTCTCTATCTCCCCCTGGTGGCTGACTGCAGTATAGCTCATAAAGCCTCATTGTCAGCAAATGGGACAAACAAAAAAAATCTAATTGGTTGGTCATGGATGGTTTCTGTCATTTTAGGTCTTTCTTTTTCTGGGATATTTTGGCTTCATTTCTGTACATTTATATTTCGATGATCTGTTCAACTAACTCATTTAACTCTGTTCCTATCCATTGACACATTTTACCCGTTTGATACTCATAAAAAGTATATTATTTGTACTGGATACTCTGTGCAGCCGAGTACTCGCTCAACCCTACTTAATACCACTTTGTAACAGTCGTAGAAATCTCCTGAACTCCAGTGAGGTCCTGACTCTGAGGTTGAGAAACTCTACTCTCTGTTTATGATACAGTCGAGTGAGTCTGTGGTTGTGAATAGAAACAGATTGTGTTTATATTACTGATCAGACAGTGTGAGGCTGTTTGATGCCCAAACTTTTAAATATTCCCATTTAAAGATTTGTTGTTGTTGTCTTATCTTCCTCCCGCTCTTTCACGGACCCTCTGCAGAACCAAGATATCCTCCAGTCTTTGACAGGAAGTTGTCACCACAGGAGGTGACGGTGGGTGACAGCATTGAGCTTGAGTGTCACATGACTGGCTCTGCCCCCATTAAAGTCACATGGTCCAAAGACCATAAAGATATTCGCACTGGGGGAAATTATAAGATCAGCTGTGTGGAAAACACGCCCCACCTGACCATTCTGAAGGCAGATAAAGCCGACACGGGGAGATACTTCTGCCATGCCTCTAATGACATGGGGAAGGACTCTTGTTCCTCTGATATCACTGTCAAAGGTATTTTAACCCGGGCCACACTAATATCACCTCGGCCCTATCTTCTTTAACACTCAGCCCCCATTTGAGGGCGTTTCTTTGTGTGAAAAAAAACAAACTTCCTCTCCTCATCGTCACTTTTTCCTCTTGCTACCAGAGCGTAAAAATCCTCCAGTTTTCACCAAAAAGCCCTCGGAGCAGATCGAGGACATGGAGGGCAAACTGGTGAAGATCGAGGGCCGCGTCTCCGGCTCGCAGCCAATGTCCGTCAGCTGGTTCAAAGACAACACAGAGATCTACAGCTCCGACAAATACGACATCAGCTTCAAGAGTAACGTGGCCGTGCTGTGCATTAAGAGCAGCCAGGTGGTGGACAGCGGCAGGTACTCCTGCCAGGCCTCCAACGAGGCTGGAAGAGTCTCCTGCGACGTCACTGTGGGCATCTCAGGTGGGTGGGACTGTGAATAGGGTCACAATTTAAACTAATAGATATCATCATGAAACTTACCCAGTTGCTTTCTTACCTATTTAGAATTATTTTTTGTATTACAAGTTTCCAGAAGTTTTATGTTTAAATATGCAAATGAGACATTATCTAATTAAAAAAATGCTAATTTGCATACATTTTCAGAACAGAAATCTAAACATAGGATAAAATATGCAAATTTGTGGTCTATAATTTTTCTTGTTTTTACAATAGATCTAATTCAGTAGCCTCAGCACTGACCCTAGTACAGTCTGCTGTAATAAAACTGTGATTATCTCTCCTGCAGAGGCCAAGAAAGCTCCGGTGTTTGACGTCCCTCTCAAACCGGTGACGGTGGACGAGGGCGAGAAGCTGGGCCTCAGGTGTCACGTCTGCGGGACTCCTCCTCTGAAGATCCAGTGGATGAAGGACAGGAAGGACCTGACGTCAGCTGGCAGCACCAGGATCAGCTTCTCTGACGGGACGGCCTGTCTGGAGATCAGCTCGGCCTCCAGGCACGACGCCGGCGATTACCTCTGCAAGGCCACCAACGATGCCGGCAGCGAGTTCTGCAAGGCCAAAGTCACCATCAAAGGTACAAACTGTGGAAACATACTGCAGTAGTACTTGTGAACATTAAGACAATAGCACTTAACCTCACTATTATTAAAGATCAACTTTGGAGCCCGGCCAATATGAGATTTTAGAGGGGACAAATTCACAGATTATTGTCGATATACTGGATTTGGAATGAAAATCAACCGATATAATACCAATATGTTTGTGATAAGCCAATGCTGATAACTGCCATTTTTATAGTTTTTAAGTCTGTGGTACACTCATACTGGAAGAAATTACTAAATGTATTATTAGTTAAGTAAGTCATTAAATGTTTTTGTTAAGGAGTGGAACAATGGGCCTTATCAACAAAATATGATATGTTTTCATGTTTAGATCAGTTAGTGATAATAACTGTGATTGACACTGATGTCTATATTTAACTGGATTTTATTTTAGCATGATTTAATATGTTTGATAAAAACATAATGATCAGTGAGACTACTACTACATTTGTTGTTTAACAGTTGAACTGAGGTTTGTGATGTTACACTGTATTTCATTGTGTTGCAGAGAAACCAGGAGCAGCTCCGGCTCCCGCTGAAGCTCCAGCAGCCGCTCCAACCAAAAAACTGGCAAACCTGTTCTTCGTCGAGGAACCCAAAACTACACACGTCACTGAGAGTGAGAACCATAACATAAACACAACACACAACATGTGCATAATACACAGAAACAGAAGAGTCTCATTATCTTTTTCAGCTAATTAAACAATGGTATAAACCTCTTCTTTTGATTATTATTAATATCAATCTTCTTGTCTAACTCTCCACTAGAAAGTGAATATATGTATTTCTCAAAATGAAGAATTATTCCTACTGGAACATCTGTAGTGTTGTATTGTCTAAAACAATCAACTATATTAACAGGAAGTCACTGCATATGCACAGACCCTTTGAATTTCTGATGTAATACTGCCACCTTGTGTAATTTACAGTAGAGAGGAATACAAGCTGAAGTCCATTCAAATTATTGACAATTGTTAACAGCCTGAACGGTCTGCAAAGGCTGACGGGAGGATTTATTTTATATTTTGTATGTATATCGTGAGCTTTGGCTTTACATCGTAGACAACAACAAGAATAATCCGAATACAGATAGTTTTGTAACATAAACAGATACCGATAACAGCTTTGTGTTACACAACAACTTTATAAAATCTTAGATTTCTGGGGAACTGACCCAGATTCTGAATTTAGCAACAAACAGTTGTTTGTTTCAGCTGATGCCACTGAAAGTAAATGTGAAATTTATTAATTTGTTCAAACTCCCCTCCCGTTATTCCACAGAGGGCACCGCCACCTTCATCGCCAAAGTTGGCGGCGACCCCATCCCCAGTGTGAAGTGGATGAAGGGTAAGTGGAGGCAGATCACACACGGTGGCCGGATCTCCATCGAGCAGAAGGGCCAGGAGGCCAAACTGGAGATCAGAGAGGTGACCAAGTCAGACTCGGGTCAGTACAGGTGTGTCGCCTCCAACAAGCACGGAGAGATTGAGTCCAGCTCCGAAATGCACGTGGACGAAAAAAAAGAGTCAGCACAGCTCGAGGGAGACCTCAGAGCCAAATTGAAGAAGTGAGTTTAATTACTTTATCCGTCTGTTAAAATATTCTTTAATCCATCTTCGTCTAAATTTACATTCAGTCATTTCTGCTGTTTCCATCTTTACAAACTAACGTTGGCTCCTTTGTCTTGTTCCCAGGACGCCTTCGAAGCAGAAGAGTCCACAGGAGGAAAAGGACATTGACATTGTTGAGTTGTTGAGGAATGTGGACCCCAAAGAGTACGAGAAATATGCCCGAATGTACGGCATCACCGACTACCGAGGCCTGCTGCAGGCCATCGAGCAGCTGAAGAAGGAGAAAGCTGAAGAAAGTGGAAGACCGGTAATTTTTCTTCACAGCCAGTTTGTCTGTTGTGTTTCTGTCTCAAAGGATCAAAGTCAGCTTTATTGACAAATATGCTATACATGCACGACATACAGCACAGATGAAATATCAGTCCTCTCGGACCCACGGTGCAAACGGGCAAGGTCCATTGTAGTTAAGGTGAGGTCGTACGGTGTAGTGCAAATAAGCTGGGGAAAGTGGAATGTGCAGTCCCTGAGTTCAGAGTGTGTGAGTGGTGGAGGGGGGCGAGGACATGATGTCAGATGCTGAAGGGGAGGGGGGGGGGGTGTGCGGTCGGAGTCTGTGGCAGGGGGCAGAAGGGGGGAGTGGGGGGTAGAGCAGGGAGTTGAGTCTCCTGACCGCCTGGTGAAAGAAACTGTCCTTGAGCCTGCTGATTTTGGCCCGCAGTCTCCTCCACGACGGCAGCAAGCTGAAGAGGCTGTGAGATGGGTGGGTGGGGTCACCTGCAATCCTGATGGCTTTGCTGGTGAGGCAGGTGTTGTAAATGTCCAAGAGGGGGGGGGGGAGAGACACCAATGATCCTCTCAGCTACTCTCACGATGCGCTGCAGAGTCTTGCGGCAGGACACGGTGCAGGCGCCGTACCACACGATCATGCAGCTTGTCAGGATGCTCTCGATGGTGCCTCTGTAGAAGGTGTGCATGATGGGGGGCAGGGCTCCTGCTCTTCTCAGTTTGCGGAGGAAGTACAAGCGCTGTTGGGCTTTTTTGTCTGTAGACGTCTGCTGAATAATGTGGTTGTTGTTGACAGGAACTGGAACGTGGAGACAGAGAGTCTGATGAAGACATGGCCCGACTGGTGGCCGACCTGCAGAAGAGGATGGAGCGGACAGAGGTCAGGACACGTTTACTGGCTGCATTCTTACACCAGAGGACTGTAACCCCACGATTAATTAATACATTTGTTGCTACGTGTTCCTGATTCACAGAAAACAAGACATTGTCTGATGCGTATGAAATATTATTAATGGTTGCTATTCTTAGCATGAGTCAAGGTTTTCCATCGATCTATTTCTGACTCCAGTGTAGGATCCAGTGTTTTGTGGACTTTGACAAAGAGTTAACATTGTTGTTTCTATCAGAAACATTGACTTCAGAGAGTTAACCTCCTTTTGCTCCTGCAGCCTGTCACTGTGGTGAAGGACATCTCCGATCAGTCCGTCTTCACCAACAAGGAGGCAGTGTTTGAGTGTGAGATCAAGATCAACTACCCGGAGATCACCCTGTCCTGGTACAAGGGCACCCAGAAACTGGACACCAACGACAAGTATGACATCAGCATCAGTGGCGACCGCCACCTGCTCAAGATCAAGAAGTGCCAGTCGTCTGACCAGGGCAACTACCGGGTGGTCTGTGGGCCGCACATCTCCAGCGCCAAGCTCACCGTCATGGGTCAGTACTGATTCTGTTCACCTGTGATGCATGAAAATATGTCATTTTATATTCCTTCGTTAAACTCTGGGTTACTTGGGGAATAATTTCTTAACACTCTCTTCTTTGTGTGTTCTGTCTTTCAGAGGCGGAGATTGAAAAGCATCTGCAGGACACATCGGGTAAGGAAGGCCAGTCGTGTACTCTGTTTTGTCAGTTGTCCATCCCTAATGTAAAGGCTCAGTGGTTTAAAAACGGCAAACAGTTAGAGATGAAGGGCAGGTACACGTCCGAGGTGAAACACAAGGTTCAGAAGCTTCTGATCAAAGACCTGAAGCCTGAAGACCAGGGCAGATACTCCTGCCGGTACCAGCACCTGGAGTCGTCAGCCGACCTCTGGGTAGAAGGTTTGTACCTGGAAACAATCTTGCAACCTTCTAGACGTGGTGGATTTTCTGCCCGTTTACTAACCTCTTTCGACTCCCCCCATCAAACTCTGAGACTAACGTTGGAGATTTGGATTTTGCCCTCTTTTTTTCTCTTTCTTCTGGGATTTGTCTTCTTCTGTCTTAACATTCTTCATGCCTCTCCTCTCCTGGATTATCTTGCAAAAAACGTCCGCCATCATCTCATTCCTTGTCTTCTTACGTCCGTTTCGACTCAAATCCATTCTCACCCCCAACAACCATCATAACCGTCCCATAAACATTCCTCTGACCATCATTTCTAACCATGTGGATGTTGTGTCGATGAAAACTACCATTCAAGTTTTGTCTTACATTCCCAGTTGTGATGCCAAACCCGTTTACCCATTCACGTCTTTATCTGTTTTAGCTGAACAAATTCATTTCACCAAACGCATCCACAACATCGAAGTCAACGAGCGCCAGTCAGCCACCTTTGAGTGCGAGGTGTCCTTCGACAACGCTATTGTTTCATGGTACAAAGACACCTGGGAACTGAGAGAGAGCCCTAAATACAACTTCACAAGCGAGGGCCGAAGACATTTCATGGTCATCCGAAACGTGACCATTGAAGACGAAGGTGTGTGTGAGCCCCAAAGGCCCGTCACAAAGCCCCAAAGATTTTTTTTCACATTGTTTTTGTGACTTGAGTGTTAAACGTCTTCATTAATAATCCCGTGTAGGCGTGTACTCAGTGATTGTGAGGTTGGAGCCCAGAGGAGAGGCTAAGAGCACAGCTGAGCTTTATTTGTCTGGCAAAGGTACAGTTCCTAGTCAGACGGCACTTTTTATCCTTCTGTTCAGCTTTTGTCTGTTTTTAGTGTTTAACGCGTTTTTCACTCTTCCCCTTTTCACAGAAATTGAATTAGCAATGGTGCCCTTCGGTAAGTATTTTATTTTCTAGACAGTTTAATCTATCATAAACATTTTAGGAAAACCTCTTGTTCTCCCTCTTCGCCAGATTCCGATGAGAAATTGGATATCAGTTTCATCCCTGTAGACACATTTGGCCTAGCTTATCACAGAGACTAGAAACTGCTAGCCAGTGCAAACAGCTAGCATAATTAACATTATCTTAACTGCTATTAGCTATTTGTACTTGGCTAAGAACTGCCATGAACAGTGTCCAAGGCACTCTTATGTTAGCTGTTTATAGTCGGCCAAAGTTAAACAAAGTACAGTTAGTATATCCAAAATTATGCAAGCCGTTTGCAGTTACTTGATGTTATCATAGCTTATGGAAACTGTTAGCCTAGCCTACATTATGTTACCTATTTGTAGTTATCTGTCTTTATGTTAGCTACAAACTCTTATCCAATAGTATGGTGGCTGCTTGTAGCTAACAGGTGTTCTGCAAAAACATGTTTAGCCTAACTTAGCACAAAGAATGAAAGCAGATGGAACTAGCCTGTGTATACACAAAATGCTATAATCAGTGTCGACCTGTTAAAGACTTGGTAGCTAGCACTGATTTTATGGTAGCAGTTTGTAGGAACTTAGTGCTATCTATGTCTGATACCTTCCAACATGGGAAGCAGGAGGATTTTCCAAAATGTCCAACTGTTCTTTAATTACAGAACAGTCCAACTGTTAATATAATCTTTAATCTACTGTGCGTGCAGTCCAGTTTTGTTCTTAAAGACTTGGTATGAACCATATTCCGTATTCTGTAGATGTCCCAGACTCCTCAGTTCAGAGGCCTGAAGTGCCTTCGTCAGTGGCTATTCAAGGTAAGGCTGGAATCAGGAGCAGGATTTAGATCACTTTTAAATCCATTTAACAGAAAGATTCAAACAAGATCATTTTCTAACATGCGAGTTTAGACCAAGGAATCGGAAGACTATGTTTAACAATATTCTGACCCAAATCTTTAATAATAATGAAACCAATATGTTTTTTGTCTTTTAAAGAATCCGCTGAATTCTATCATTATGAAGAAGAACATAGAGGTATTTACTGTGTGTTTTTGGACTTCATCTGCTTACATCCTCCATCCCAACCAGATTTTACCAAAAATAACTTAACTTCAGTTTAACATTAAACTATATTACACATCAGATTTAACATTAACAGTATAAAAACACAATTAATCAACTTTTTTTTACCATTGTAATCTCTCACCTCACTGACAGTCAAACTAATCCATACTTCTCATCATGAATTGAAAAGTCTTCTGTCTTTGTTGTTAATAACGGAAACAAAAAATACACTTTTGTTTTCTCAAGAATCAGCTGAATATTCATATCATTATGAGGAAGAGGTGGAGGTGGAACAGAGAGGTACAACATGTTGTATTTCTTTATTTTTAACTCAAACTTCATCCTTTCCATCACCATCAAACCATCTGAGCAGATCTGGGAAACACAGACACCTTAACATTCATTAGATATTCAAATATATAGTATTTTTCTTTATGATTTATGATATTTATATTTTGTACATCACAAAAAAGACTAAATAGTAACATAATAAAGATTAATAAAATTTTTATAAAGATGATTTGTTTTCTGAGAATTTGCTTGTAAATCCTAAATCTTCATCTTTTTTGACAGAAACTATTTTCAGTTTTCAGATAGGAACTATATTTATACAGGAACTATAATACATTTTTAAAGAAAGACCAACAAACAAGAACAATAAATTATTCAAATAAGCGATCTATTAGTTAATATTGAAGTATAATATTATATCAATAATATTGACGTTAAATACTTTTTTCAAGTGTCTCAGAATGGGAATTTACCCAAATCTGCCTCTTGCGTTCACCATAACATCATGTGTGTCATCTGACTGATCTCCTCTTTGTAAAGTTTTTTACTGCCAACAGAGAGGCACGTGCCTTTATCTTGTGGATTTTATGTGTTGTTGTTTGTTTGCGTCTGATGTGTGAAGATGTGTTCTTCTTTTTTCACTCTTTAACTTTCATCCCATCTTCCAACTCTTCCATTGCACACTCACTAATTTCCAGTTGTGTCGCCATTTCACAGTAAAAGTCTTTTGTCTTGTTGATCTGGGAAATTGAAACTGATGAATAGTTTTAGTCGTATCTCATTTATTAAAGGTTCTCTGCGATGACAAGACAGCAACTTTTTTTAAACTGTGAAAAGACGTCATGACATAAATTTTCATCACCGAGCACAAACCGTTTGCCTCACGTTTGTTGTCTTCTGTCACTTTTGTGGTCGTCACAACTTCAGTCGAGTATCAGAGCTGGACAGAAGAGACGGTAACACAACAGGTGTCCACAACCAAAGGTATCAGCTCACAGTAACACACAGGAGGGACGTCGGTTAGCTGTTAATACCTGTGTGTGTTTGAGCCGCTCTTAACCGTGGCTCTGTCTTAATGTTTGTCTTTATTTTTGACACTTACATCCTTTAGCTCTTGTACTTTTTGTGTCTCCCGTCTCTCACCCTTTTTTCTTGTCTTTGTTTGTCTTATAATTGATCTTCTGTCTTAACTTTTCCCACAATAACCTCTCTTGTGTCTTTAACTGATGTCTGAGGTCAGTTTGGTTAATTTAATGGCTTCTGCTTACCTCCCAAAACCTTTAATTTCCAAATGCATGGGTGTAGATTCAGTTATACGTATTATTTACACATTAAAAAGTTGTTGTGATTTGGTGATTTTCGAATCACACATATAGAGTACATTATTTAAAGTTTGTGTTTTTATCGTAAAAGTTTTATACAGCACAAGTTTTTCAACAAAATAAAGGAGATAATTACTCTTTTATCTAATAACTAATAACAATTTGAATAAAAACACATTTCTTCTGAGCAGTACTTCATATTTTAAAATTGTTGCTTTTACCTCAGTTACTGTTGGACATCAGAGATGTTTTCTAACAATGATGATGATTTTGGATGTGTCCATGTGTGTTTCTTTTTCCACTAGCTGTCAGAGTTCCCATTGAGGAGACCGTGGAGACCAAGAAAGTTGGAATGAGAGAGGAGATCCCATCAAAAGGTACCACAGGCCTGAATGTCTTCCTGCTGCAGCTCAGCGCGCTGTCTTGCAAACTTATTTGTCCGTCCTCCACTACTAAAATCTTTGATTGTTTTGTCCTGTTCCGGTTTGTCATTCCTGCTTTTTATTTCTTTCCTCTCTTACTTAATCTGTTATTTTTTCTACAGATAGACTTATTAAATGATCAACTGTAGTTGTAGATGTTTTGTTTTTGTGTCTTATTATCTTCTGCTGCGCTTCTCTGCTTCACCTGTAAATGCACAGCATCTCTCTTTTGTGATGCTAACACAATCGGTGTCTTTTAAGTTCCCAAAGCTGAGAAAAAGCCTGAAGAAAAGCCAGCACCAGCTTTGAAGGAGCCATCGCCACCAAAAGGTACCAACATACCTCTGATGTTGGCATGTACCGCTTAATATTAACTTCATCTGTGATTTTCCATGTTTTCAAAATAGTTGTTGTGTATTTAATGTAATTGTCTCTGTGTGCTCTTTTACTTTATAACCATTTGTAATGTTTTTATGTTTAATTTCACTTTATTTCACTTAAAAGTACCTGAGGCCAAAAAGCCAGTGGAGGAAAAGATTCCTGTAGTTTCAGTCCCAGAGAAGAAGAAAGTTCTTCCTCCCAAAGGTAGAGATTTCTAACATCTCCCCTCTGAACATCTTCCATCTTTGCTGATGACACTGTCCTTATGTTGACTATTCTATTATGATGTGGTTTGACAGTTCTTGTTCAGATTCAGTCTGTTCCTTTTGTCATCTTGTTTTCCTTGTTTTTCTGAGTTATCATGTGTTTGAATGTATCTTAAAAGAACCAGAGGAGGTTAAGAAGCCTGCTACTGCTCCCTCGCTGCCTGCCGAGAAGCCTGGAGTGCCAAAGAAAGGTACTTAACTTTATTCTTCCTGTTGTTTGACATCTTATCAGGCGTCCTCAGTAGAAGCTTATTTGTGCTCACCGCTAGGTAGCTTCTCACCTCTTAATGTCTGTCTTGTCTTCATTTTTTCTTGACTTTAATCATACTGTTTGTACTCTGTAACTGGTGTTCTGTGGATTTTTGGTGTAATACTTTATCATCAATGTGTCTCCTTGTTGAATATCATTTCACTCTTTCAAATGCCTCTTGATAACTCTTAGATGCTACAATGACTTCATCCTAACCTTAGTTAATGTCTGTGTTACCTACCTGAAGATGAGCACAAACCTCAGGTACCAGCTGAGCCCAAAAAAGTGGCCCCCGCTGCTAAGCCTGAGCCTGAACCCAAACCCAAACCGAAAGCAGAACCTGAACCAAAGCCTAAGCCCACACCGGCTCCCAAAGCAGAACCTGAAGCCAAACCTGCGGCGAAGGTTGAGCCAGAGCCTGAAGCTAAGCTGGCACTGGTAAAGAAGACGGCAACACCACCATCCAAAGGTATTTCCTGCTTTGTATGGATATGTGTGTTGAGTTTTAAAGACTTTAAGTCTAACTGTGAGTATGTTTCTCTGTGTTGAGTATTGAAATGTCTAAACTGTGCTTAGCTTCAAGCGTGGAAGCGAATCTTTGACTTTCTGTTTGTCCTGAATGTCTTTGCTTATATCTAAACCAATTTAAATCTTACTTTATAAGTCCCAGAAGAGGCTGCAAAACCTGAGCCGGCAAAGATCAAGCCTGAACCAGCAGTAACAAAACCAAAACCAGAAGTCCGAAAACCAGAACCAGAAGTCCGAAAACCAGAACCAGAAAAACCAAAACCAGAAGTCCGAAAACCAGAACCAGAAGTCCGAAAACCAGAACCCGAAAAACCAAAACCAGAAGTTCGAAAACCAGAACCCGAAAAACCAAAACCAGAAGTCCGAAAACCAGAACCAGAAAAACCAAAACCAGAAGTCAGAAAACCAGAACCAGAGCCTCTTGAAAAGAAGAAGCCAGAACCTGCAGTTGCAAAACCAGAGCCTGCGGGGGTCCCCAAGCCTGAACTAGTAGCTAAAAAAGCTGAAGCCGAAGTGAGAGTGCCAAAACCAGAACCAACACCCACACCAAAGGAACCTCCGAAAAAAGGTATAAAACATTTCTGATTGAGATGTAGCTCCGGAGGTTTTCTTAATTTTCTTAATCATCCAACATTAACTCATCTGGAGTGATTTTCATGAGTGCTTATTGATCCCTTTTGTGTTTAGTTCTTCATACAAGGAAACTCTTAACCCGTCACACTAAAACTCTTACACTCATCTTAAACCCTCTTCAGCTTCTGTGGTGTGTTCCTTTTGTTTAACGTCTAACTTCTGGCTCACAGAGTTACTGTGATGTTACGACACACATGTTGTGTTTGTCAGTTTTAGTCTTTCTTGTCTTGCACTCGACAGAGTGTTGTATTTGTCCATCTCTTGAACTTGAATTCATTGAAAGGGTTCTAATGTATGTGAATGGTACTCTTTTAAGCTGCTGTGGAGGAAAAAATGCCTGAGCCTCCAAAAGCAGCCAAGAAACCAGAACCTACTGTTGTTCCTCCCAAAGAAGAGCTAACAAAGAAAGAGAAAGGTACTTTTATGTTTCTGATGGATCTTTTCTCACTTTTTTTTGTTGTCTTCTGAGTTTGTTGAAGTTTTAGACAAGTGGAGTGTCTTACTCAATGTGATATGTTTAAATGATAATATTACATATTAATATCTGTAGGTCAGGTACAGATGTCTCAGTTACTACTGGCCAGATTTCCAGGAAACTTTGTGGCCCCCTGAAGAGCATTACCATTATTTCATGATCTTTCCTCTGCTTAAAGGAGGATAATTTGTGTAAAGCATCCCCTGTTATGTGTAATGTGTCCTTATTTGTGCGCTAGCACATTTTTCTATTCTTTATAGTCATGTCTTGTGCATGTTTTTGTGTCAAACCCTCTTAAAGCTTTGAAGCCCAAACCTAAAATCTTACCTGAAGAGGTGCCTGAAAAAGTACCTCAGAAGGTGTATGATGAGGTAGTCGTGTTGGAGACTGAATCTGAGAGGCTGCCTGATAAAACACCTGAAGCAGTACCTGAGAGACGGCCTCCAGGGAAAACAGAGGTGAAGGAAAAAACCCCTGAGAGGGTCCCAGAGAAAGTACGGGCACCTGAAAGAAAAGTGGAGGAAATTCCAAAGATGGTGCCAGAAAAAGTGCCTGAAAAGGTTGCAGAAAAGCCACCTGAGAAAAAAGTGCAGGAGAAGGCTCCTCCTGAGAGGAAGCCTGTGAAAGTTCCTCAGAAGGTGGCTGAAGAAGAGAGGACTCCTGAGAAGAAGCCACCTGTGGAACTTCCTATAAAGGTTGAGGAAGTAAAACCTGAAAAGAAACAAACAGAAAGGATCTCTATAGATAAAACAGTTCCTACAAAGACCCCTGATAAAACACCTGAGAAGGTGCCTGAAGCTAAACCTAGACGAGAGGTAGAAGAAACTCGTCCTAAAGGTACAGCTGAGACAGACCTCAACTCTTTATATCTTTCTTTGTGTCTTCTTCATGCATGTGATCCATCAGCGACAGTCCAGTTACAGCACTTATATATCTGCTATATGGCAGCATATGGTGCATTAATCTAAAAGTTCACTAAAAAATTTTTGTATCATTTTGATGCAAATAATTACACCACATTGATAATTAAAGGCAAATCAGACTCACAGCAAGGGGAACTAAAGTTTGAACTGATGCAAGAATCTCTACCATCATTATTTTAATTGTTAACTTTGTCATACCAAAATGTCACAATAGATTCCATACATTTACTATTGTTAAACTCATCAGAATATTTTGAAAGGAATCTATAACTCAACAACAGAGAGTAAAACTTGCCAAGTAAACCTATTAAAATATTTTATTACTGCAAAGCTGTTTGGTATAAAATTAAAAAAATGTTATGCGCCATCTAGTGGTAGAAAATAAACTAACATACAGCAGAGCACACTAGGATAGTTTTGTGTTTCAAAAAACAAAACAAATATGACATCATAAAAATTCTAATCATGTTCTGGCTTGAAGACAACTTATGCAATGAACAGAACTATTTCATTTTTAAGTCTACAGCAGATGTTTGTTTGACAGCAAATTTAAGTATTGATATCACAGTTGGTGAAAAAGTGCAAATAGAATAATAATTGAAGAGCTGCCACTTCTTCAAAGGTTTTCGTAACATCTTACATCCCTCTTTAATGTCTTATTGCTTGCTGTGTTTTTGTTATTCACTGTATGATGGTTATTTCTGTATGTTTGTTAACTGCCTAAATGATTTCCTTTTAAAATGATATTCTACTCAGTCACCATCTTGGATTAAAAACTGATTAATTCTTTAAAAGAAATAGAAAAGAAGAAGATTGAGAAGATTCTGCCAACAGAGGTTGAACAAGAGAAAAAAGTCTCTCCTCCAGAAAAAGGTACCGACCATCTGAAATATGATGGAGTACTTTAACCACATCTTTAACTCTTGATCACCTCAAGCATTAGCCCTTTAATTAATCTGTGTGTTGTCCCTTTCTAACACTATTGCTTGTCTTTGTGTTTTGTCATCACCTCTTGGCGCCGCCATATGACGCCACTTCTTCAACACCTCTTAAATCTTCCAGCAACTATGAGTCTTGTCAAGATTGAGCAAAAGAAAGGAGCTCAGAAAATACAGGAAGTTTATTACATGACAGAGAAAGTGTCCCCCTCAGAGGAGTTGTGGGAACACGAAGAAGTAGTGGAAGAACACGCTGAAGATTTGTTCGATGACGAAGTGGCTTCTCTGTGTGAGACAGTATCGTCATTATCACAAGTAGATATCTTAAGCACAACAGAAAGAGACAAAAAGTCTGAACTGATAGGTGAGATATCTGTTACTGACACTTCGAAGAGGAAAGAAACCAGGTTGACTAAACGCAGAGTTGTCCCGAAAACACAAGAAACCATTGTCGTATTGCAGGAATCTGACAAAGATAGGGAGGTCACAAGGCTGGAGGAGAAACCCAAAACAGAAAAAACTGAGGAGGTGTTTTTTGTCAGGACAATCGAGTCGCCAACAGAGGAAATTACAGATGAGAGGAAAGACAGCATATCAGTCACCTACCTGCCAGACAAGAAGGGAGATTCTAAACAAGAAACTAGTGTAACTGTCAAAAAAGGAAGGGAGATAACCATTCAAACAGAGAGCAAAATGAGGCAACTAAGAGAACAGGAAGTCAGAAAAACTAAGGAAACTACAACAGTCAAAGACATAGAGTTAGTAAAAGATATCCCTTTGGTGACAGATGCAGATAAAACCAAACATGTTCCTGTTATTATCAGTGCAGAAGCAAGGAAACAATCAGAAAAGCTAGAAATTGAAAGAAACATTTTTACAGAGGTCACCTTGGAGGAATCGGTAGATCATGACGTTGAGATAAGATCATCTGTTCCAGATAAAAAAATAAGTAGAACTGAGGAAATTACAGAAATTACAATCAAACAGAGAGAAGTCACAGTTGAAGACAAACCAACAAAAGCTATCCCCACTAAAACGAAAATGGTGGAAGGGGAAACAAGTAGAAAGGAGGAAACTCGAATGAAACCACCAGTCATTATGGACTCCAAAAAAGATGACACTCCACCAGAAAAAGTTTTAGTAAAGAAACAAGAGAGGAAGGTAACATCTGATGATATAATCGATACAAAGAAGGAGAAAGTTGTTGAAAAACCTAAAGTAGAGGTGACCCCCAAAGTAAAACCAAAAGAGTCAGTAACAGATATCGAGCTTAAGAAGCCAAAAGTGATCGAACAGGAGACTGAGGTTGAGTCAGTTCCAGCTGAAACACCATACAAGAAAAAAGAGGAATCCAAAGACGTCCCTCCTCAGAGAGGTGATACTGAAAAGAAAAAAGAAGTTTTGATCGAGGATGTGGTTCAGACAAAACCTTCAATCCCATTTAAACCAGAGGAGAAGACGAGGATTTCCCCACAAACAGCTTCCAGAGGTACATAGAGAAAACTTAACATCATGATCATTTCCATCGTTAACTTTTTCATATGACTCCATGTTTGGGTGCAATCTTTGTTCTTAAAGTCTTGGGCGGCCACCACTCATCATTTTAGCCTCAGACCACAATCAACCTCAGTTTCGCCTCATTTGTAAACATCTCTTCATACCACACTTTCATGTTCATTGTGTTCCTCAGCGTCTTCATATTACAATCTTATATGACATTCTTTTTGTATCTTTTCAAATGCGTTCTTTTTTTTATCCCTTTATGTTTATTTATATTTTTCATCCTTTTCTTTCTTCTCTTAAATATTAACATCTTGCGTTAAAAAAAAAACTGTTCTTTAAAGAAACAGAAGCCAAGGCAGTGACGATTCCCACAACCATTCCTGCTGCTTTTTCTCCTGAAACACAAGTGGAGAGACAAGCAAAAAGACCAGAGAGAGGTACAGCGACAGCACATTTTCCTGTTCTTGATTGTCAGCTCCTACTACTTTCTTATTATCTCTCTGTTTGTCTTGTTTAACTCCAAATGTTTGTCTGTGTTTCTTTGTTGTTTTTTCCCTAATCTCTTGGCACCGCTACATGGTGCTTTCTCTTCACACCTCTTAAAAACTTTAATCCTCAAACAGCCACCACCAGTCTTTTAAAGGCTGAAAAAAGAGCAGGAGCTCAGAAGATCACAAAAGATTTATCAGAGGAAGCATCCTCAGTAGAGAGGGCCATGGAAAGAGAAGAGGATGAAGAAGAAATTGTGGTTGAAAGTATAAAATCTTTGCCACAAGAAGGGATTTTAAGTACGAGGGTAGAACCTGATAAAGTGCCAGGAGTAAGTGCTGATATATCTGTTACTGATGGTTTAAAGACAAAGGGTCTTAAAGCAAAAGTCACCCCAACAGTGAAAGAAAAGGTCATTATGACAGAAAGTAAAACAAAGAGGAAAAAAGTTGTGGCAGTTCAGGATGAACCTAGCAAACAAAAAGCTCAAGACAAAAAGTTTTCTGTCCAAAAAACTGATTCTCCAACAGAGAGCACTGAAATAAAAGACATTAAAAGAGAACATACGGAAGCAACTGAGAGTCCAGAAACAGATCAAAAACAGGTGACAGAACCACAACTGGTGACTTCTGAAGCAGACGATGAAAATAGGGAAGGTGTTATCACACAGGCGCTTAAAGATAAAACTAAATTATCAGTTAGAAAATCTTTAGAACCCATAGAAAAAGCCAGTGTCAAGAAGAAATTAAAGCAAACTGACCAAGAAGAAAAACATTTAGAGGCTGAAAATATTGAAAGTACTGAAGAAGAAACAGATTCTTCGGAGCTTGTTAAACCAACAGAAAAGGTATCTTCCAAACCTAGAATAGTTGAATTGACGGAAGCAGAGGAAAAGCTGTATGCAACACCACAGTCTGCCAGACAGACATCAGCTAAGAAACCAGTCAGACTCGGCAAAGATTCCCAATCCAGTCAATTAACAAATTCACAATCCAAACAGACTGTTGAAAAAAAAGGAGATGACGAATTTGATGACTTTCAGCTGAGAGCAGTCACTGAAAAATATCAAGCCACGAAACTAGAAGAACACCAAAGGAAGGAAGGAAAGGCCTCATTTAAACCTGTGATGAAATCAGCCAAAAAGTCAACCGGTGAGCTTCTGCCCGAATTAATTTTGTCCGAAGTAGTTACATTTAAAGATAAACTGGTCAAAGTCTGTCCTATGGAAGGAACAACTGAGATGAAACCCAACAGAGATACCTTAGTTACTCCAGCACTAGAAGTCAAACATCCAGAATCAATGTCAGAGAGAGAAAACATAACTGATAATGCCCTTCAAAAGCCTGAAATCTTATCAAAGGGCAGGACTCTAAAAGATGTTGCTCAGAAAGTGAGATGGCAGACAGTGGTTGAAGATGAGGACAGATTCAAAGACAGACATGTCCAAGTTGGTCCAAAAGAAAAGTCAAAACCAGAAATAGAAGACATTCCTCCTGCAAGACCAAATGCCCAGTCAAAGATAATAAGAATTAAAGGTGAAACTGCAGAGGTCACTATTCAACTAGAGGAAGTAACAAAACAAGAGCAAATTGAAAGAATACCTTTGGTCACTCCTATTATTGAACTTACACATAAAGAATCATTGATAGCAGATTCAAAAAAATATCCCAATACCACAGAAGCTGTACAAGAAATTGTAGAAAAAGAGGAAATTGTGTTAGAAGTAATTTCCGCAAAGATAAAGCCATCTCCAACAGAAAAACGTAAAAAGTCCTCAAAACCAGAAACTTCAGAAAACAGACTCACTAAGGTTCGGAAAGAAACTAAACAAGAACAACCTGAAAGAAAGGTGACAGATACAGCTGAGTCATTATCTGAAGTATCAGAAACAGAGATGTCTACCCCAGGGAGTCCAAAGTTAGCCAGAGCTGATGATATTACCATTACACTGAACGAAGAGACAAAACCAAGACTCAAACAAACCCAAACCAAGTCCCCAGTTACAGATGTAGAGGAGATAAAAGCTGAGGAATTAAAGATAGCAGAGTACACTTCCAAGATTACTCAGCCAGAGGCCATTTCTCCAAAGAAAGAGGAAACAGAAAAAGAAAGACCCCAGAGATTACAAAAAACAGGCAAAGTTGCAGATAAAACTGCCACAGATAAACAGAAGAAAGCAGCAAGAAAAGAACAAGTTGGAAGAAAGGGGTTAGATGTGCCTGTGATGGACAAAATAATTGAAATTGATACGGAAAGCGAATCAGTATCTTTACAAGAACTACAACATAAACTTAGAAAGCCTCAGGACATTATAGTTGAACAAGACCAGCTAAAGGTCAGCATGGTTAAAGATAAAACTTTTAAAGTTACTCCACTGAAAGAAACAAAAACAACACAGGAACAGATTGAAAGAAAGGTTTCAGTTACTCCTTTAATGGAGGACACTTCTGAAGAATTGGAAGTAGTTCGAGAAGAACCTGCAGAAACCAAACAAAGTGAATTTGCAGCAGTGGATGAGGAAATTCATCTGCCAGAGGGTATTTCTCAGAAGGAATCAATATCCCTGCAGGAGAAAGGACAGAAGTTAACTAAAACTAAAGGGATAGACAAACAAATCCCACCAAAGCTTGTCACAGTTAAGGGTAAAACTAAAAAGATGACTTCCATTAAGGATGGTACACCTGAAAAACATGCAAAAACTAAAGAAATTGTCACAGAGCATGAAACATTTGATGAGGAAATTGATACAACAGAGAGCAAATCAGTATCTCCACAAGAACAACAGGTACTTACCAAACCAGAGTGGATTACAGTTGAACAAGACCAGTTAAAGGTCAGCACAGTTAAAGATAAAACTTTTAAAGTTACTTCACTGAAAGAAACAAAAACAACACAGGAACAGATTGAAAGAAAGGTTTCAGTTACTCCTTTAATGGAGGACACTTCTGAAGAATTGGAAGTAGTTCCAGAAGAACATGCAGAAACCAAACAAAGTGAATTTGCAGCAGTGGATGAGGAAATTCATGTGCCAGAGGGTATTTCTCAGAAGGAAATAATATCGCTGCAAGAGAGAGGACAGAAGTTAGCCAAAACGAAAGTGGCTGCAGACAAACAAATCCCACCAAAGCTTGTCACAGTTAAGGATAAAACTAAAAAAGTGACTCCCATTAAAGATGGTACACCTGAAACATATGCAAAAACTAAAGAATATGTCGCAGAGTATGAAACATTTGATGAGGAAATTGTATCATCAGAGAGTGAATCAGTATCTCCACAAGAACAGAAATTTACCAAACATCAAGAGATTATAGTTGAACAAGGCCAGATAAAGGTCAGCACAGTTAGAGATAAAACCTTCAAAGTTACTCCTCTGAAAGAAATAAAAACAACACAGGAACAGATTGAAAGAAAGGTTTCAGTTACTCCTTTAATGGAGGACACTTCTGAAGAATTGGAAGTAGTTCCAGAAGAACATGCAGAAACCAAACAAAGTGAATTTGCAGCAGTGGATGAGGAAATTCATGTGCCAGAGGGTATTTCTCAGAAGGAATCAATATCCCTGCAGGAGAAAGGACAGAAGTTAACTAAAACTAAAGGGATAGACAAACAAATCCCACCAAAGCTTGTCACAGTTAAGGGTAAAACTAAAAAGATGACTTCCATTAAGGATGGTACACCTGAAAAACATGCAAAAACTAAAGAAATTGTCACAGAGCATGAAACATTTGATGAGGAAATTGATACAACAGAGAGCAAATCAGTATCTCCACAAGAACAACAGGTACTTACCAAACCAGAGTGGATTACAGTTGAACAAGACCAGTTAAAGGTCAGCACAGTTAAAGATAAAACTTTTAAAGTTACTTCACTGAAAGAAACAAAAACAACACAGGAACAGATTGAAAGAAAGGTTTCAGTTACTCCTTTAATGGAGGACACTTCTGAAGAATTGGAAGTAGTTCCAGAAGAACATGCAGAAACCAAACAAAGTGAATTTGCAGCAGTGGATGAGGAAATTCATGTGCCAGAGGGTATTTCTCAGAAGGAAATAATATCGCTGCAAGAGAGAGGACAGAAGTTAGCCAAAACGAAAGTGGCTGCAGACAAACAAATCCCACCAAAGCTTGTCACAGTTAAGGATAAAACTAAAAAAGTGACTCCCATTAAAGATGGTACACCTGAAACATATGCAAAAACTAAAGAATATGTCGCAGAGTATGAAACATTTGATGAGGAAATTGTATCATCAGAGAGTGAATCAGTATCTCCACAAAAACAGAAACTTACCAAACATCAAGAGATTATAATTGAACAAGGCCAGCTAAAGGTCGGCAAAGTTAAAGATAAAACTTTTAAAGTTACTTCACTGAAAGAAACAAAAACAACACAGGAACAGATCGAAAGAAAGGTTTCAATTACTCCTTTAATGGAGGACACTTCTGAAGAATTGGAAGTAGCTCCAGAAGAACATGCAGAAACCAAACAAAGTGAATTTGCAGCAGTTGATGAGGAAATTCATCTGCCACAGGGTATTTCTCAGAAGGAATCAATATCCCTGCAGGACAAAAGAGAGAAGTTAACCAAAACTAAAAGGGCTGCAGACAAACAAATAACACCAAAGCTTGTCACAGTTAAGGATAAAACTAAAAAAGTGACTCCCATTAAAGATGGTACACCTGAAATACATGCAAAAACTAAAGAGTATGTCACAGAGTGTGAAACATTTGATGAGGAAATTGAATCATCAGAGAGTGAATCAGTATCTTCACAAGAACAGAAACTTACCAAACATCAAGAGATTATAGTTGAACAAGGCCAGATAAAGGTCAGCACAGTTAAAGATAAAACTTTCAAAGTTACTCCTCTGAAAGAAATAAAAACAACACAGGAAAAGATTGAAAGAAAGGTTTTAGTTACACCTTTAATGGAGGACACTTCTGAAGAATTGAAAGAAGTGCCAGAAAAACTTGAAAGTGCAGCAGTGGGTGAGGAAATTCATGTGTCATATGGTGTTCCACCAAAGATAAATAAATTAGAGAAGTTGCCAAAGACTGAAGATAAAATAGATGAAAAACTTCAGTCAGTGGTTGTCCCTATCAAACATAAAAAAGGGCAAACACCTCTGACTGAAGAGAAGAAAACAAAACAGGAACGTGAGCCATTGCTCAAAGTAGATGCTGCCAAGGAAACTAGGCCTAAAGAAAAAGTCAAAGGTGATACATCAGAACCAGTTGAATTTCAAAAAGAAAAAAGGCCAAATTCAGCTAAGTGTAAAAAGTTTACCGTTGACGAAGTCCAGTCAAGAACAGTCGCAGTTACAAATGAATACGGTAGTGTGAAACCTTTTAAAGCAACGAAAATCAAACAAGAGCAAGGTGAAAGAATGACCTTAGTGGTACCTGTGATGGAGGACGCAGTTGAACAACCTTTAACAACAAAAGATAAAGATGCTAAAACAGATATTCCACAACACCTGACCTCAGCAGATGATGTGGTTAAAGATATTACTTCAAGAAAAGAAAGAGAGATTATATCAGAAGAAAGCAGGGACAACTTAGTCCCAGTTAGAAGTAAAACAGGAAAAAAAGTGGCTCCAATTGAAAAGAAAACCCTTAAAAGACAGGAACAAATTGACAGCACAGCTGCAGAGGCAGAACTTGAAGTACCATATGCAAGGTTTTTGGCAGAGTATGATGCGCAGGACAAGGAAACAGAAAAGGGGGACGTCATTCACTTTGAAGACGAAAAGGGAATTTTGCTTACCAAGAGAGAAGAGAAGTCAGCAAAGACAGTTGCTGAAATTCAGTCTATAGGAGATACAAAGAAAGACAAAACAACGAGGCAGGAAAAAATGGAAAACAAGTCAGAAGTTATACCTGAGATGGAAAATCTCAATCAAATTGAAAGAAAGGATTCAGTTACAGCACTGCGAGACAAACCATCTAAACAACAAAAAGCTGAAGAGATCCAATCCAAGTCAGTTACAGTTAAACATGAATATGGTTGTCTTACTTTATTTGAAGTAACAGAAACTAAACAAGAACAAGTTAAAAGAACATTTTCAGTGGCACCAATGATGGACTTTGCATCTGAAAAATCTCAAAAAGTAATAGATCGAAATGTTATATCAGATACTTCTAAACATATCACATTTGAACAAGCCAAGACCAATGAAGACATAGTTCAGTATAAACCAGAGAAAACTGAAGTTGAGAGAATGGTTTCAGGTGCAGCCAAGCCAGAAGTATCACATGAACACACATCAGAAAAACTTACAGTAATAGACAAAACCTCCACAGTTCTTCCAGTTGAAGAAAAGAAAACCAGACGGACACAAATAGAAACAACAGTTTCTCCTGTAATGGAGGTAACAAAAACTGACATAATTAGAGAAAAAGATGCCCTTAAGATGAGAGATGAATCAGAAAACAAAGAAGCAACCCAAACAGTTGAAGGGCAGATGTTTGACAAAACATCATTGATTATAACTGAAGATACCCAGAAAAAGAAATCAAAATCCCTAAAAGAGAAAGGACAGACTTTGGGTAAAAGTACAAAAACATCCTTTAGAGAAGTGCAGTCTATGACAGTCATATTAAAAGATGAATATGGGAGTGTTACTCCATTTGAAGTACCAGAAACAAAACAGGAACAAATTGAGAGAAAGTTTTCAGTGGCACCTGTGATGGAGGTTGCATCTGAAAGATCTCTGATAGTCAGAGATGGAGATGTTAAATCAGACAATCTCCAAAGGTATATCACACCTGATGAGCTAGTAAAAGATATTGCCTCAAAAAAAGAGAACGTTTACAAGTTGGAGGACATTTCTCTAAACACAGATGAATCTTTAAAGGACACAAAAGACATTCGAGTTGAACAGGTTAAGTCAAAAGTTCACCAAATTCAAAATGAAACAGAGAAGGTTACTCCCATTGGACATAAATTACCTGAAAGACAGGAACAAATTCAAAGAAAGGCCTCAGTTGCATCCAAATCAGAAGTAACAGATCAACACTCCTTGGTAGATGCTTCAGAAAAACTTACAGTAATGAACAAAACCACCACAGTTCTTCCAGCTGAAGAGATGAAAACAAGACAACAACAAACTGAAACAAAAACAGTTGTTACTCCGGTAACAGAGGTAATAGACACAGAGATGAAAGACATTCAGTCAAAGAAATCAAAATCCCTAAAAGAAAAAGGTCAGAGGTTGGACAAAGGTACAAAAATTCCCCTTGAAGAAGTGCAGTCCAAGACAGTTGCAGTAAAAGATGAATATGGTTGTGTTACTACGTTTGAAGTAACAGAAACAAAATTGGAACAAATCAAGAGGAAACTTTCAGCTGCACCAGTGATGGAAGTTGCATCTGAAAAACATTTCAAAGTTAAAGACGGCATTTTGAAATCAGACACACTCCAAAGACTTATTATACCTGACAAGCTTGTAAAAGACATTACATCAAGGAAAGAAGACATTTATGAATCTGGGGAGGTTTCTCTTAAAAGACATTCACAAAGTCCAGAGTCAGCCAAAGAAAGCATGGTAACTGAAAAACAAGATAAAGACACTCAGGGAAGAGAAATCAGTCAATTTAAAACTGACAAAATGACATTTGTTGATGTTACAACACCAACAAAACAGAAACAAAGTCAACAAAAGGCACAAAGGACATTGGTAGGAGAAGACGCTAAAACAGAGGTAGACCATTCACCAAGGCATGAGGAAGTTAGATATGATAGTATGGCTTCAAAGAAACCAGACTCTCTAAAAGACCAAGGACAGGTTACAGTTGAAGGCATTCAGTCTAAAACAGAAATAATTAAGGACTTTTTTCATAGTGTTACTCCAGACGTAGAAACAAAGCAGGAACAAATCGAAAAAAAGACTTCGAGGACACCTGTAATGGATGTTGCATATGAAAAACCATTGATTGTGAAAGAACAAGGTATTAGATTAGACACTCTGCATAAGTATATTTCCCCTGACAATCTAGAAAAAGACATTACATCAAGAAAATGGGGGGCTTACAAGTCAGAGGATATTTCTTTAAAGAAAGATGAATCCACAATAGATAACAGACAGAAGTTAGATCAAACTGAAGCAATTAAAGCGCAAGAAAGCAATTCAAAGGTTGAAATACTTGGTGACAGAAGTACCAAAGTTACTCCTGTTGAACATACAACCAGAGTAGAGTCCAGTGCTAAAGAATTATTGCGAGGCCAAGATACTTATGAAAAATACACCAGAATTGGAGATACTCAAACAGAATTTCCAAAACAGACTTTGCATGAAAGTGATAAACCTGATGTTGCAGTGGAAGAGATTCAGTCAAAGACAGTCACACTTAAGGATAAAAAAGACACAGTTAGTCCTATTGAAGGAACAAAAATTAAACACATCGAAAGCAAAGCTGCAGTAACGTCTGCACCTGAGGTAACATCTAAAGAATCACTTATAGGTGATGACAGAACAGAAAGATATACCAAAACAGAAACTCTCAAAGACAGAGTCACAACAAAAGAGAAAATAAGAACAATGTCAGCTGAACAAGACTTTCAAGGTCAAAAAGAACATCCAAAAAAAGTCACTGTTGAGGGCCAAGCTGCCAAACTTTCTTCCGAGGTAGGAATGAAAGTAAAACAGAAACAACTTGAAAGACAACCCACAGTTACATCACTTTTGGAGGCAACACCAACACAGTCATTAATTGAGCAGGATGCTTTGGACAGACAACTGACAGGGAAAGACAAAATTGTCAAAGAGATTCATGAAAAAGAAAAACTACAGAGAAAAGATGTTGAACAAGAACAAATCAAAGGAAGAAGTAAAGAAATGTATCAATTCCAAGAGATAGTTAAAGAAGTGAAGAGTTCAGACAAATCCAAACCTACTACAAAAGAGTCAAAAGCGGAAATAGATCAGCATAGGCCCACTACCAGAGAACCCTCAGTAACAGACAAAACCAAGCCAAAGATGATTGAGAAGACTACCACTACTGGCTACAAAACAGACTCTCCAGAATGCGGGGAAGATGCCACCAGGAAATGGCAATCAGAAGTTGAGCAGTCGTTTCTGCAAGTAGATGTCCAATACATCCCTCCTCAGGAAGTTGAAACCATAAGCAGAGAGGAAGGAGAAGCTCAAGGGCTTCAGTCCATCAGAGAAACGAGGATTTTGACTTTGGAACCAGAAGGGAAAGAACAGGTCTCATCTCAAGAATCTTCCAAAGGTATATAGGGAAACCTGCTAAATGTCACTGAGCACTTGTTTTTGATCTGAGCACCAATCATAGTGTGCACTTCCTCGTTATCATCCTCTTAAGGATTTATTAGATTCATATCTCTTTGTCGTCATCATTTCAAGAGGATATCCATGTCATATCACCCATTTGTTTGGGCACAAACTGTATTCTTTCTCATTGCGAAGAACCGTCACGCTGTCGACTGAGACAGTCTCTTTTGTTTTCTTATCACCTGATATCTAAACCACCAGTTTCATGTTGTATGTTGGGTTTTTCATCGTTTTTTCTAATTTTATGTCTGTCTTTGTCTATTACGTTCCACTGTACCTGTGTGTGTTGAGAGAAAATGTTCTGCACAGACAGTGAGGTGAGATACGTTTGTGGAAAATTCTTCAATCTTAAAACTTAAGTCTTCCAACTTTCTATGTTTTCATCTTGAATTGTGTTTCTTGTCTTTGTGTTATTTGTCTCTGCATGGTTCAGTGCTCACCACATCAGTCTTAGTGAGGTTCTGATTGTCATATAATTTCATTTCCAAGTTCCTGTGGAGGAGAAAGAGCCACCACCACAAGTCAAAGAAGCATTGGTAAAGCCAGCTGCTCCTCAAGAAGGTACCCAACTTCTCTTTAAAATGTGTTTCTGTTTATGTCTGTTTCTGTGTGAGCTTTTCTTAAGGCATTCATAAAAGAGTGTCGTTCTTGAGCAAATATGAATCTTTGAAACTTTATCCTGAAGAAACCCAACGTGTTACCCAAGTCATTAAAAGAGAGTGAAGTACAAAGAAATCAAACATCATGAATATAGAATAAGAATATAAACTTTGTTTTTTAGTGTCAAGCTCTAAGAACTAGAATATTAGACTAAAGTGTTCATGGAGAGCTTTCTGTTGAATTTTCTCTATACTTTGTACTTGAAGAGAGCAAACCACAGGCTGCTGTAAAGGTTCAAGAAGTTGCCAAAAGGCCTGAAGTCACTGGGAAAACCAAAAAGTTGGAGAAGATAATTACTCCACAAGAAGAAACAAAGCCAGGTATCCAGGCAATAACTGTTAAAGAATTCCTATCGACACCTTGTGCATATTTATTAAGACAGTATGTTTGGTGATAGTTTACAATACTTAAATTCCCTCTTTCTTATGCTTGAAGTAACCAAGCCACAGCCTGTCATGAAGGCTGAAGAACCAACCAAGATGGTTGCGGAAGAAAAAACAATCGTAGAAAAGATATCTCCTGAGACAGGTAGAGGTATCTGAAGAAATTAGGACATTTCTTTAGTCCTTTTCATCTTTTTCACATCTTATTTCATCATTGAAAATGTTGACTCTGTAACCACCTACTTGTATGTTTCCACTGTTTTTGTTGATTGTGTTGTCAGTCTTATCTGGGTCAGTATGACCTTAAGCAACAGTACAGTCCCTTGTTGTTGAGTTGCATTGTTGGTCTTTCCATGTTGTGTGTCGTGTTGTTGGTCATTAATTCATTGACCTTGAATCCAACCACTAAATGAAAAAGATGTATGTTACATCTGTCTTCGTACACAACTTAATTTAAACTCTTTATCTCTTCTTATGATATTGTTTCAACTAAATCATGTGATACTTAATTACTTTGCATCTCAGTCACAACTTTTTTATGTCATCCACATTCTGTAAAATAATATTTATTATTTCTGAATGTGTTTGATGAAATTATCACGATCATTATCATGACTTATTAAGTGGCCTTATTAACAACTTTCTGAAATATACTTCTGTATTAGATGAAACCAAGGGACCCGTCCAAGCACCAGGAGGAGTCAAGAAAGGTAGGAGCACCGTTTACTACTCACTTTACCTCAGTACACACAATACACACCAACATGCAGCTATAAAAGTATACTTCTGATTCTGATACAGCACCCAATAATGCCCCCACATAAAAAAAATAGTTAATGGTTTTATTTTAAAAGATAACTTAGAGATGTTGGGACACTAAAGAGCACTTAAAAGGAGGCAGTTGAGCACTAATTAGCCCTGGTTGGCTTATTTTATACATGTCTTTTAGTAGTGTCCTGTTGAAGTGGCATTTTCTTGTGTCTGAGTCTTGTTTCCTGTGTCTTTTGTTTTTGTTATTGTTGTCATGTAATCTTTTTTAAATTAGATTTATATTTAAATAAGTGGGGAAGGGATAGGGTAGTTTTCATTTTTATTTTCTTTCTTATTTTCTTAAGTGTTAAGCATGTGTTTGTGTTTGTACAAATTGTGCGTAATTGTAAGTAATGTCAAACCTTTGCTGCCTCAGAAATGGTTCTGCACAAAAAAGGTAAAATTCAGTTTGAAGAGGATGGAACATTTGAGATTCCCACTTTGAGGAAAACAACCAGAGTCATTAAGGAAGTGGAAGAAGAGCAGGAGATTATCAAACTGAAGAAGATTCCAACTGTTTCACCTAAAGAGGCTGAAGAAGAGAAAAAACCTCAGAAGGTCACCAAGACCACAATCTCTCATGTTGAGGAGATGGTGCATAAAGAAGAGGCTTTTGAGATGTCATTCGCCACCAGGAGACCTGTAGAGGAGAAGAAACCTCGAGAGAAAGCAGATGTGGTGAAAAAGCCAGAAGTTGTGAAGCCTAAAGAAGACGATCAGAAAGAGGCTCATAAAGATGCATGGACCCGCCAGAAACCTATCCCAAAGGATGAGAAACCAGATGATAAGATTTCTCTGAAGAAAACTCCCAAGGCACCAAAGGAGGAGGAACCAGACCCACCTAGTGGGGCTTTGAAGAAAGTGAAAAAATTGCCCTCAGATGAAGTAGAAGCAGAAATAGTCAAACTAAAACCATTTGAAAAGCCTGTTAAACCAGCTGAAGAACCAGAGAAAGATAAGAAGGAGAGGCCAGACAGGGACACTGTGCCTTTCCAGAAGGGAGAGAGGATCCCAAAAGAAGTGGAAACAAAAGAACTTCCCAAGAAACCTGAGAAAGCTCCTTCGGAGGTTAAGGAACCACCAGCCAAGGTGCCAAAGCCAGTAGATAAAAAGAAAACTCCAGAAAAAGAGCCTGAGGAGATCAAACCACCCACCAAGGTGAAGAAAATCCCAACACAGGAACAAGAGATAGAAAGCGTCAAGCTGAAGCCCTTCTCCAGGCCTTCCAAAGAGGCTGCAGAGCCTGAAAAGAAACCAGTAGAGGAGAAAGAGAAAAAGCCAACTGATGACCTGAGCCGTCGTCGCACAAGTCCAGATGAAAAACCAAAGGAACGAGAGCTAGAGGCTAAACCGAAGAAACCTGAGATGCCACAACCTCCAGAGAAGAAGCCAGAGAAGCTGAAGGAGGTAGAGGCAGTTCCAGCAGAAAAGACAATGTCTCCTGTGCCAACGTCTTTTAAAAAACCTGAAAAGGTTCCTGAGGAGCCCAAAACTCTGCAAGTGAAGAAGGGAGTCATACCAAAGGCAAAAGAAGAGAAGGAAGAAGTGGCTCTGAAGCCTGTGGAGCAGCTCAAGAAGGTTGAGCTAAAAAAGACGCCATCTCCTAAAGTTGAGAAGCTTAAAGAAGCAGAGGCAGTCCCTGTTGAGAAGAGGCCGAGTGTTGATAGACTTCAAAAGATTCCTAAAACTGTTTCACCGAAAGAGTCTATTGAAGCTGTGACTCTCAAAAAGGTCCCAAAGAAGCCATCACCAGAGGAGGAGAAGGCTGCAGAACCAGCACAACCTGGTAAAGGGAAGGTTCCCTTGGTGAAAGAGGTTTCTCCTGGAGCTGTGCAGATGAAAAAGGTCGCCACCCAGCCGGAAGAAGAGATATTTGAAGAAGAGTTTCAAGCTGAGGAAGAGGCGGAGCAGGAGGAAGATGAGGCCTGGGGCTGGGAGCTGGTTCCCCGGGACAGTTATGGCTCTGAGGACTGGGAAGGTGAAGGAGAGGAAGGTGCTCTGGAGGTTCCAGGGGTGGCCAGGAGAGGTGAGATGGTGGCGGCCCCAGCTAAGTGGGTGACGACTGAGAAAACTTTTTCTTCATCCTCTGAATAATCTCTACCCATTCCCACCATCATGCCTCCATCTAAATCATCTTTACGTCATCATATCTTAAGTGTGAAGCAATTTACGCCATCTCTTTCTTGTATTTATGTTAATTATCAGTCTGTGTGTCCGGTCATATTCATTGCTTTCTGTCATTTCTGTTTTGTCACTTGTACGTTTCCCATTTCAATGTCAGGTCATTTCCATCAGTCCAACATCCGTTTTCTCTACTCATGCCATCTTTACATTTCTGTTCATTATTCCATCTCTTCATAGTGTGAAAGCTACATTACTGTAAAGTTGTAATTATACATTATTCATCATTCGGTGTTATGTCTGCCTTCATTTCAATGCCATTATTTCATATATTTACAGTCACTATCACTTCATATTCATATGTCACATAGCTCCTGGCACTGGCATGTTTATGAAGACATTGACATATGACTACATTGTGTGCAGCAAATTCATTTTAATTGTTTCTGAACAGAGGGACAACCAGCAGAAGAAGCAGGAAGGGGTAGAGGTAGAGGGCTGAAACGTAAGTCTGTTGTCTTAATAAAGCTATGAACTGTGCCTTTGAATTCTCAGCAAAAAAACCCTATTACATTCTGCATCTTGCATGGTGATAACACAGAATTAATCTTGAAATGCAAATGTGAATGGATTGTTTGTCTTCAATTTCTATTAAAGCCAAGCAGACCCCGTCCCCTGGTGAAGGCAGGGGCCGTGGCCTGAAGCCTGGTGGAAGAGGTCCAACACCACCAGAAGAACCGTTTGCAGGATTCAAGCTTAAAGCTGTCCCTCTGAAGTTCATTAAGAAGCTTCAAGACATAGTGTTAAAGGAAGCTGAGTCTATTGGCTCCTCTGCTGTGTTTGAGTGTGAGGTCTCACCTTCCACTGCTATTACCTCATGGATGAAAGATGGCAGTAACCTGCGCGAGAGCCCCAAGCACAAGTTTACTTCTGATGGCAAAGATCGCAAGTTGAACATTATTGACGTCCAGCTGTCTGACACTGGTGAATATACCTGCGTGGCGAAGAACGCTGGCAAGGAAATATCATGCACAGCCAAACTCATAGTTGAAGGTATTTCTATCTTTTTTCCGCTTTAGAAATAAAACCAAAAATACATGGTGTCCTGAAGACCAGAAATCATACTTTTTCTAATCCTGTTCAACCATTTGCCTATATCAAATTGATGAAAGCATTTGTATCTCCTCACAGAGCTACCTGTGAAATGGATCAAAGAACTGGAGGAGGAGACTTCAGCTCTAAAGGGTCAGCCAGTGTATATGACCTGTGAGTTGAACAAAGAGAGAGATGTGGTATGGAAAAAGAATGGCGAGGTCCTGAAGAAACAGGCCGGCAAGGTTCAGATCAATATCATTGGTATGCAGCATGCTGTGACCATCCAGAATTCCAATGAGGCGGATACTGGGATCTACTCATGCGAAGTGGCTGGCCAGGAGGATGTCAAGACTTCCACAAATGTCAAAGTGATTGGTAAGCAAAAGAGAAACACGGTAACATACGTCAATACTGGTGCTTTATAAGGAAGTTATACTGCAACAGATGGGCAAGACAGGGCAAGAGCGGGATTCATAGTACCTGGGAGCACCATGTTTGTCCCATTCTTAAACATGTAATTCAGAAACATTATCACTTTTTATTTGTATTTTATTTGTTCTTAGCCACATTGTACATCGTCTATGTCTAGTTCAAGACTAGATGTCACTAAATGTCCTGCAGCTAAATTCTTAAATCTGCATATCTATGGCTTTGGAAAATACAGATTAGAAAGAATCTTGGAATTCTTTCTCTAATCACGTTCAAATAATCGAAAAACACCTGAAATTAGATTAACTAAGCCTATAGTTTTAGCTCCTCTGCCCTGGTTCAGACTGCATTTTTGCAATATTCAATATCTTAATGGTGCACATTATGGCTTTAAGGGTATGAGGGACACTGATTCAGTAATGTTTAACTCCAACAGAAATCATCAAAGATTGGATTGTGAAACCACTGAAAGACCAGCATGTGAAACCGAAGGCTACTGCTACATTTAAATGTGAGCTCTTTAAGGACACTCCCAATTGGAAGTGGATTAAAGGAGAGAATGAGGTCACTCCCTCTGACAAGATTGAGATCAAGAAGGATGGAAAGGAGCTGACTCTCACCATGAAGAACTGTCAGCCTGATGATGTAGCAGAATATTCCTTGGAAGTGGAAGGACGCACATATACTGCCAAGCTAACACTAGGAGGTTTATCTATCTACCTACTTACCTATATTTTAACTTGAGTCCCTCAAATACTTTACTTATTGTTTGATATTTATGAGTACTAATATGACTCCTTTATCAGAGCGGGAAGCTGAGATCCTGAAGCCCCTGGCCAGCGTTGAGGTGGTTGAGAAGGAAGATGCTAAGTTTGAGACAGAGATCTCTGAGGATGATGTTCCAGGGGAATGGAAGCTCAGAGGAGAGGTTTTGACCAGATCCCCGGTAAGACTGAATGACATGTGGAAAGTCTTAATGCAGGTAGTTAGAGATCTGCATGTTCAGTTTCACTATTTTGTATATATAAATGTATTGTAATGTATCCATCAGACGTGCGACATCCAAATGGAAGGTGGGGTGCGTAAGCTCACACTGAAAAATTGCCAGTTGGATCAGGCCGGAGAAGTGTCCTACCAGGCTCTGAACGCCATAACCACCGCAATGCTCAATGTCAAAGGTAAGGAAGTACTCCTGCTATCCCGGATTGGAATTACAATGTGCCATGGTTTTATGGTATTAGCTGTAAAAATAAAGGTGTAAGGTCTGTGGGCAATAAAGCTTTATGGCACGTGAGAGCGGACCTTAGATCTTTATTTAATAGGGTTGATGAGTCAAATTCATTTGCAGCATTTCTTTGAGCCCGGGAAGACGAGAAGGAATTTTGATATGGGATCCCAACTATTTCCCATGGTCAAAATGGTGTCCTGTATTTGTTGTTCTATATGTTGTACAGTCTGTTCAATGGAAAATGGAAACCTGTCTGTTGTTCTGTCAGATTTTCGTGAAAATGTGTGTAGTGGTGTCCTTCTACGGTATATTCGTACTGTCTGTGGTTAAATGTTTTATGTTAAATCTACAGACAGTGGCCAGTTTACAAGTTACACCAACACCATGTTCATGAATGGGTCACTCCACTACATGTAACATCCTATTGCCTTAGATTGACCAAAAAATAAGGGAGTTCAGTAACTTTTTTCGATAGCAGCAGATGGTTGATTTTTTTTCACAAACATAAGGTAACTGGTGACTCGATGAAAAGCAAGTAGAAAGAAGAATGGCCTTTGGAATGAAGATTCTTGTTGCATCCTGATAAAACTGTAGTCAGAATTTGATTCCAGCTGAACAAGATGATGGACCAGTCCTTCCCTGTGACAAAACATAAAGAATCCTTGTTACCAGCAAGACTGCGGTTGATGACAGCCTTTAAGCATTCTTCACACGTCCTTCAGTGCCATGTTCCAAAGCAGTTTTTAAGCAATCCTGGAAATGCAGAGTGATGTCATTTTGGCCTGGGACCTGCACAATTTGAAGATGTCTCCAGTTGGTTTTCTGTTGGAAAAGATGGGATGAGCTGTGTATACCATTAATGAGCCACAATCTAATTGGCAACAAACAATGTCATGGGGTTTTCATGTCAATACCCTCTGATATCTCTGTGATATGATTCCACAAACTTCTAGAGATGGACCCACACAACCCAGCACTGCATACATGGGGGTGCAATGTAAACTGGCCACTTGTTGTAGACTGTTGTACTGTTGTTGTGTTTTGTTGTTTAGTTGATGTACTGTACCTGTGTCACTTTTTAACCCAGAAATCGAAATGGACTTTGTTGTCCCGCTGAAGGATGTTTCTGTGCCTGAAAAGAAACAGGCTAAGTTTGAATGCACCATCACGAAGGATGTCTCTAAGGTCATGTGGTATAAAGGGGATGACATTGTCACCCCAGACCAAAAGTATGACATCATCGATGATGGAAAGAAGCATATGCTGATTATAAACTGTTGTGAGTTTGATGACGAGGACGAATATACGATTGAGGTTTTGGGAAAACTCTCAACAGCTAGACTCACAGTGGAGGGTAAGTGCTGGACTGCCATTACTGGACATAATTAGCAGAACCTTTATTATTCTATTCATTGAGTTGGTTGCCTCCTCTTTCAAACTAAATTATATGATTATGCTTTACTAATACTATTATAGGTATCAGGCTCAAATTTATCTTGCCAATAAAGGACCAAACTGTGAAGGAAGGCAAAACAGCTCGCTTCGAGCTGGAGCTCTCTCATGAGAACATCCCTGTCACCTGGTACAAGAACGACGTTAAAATTCATCCCAGCAGGACAGTGGTCACTCATGTGGATGGAAAGAAACATGTGCTAGAAATAAAGGAAGTGACTCTAGATGATACATGCCAAATTAAGGCTGAGGCCAAAGGAATTCCTTCCATGGCTAACCTGACGGTCATAGGTAAACCAAGAATTACCGCTTGTTCTCTTTCTGTCCTCCTCTTCCAGTGTCTGTTCTTCTCATTCCCAAAAGCAATTTGTACAATTTGTCCATGTCTGTGTCTGTGTAGGTCCAAAAAACGACCTTGTTAAGTATTTGTAAAACGTTGTCTTTCTGTGTTGTGTTGTTGTCGTGCATTTGTGCTCCTTGTCTTTTTGACTGTCTTGTCCTTTGTTTGCCTTGTACCATAAATATTGTTGTGTCATATATGTGCCACGGATAGTCATCCAAACATTTCCCCATTTCAGAGGGAGATGCGTACTTCACAGTTAAGCTGCAAGACTATACTGCAGTGGAGAAAGATGAGGTTGTTCTAGATTGCGAGCTCAGCAAAGATGTGGATGTCATGTGGTACCACAATGAGGCAGAGATCAAGCCTTCTAAGATGGTGGCCATTAAGGCAGAGGGCAAACGCAGAACACTCATCATCAAGAAAGTTGCAAACAAAGACAAAGGACAGTACCTATGTGATTGTGGAACAGACAAGACAACGGCAATGCTTCACATTGAAGGTAAAGACATAGAATTTGCCTTTTTTTTGGTTCTCTATTGAGGCAACTTCCCCCTTCTTGATGCCCATTCTTACCCTTCACCTTTACTTCCTCCTAACCACACCTCAAGCCTTATCACCCATTTTCTTGCAGTTTCTGCACTTGAAGCCCCTTTTTGCTTTCCTCACTTCTTAATTACCACTGCCAACACCTGTATGTGGTCCCTCTCATCACCCCACCCTTACGGAAATGGTAGAAACACACTACAAGAGTTTCAAGAGAAAGGCTCACATTGAAGCTATGATGTATTCAACCCCTCTACTTTGATAGGGAATTAGTTCTCTTGTAGTGTTCTTTCACCCTAACTTGTGTATTTTGTTCTGTTTTATTGGCTGTTGTTCTGTGTGACACTTCTTCAGAGTGATCATGGTCCCAGAACCATCACTCTTTGAAGAAACAAACCTCTTTATTGTTCTTCAGTGCCTTTTGTGTCTCGATAATCTAGAAGGTCCGTATAGAACCAAATGGCTTCTCATAAATTCCTGTTTGGCAATGAAGTGTCCAGATTAATTGACTTTGTGTTGTAGCGGTGTACCTTCTGCCGCAAAAACTGCTCTGGTGGCCCACAAACAATCCTTGCAAAACTTGATCCTAACAGTATTTTTACTGTTAGAGCCAACATTGATAGCCATTTGGTTGTTTATGGTCCTATGGAAAGATTGCTTATAGCACAATAAAGGAGGTTTCTATATTGCCAGAGTAGAAACTCTACCTGTGCCTGTCTATTGTCGAAGTATTTTTATGTATGTAAGTCTGTATATATGTACTGTGTATGTGTATGTATGTAAGTCTGTATATATGTACTGTGTATGTGTATGTATGTTAAGTTTGTTTGAATATTTAAATGTCTGAACGTCTTCAGTAAGAATTTTGTCCCCTCTCTTAAACGTCAGCTCGCCACATCAAGGTGGTTCGGCCGATGTATGGCGCTGAGGTCTTTGACGGAGAGACCGCTCGATTTGAGGTCGAGCTCAGTGAGGATGATGTCCACGGCCAGTGGAAACTGAATGGCGAAGTCCTCAGTCCATCCGCCGTATGTCTCATTAAAATACATCTCAGCAGACATTCTCTTACCTGCCATTCAATTCACTTTCATTTTGACGCAGGCTGACTTGGATTTGAAGTATTGAAAGGTTTTCAGATATCTAACCGAGAGTGTTTGATCTCTCGTTAGCTAACAAATGAAAGTGAATTGACCACGGTATTGCTCTGATCACTTTTTCTTGAGTACTTGTGTTTTTACTGAAATGCTGAAGTTTGTCGGGCCATCTGCAGGATGTTGAGATTGTGGAGGATGGTGCCAAACACACACTGGTCTTGTACAACTGCAAAGTGCCTCAAACAGGCGAGTTGGCGTTTACTGCCGCCAACGCCAAGTGTTCTGCTAACCTCAAAGTGAAGGGTGAGCTCCTTTTGCAAAGTCTTAACACATTTTCCAAGCACAACACTGTGCTCATGGTTTTCTTCAGCTATTCTTTCAACTTCACTTTAAAATGTCTTTGTTCTTCTGTTTTGTTACCTTTTTTTCTCACTTTTCGGATAAAATATCAGAAATTACCAGACCATAACCAAGGTTTAATAAAACGTAATAGAGATTTACATTCTATGAAAGGTGTAAATGCTATTACATTGTGTATACTAAGAACATCATTTCATCTTCTAATATCTTCTTATTGGCCTCCGACCTTCATTAACTTTCCAAAACACAACGGATCTGAAGTTTTTGTTTGAGAGCACTACATCTGCACATTGATGTAACTCTGTCTGTCTGAATCAACAGAGCTCCCAGTCTCATTCATTACACCACTGGCTGATGTGCACGTGTATGAAAAGGATGAGGCAAGGTTTGAGCTGGAAATTTCTAGAGAGCCCAAAAGCTTCCGTTGGCTGAAGGGATCTCAGGAGTTGTCAAATGATGATAAGTTTGAACTCCTGGTGGAGGGAAAGAGACACACTCTTATTGTAAAATCTGCCAGATATGAAGACGAAGCCAAATACATGTTTGAGGCTGAAGATAAGAGGACATCTGGAAAATTGATTATCAAAGGTAAATGGAGTCAGACCGTTTCAGATTAGGAATGGTATGATGTGTATATGAGGGCATACCAAAGTATGAGCGAAACCTCGCCTTCTGTGTGCAATTGGTGTGTTTGCCAAAAGCCTTTTGACGTCAGAATCTCGCAACAAGATGATCAAACTGAGTGTACGGCACTTTTTAGGCCTTTTGGACACATCAACACCATTATAATCTGTATGTTCTGATGTCTTACCCTCTGTGTTACAACTTTATATTTAATTCCCTACATCTAAAATTTCTGTTTGTCAGGTATTCGCCTTGAATTTATTAAGCCGATTAAAGATGTGACCGTGAAGGAACGTGAAACCGCAGAGTTCAGCATTGAACTCTCTCATGAAAAGATCCCGGTGGTCTGGTACAAAAACGACATCCGTCTGCACCCCAGCAAGGTGGTGCACATGTCAGAGGTCGGAAAAGTCCACACATTGGCCTTCAAGGAGGTCACCATCGATGACACCTCCATGATCAAAGTCGAGGCCATGGGCAAGACCTCAGAGGCCATGCTCACAGTGCTCGGTTAGTATAATTTTCTTGAAGGATGCAGCTGTATATCCACACAATGGTGTCAGATCACGATTATAGAAAGGATGAGGTGATGGTCTAAAGACATGACCTCCATTTCCATACTTTTAAACCATTATTTTTGTCTGGTCATTACTGGTTTTGTTGTATGCCTTCTTGCAGAGGGTGACCTGTACTTCACAGTGAAACTCCAGAACTACACTGCCGTCGAGAAGGACGAGGTCATTTTGGCCTGCGAGCTGAGCAAAGCCAAAGACGAAGTCAAATGGTTCAAAGACGGTAACGAAATCTTTCCCTCCAAGAACATTCTCCTCCAATCAGACGGCAAAAAGCGCATGCTGGTCATCAAGAAGGCGGCAAAGAGCAACATTGGAGCGTACACCTGCGACTGTGGCACCGACAAAACCACAGCTGACCTGAACATCGAAGGTAATACCTGCGGCGAGCTGGCTCCTCCCCCAGACCCCGATCAGGACTGCAGAATCAGGCCCTGCCAACCGTCCAATCACCGAAATCTGGCCTCCCTCCATCCTTCATTACTGTGTCCTGTACTCTCATTCTGAATGTTTGTAGTGTTTGTGACACTTGAGGATAATCCAGCCCTATGCATCTTAAGTGATCGTTATAACATAGCATGTAAAAGTGTAACCAATCCCCTAATCATGCTGGCTCTCTTTTAAAATGCGACAGAGAGATTCAGATAGGGGGCATGGCCATGAGGCTACGTAATGTGTGATGCGAGGGGTAACACCGACCATAGTGACAGACTGACCACTGTTCACAATAGCAGGAATATAGCAGCCGGTAGTCAGAGCTAACAGAGCTAACCAGCCATAAATAGCTGAGTCAGATTCCCCGTGTCTGAACTTGAAACACGGAGAGTCCACTGGAGCTTTTACAGTCACTAGAAGCACATTCACGCTTGTGAAAGTTTCTGTGTGCTACCTGTGTTGTAAAGCTAGCGGTTTAGAGAGGCTAACTCTCCAGTGTCTGTGGTAGACTGTCAGGCTAACAGCTATGTAGCATTGCACAGTCTGCAGAGTGGATGAAGGGTTGGTTGGTGACAAAAGCTGCCACCACTAATGTCACCTGGCTCCAGATCAGCCGATAGCAAAATCCAAGTCCAGTAGCAGGTTTCAACCAGTAGAGGGCGAAAAATAATAAATAATCAAAATAATTTGCACTTAAATGTTCAGATTGGGATCTGAATACGAGGTAAACTATTTATTTATAGGGCTGTTGATCATATTAAGAACACATTTATGAAGTTGATTATTTCTATTTTTATTTATTGCTAATAAATTAATGATTAATAGCAATAATAGTAATAGCTGCAAAAAAAAAAAACTGGATTTATTTCTGAGAAGGAATGAATCATGAATCAAGCTCTTTCCCAGGAACATTGTTCTAATGAAATAATAAGTAAATTACTTCCTGAAAAGACACTTCAACAATTTTAACAAAATTAGAAATTTGCAAAATTACAAAATAACTCTCATGACCTTTATTAAAGTTTCCAATCAATAATATGTTATAACACTAAGGACAGTTTCACATCTTTAATATTTCAATAACTGTTGATTTGTGATTATAATCTAATAATGTGATATAATCTATAAAACATTTGTAAACTGTTTATGTTCATTACTACGACTTCTTAGAAATACATTTGGATCCAAGCTTAATCTGATTAAAACAGTTCGTTAATGTTCAGTTATAATACTTAATAACAGTTATAATGCTTAAAGCTGTGTCTGTTGATAGTGTAGAGATGTTTTATAGGGTTGGGTTATTGTTGAGAGTTACTCAGTGTCTTCTGCTTTTGCTAAAACTGTAAGACGCTCTGAACAAAAGAGCGTCAGCTTCCCGCCCAATCTGTCACACGTCTTCATGTCCACTGTATGTCCTCCACTGATCATCAGACATCGTTTTCACTGTATGTAACAACAATGAAACTGTTTTTTACGCGTTGTTCTCCGAGTTCTCTGAGAGATTTCAGCTTCACCTCCTGCTTGGTTTTCTCTAACGTCTTCTTAAACCTCTGCAGAGCGTGACATCAAGGTTCTTCGACCGCTGTACAGCGTGGAGGTCACAGAGACTGAGACAGCCAAGTTTGAGACAGAGATTTCAGAGGATGAACTTCATGCCATCTGGAAACTGAAGGGAGAGACACTCCACCCATCTCCCGTAAGATTAATAACACCATTAAGATCTCCTTTTTATTTGAAGTGGCAGCCCTTAAGATTTCAGTCCTGGTTGTGTAGAGACACCTGTAGTTTCTGGTGGAAACAACATAACTTGTGTTGTTACCTTCTACTGATTTGAAATTAAGTCAAATCACATTCCCAGATTTATTTTTGTAATCACGTTTTAAGTAACTAGCCCAACATTGATGTCGTTATAAAATATAAAATAAAGAAGTCAGTTAATAATTGGCCTTTTCACAACATGCTGTGAGCGACTGTGATCTTATTTTATACTGCAAACAGCAGAACAGGGGCGGAGCTAGAGGGGTGGCGGGGCTAGCACTGGCCACCCCTGGAACTTGATTGGACACCCTGGGTGCCACCCCAGTTGATTGACAGGTCACTGCACGTCACGTTGAGAACAGCGAGATTTTTAAATGGAATCAAAGAAGGCAGAATAAACAGATAACAATGAAAAGGAAGGGAGATATTTCCAACTTTTTTGCCAAAAAAAACCCAAATTAGGCACAGACAGACCCAAGCCCAGATATCAGCAGCCTGGGCAGCTCCCAACATGACTTGCCTCACCAGGCAAGTCATTCATTAATTCTCATATGAATGGCGTCTTTATCTGATCATTGAGCTGAGTCTTGCGTATAGTGTCCGTGATGTGCAGCCTTCTCTTTGTTTTGACACCGACTTTTCCCACAGGTGTTATTAATTTTCTAAATGAATGACGGTGCGCCGGATTAATTGCTGCGCCAGAAACTGAAAGTGAAACTTAGGTCCATTTCCTCCAGCCACTCCGGCGTCAGGTTGGCTCAGTTGGTAGAGCTGGCGACCCATGAACGGAGTTGCTGCAGCACCACAGGTTTGAATCTGACTTGTGGTATCCCAGGTTTTTCCTTTATTAGGCCTAGTATGTGGCCCCCCTCATAAAGCCTTGACTACCCTGTGGCCACCCCTCTTATAAAAGTCTAGTTCCGCCACTGCAGCAGAACACAGTGAAAGCAGGAGACGTTGGAGGTGTGTAGTCTGTCACCTGCAACTCTTTATCTAAAACTGCCATCATAAGAGATTTGCCCTTCGCTCTTCTTCCTCTACCAAAACTAAAACGACAACGTTACAACATGATAAGATTTAATGCTAATGCTAATGCTCATTCGGCATTGAGCTGTGTGATTTTTGTTCTCAGGATGTGGAGATCAAGGAGGAGGGACCCCGACACATTTTGATCCTCTTCAACTGCAAAAAGGACATGGCCGGAAGCATCGACTTCTCGGCAGCGAATGCCAAATCCACAGCTCAGCTCAGGGTCAAAGGTGACAGAAATAACACTAACATAAATCAGAGACAGGTTGGAAAAACATTTGTTGGTGGTTAGCTAAGTATACTTGAAATCACTCCTCTTTACAGACGACACTTTGGGTTCTTGGATCTGAGCTGACGGCTTTGATCCTGCTCTGTACATTTACATGCATACATAATTAACCAGATTTTGGTTTCATGAAGGAATTTACACGTTGTGAGAAACATGATTTCCAAGAAACTCCTTCATGCTGATTGGTTGGCTGGGAAAAAAGAAAGTGGTTGATGTCACTTGATTTCTCTGTGCTTTTCTAAAAAAGTTGAATCTTTACTAAAACATTGGGTGACGCTTAACTTCGAGGTTGGACAACAAAAATCACCCTATAGCCACCTAAAAGCACCCGAGAATAGTTCATATTAGCTTCAGAGACTTCACAGAAACTAACAATAAAAAGTAGTTTTGTCTGTAAAGACTAAATCAACAAATGATTGGTTGATTGTGAATTAATATCAGCATTTATATACATTCACAATTGAATTTCACATTTCAGAGAGTTGGTCCAACCTAAACAGACCGGGAGTGTAGAGATAGCAGTGAAAGTAACAGGGAGTTATCAGACTTAAGATAAAGCACAGCCTGTTGAACGCTGGCTTTATCTTATCAAACAAAGACCAACCGGAGTAACAAGAAATTCTTCTCAACCAACCAATGCAAGAAAACCACAAAGCTGATGTGAAAACACACTGTTTGAACTGTTACCCAACGTTACCTGCAAAAGATTTTGTCGGTTCTTCGCACTTTGTAAAATAATTTTTCTGCGTTTGAACCCGTCAAAGCAAGTTTGAGGTTTCGTCGATATGTTCCAGCATGAGATTTGAACCAGTGAAACGCAAAACAGGAGTTAAATATATTCCACACTGCAACAAAACCTCCATCTTAACAAGTCATTTATACTTATATTTAATTAAGCTGCAACAAAATTTAGCCAATGGACTTTTTTCACAGCAACCATTTTGACACAAAACAGTATGTAAACAGGTGTTACTGATGATACTAATTAGGGAGCCTTTCCAGAGAGCCAACATGCAGAAATGACCCTTCCTACGTAAAACACAGCTAGTGCATTACCTAACTTAAGATGTGACTATATATATATGTCTAAATCTAAATGTCTTTTCAACATAGATTACTTTAGCACATAGCATATTTAAGTTAAGCAAAGGAGGACGTTGACCACGTTTCCAAAAGGGGGCGGGACTTAGACAGCCCCCTGTCTGCGTTTGACCTGAATTGAACAAAACCTGAATTAGTATCATTGGTAAACCTGTCTTTACCCAACTATTTCATGTCCAAATGGCTGCTGTGAAAAAGCTCTAAATAATGAAGCTACTGACTGAAAATAAGAGTTTAAGTTATACATAGTTGTAGTAATGAAATAGTTTTACAGGTTTCTTGCTTTAGAATAAATAAAAAGTAAGCTCAGTTTGTTTAAAAGGATCATCTTTTACAACCAACTGCTATTTTTTCAGTTTTTAAAATTCATATTTAAAGGTCCAGTGTGCAGAATTTACAGATCATGTAGACATGATTAGTGTCAAATTTCTTCCCTTCGAAGAGTGTAAGAGAAACTACGGTGGCTGCAAAACGCACAGAAAACCCAAACTACAGCCAGTGTTTAGTTAGTCTGTTCTCGGCTACTATAGAAACGTGGTGGTTCAACATGGCGGACTCCACATCGTCTGTAGATATAAACGTCTTATTCTAAGGTAACGAAAACGTCACAGCAATTCTTGTTTTCAGGTGATTTAACACTAATGTAATTATGTCTATGAATATTATATTCCACTTCTGACAATAGATCCTCCTAAATGTTTCACACTGTACCTGTAATTAAAATGGGTAGAAAGCTGAGACTGTAAAGTATATACTGTAATTTAGTCCTGTTCTGCATTAGGAAGTTTAAAAATGCCTTCTCAGAACTTTAAAAATTCTCTTTAAAACGGTGAAATCACTTGTTCAGATAGAGCTTTTTTTTGCAGTGTATGTAACTTTTAATGTATATTTAGAAATCCTGTCCTTTCTGTTAAAAATCTAGACATGAGAGCTCCTGTCAGTCAAAGACGATTCTGGCAGAGCAGATGATGATTGTAAACTCTTCACACTGACAGCTCGCTAAATAAATGAACAGTCCAGCTCTCAGCTGGCTGTCACTGACGCTGCCAGCCGGCCTTTAACTGGCTGTTAAGGGGCTTTAATTCAGGCATGTGAAGAAGCCTGTTGTAAATAGTTGATGCAGCTTGTTAATCTAAAGTGACATCCTGGATCTCAGTCCAGCCCTCGTTACCGAAACTTCCACTAACACCGGTTACATGGCAGCATTATGACTGAGCCACGATGTCAGCGTTTTCTGCAATGTGACGTTGGGTAACTTGTGCCATTTCCAGGGAAATTTCAGGCCGGTGATTGACAGGAGCAGATTGGCTTCCACTGATGGGTTTGGCAGAGGTGGGCTCTCAGCCAATCAGGCCCCTCGGTTATTTTAGAAGCCACATGCCTTATCTAGAGCAGGATTGCAGTGATTGGCAGGGGGGAGGACACGACCCTGTCTCTCACTGGTTTCTGCCAGCCATATACATCTGATGGCAGGTCGTATGCTAATGAGCTTGGCCCCCCAATGCCAAGTCCCAGGGTGGCTGGCTTCAGTTGTCCTGAGGGCTTCCAGTGGCCTGCCTTCAGCTCAACCACACCATGAGGATTAGCATCTAAGGATTAGCCGTTTCTCTCTGGGGATTTTTGGATCTATTGACCTGTTTCGGGGGGGGGACTAACTATGTCTTCTCCCCAATCCAAAGCCCGGGTGATCGGCCTAAAGAGGCCTCTGAAGGATGTCACCGTGACTGCTGGGGAGACCGCTACCTTCGAGTGCGAGCTGTCGTACGAAGGCATCGCTGTCGAGTGGTTCCTGGGGGGTACAAAGCTGGAACCAAGCGACAGAGTAAGTCCCAACACACCCCACAAACAACCACAAACAGACTCTGTTATTCACTTCCTGTCCCGACACAACAGAGCTGTTGACATTCAGTTAGTCTTCACAGATACTCCATGAGTCCAGGCCTTGTGGTGGTTCTGGTCCAGAGCCAGGGCTGGTGTTTCCCTTTCTGTTTGTACACAATGTTCAGTTTTCTTTGCACTCCGCTGCTCAAGCTTCAGTCTGTCTTCATATAAGGGCCTGCTGGTGGGGCTTCAGGATTCCAGCTGAGCATTCGATCTGGTTTTGAGATAACGCAGGCGGGGAGGCTTTTCTGCTCTGCAAGCGTTTCTACAGGGTTATTTTTAACAGCCACAGGAGGTTGAGGCGCGGGGCAGGTGGCAACAGGAGCTATTTGACAACTTCAGTTTGAAAAAACACACTGGACGGGCTGTAATTGTGACCGCTCGCGTGGAAATCGTTTCCGCTTTCACGCTGAAATAAGTTGAAAAGAGCTCTGCGTGAGTCCAGGCCCTGAAATCATACCCAGTCATAACGCGGGATTAGTTTGATTATCGGATGTAACCCGAGAGCTCTGACACATGATCCCTCTCTGGGTTGTGCAAGTGTGATTTACGACATGTAACATGTTCAACGCGATTCACACGCTACATCAACTGTTTCATCAAAGCTTAAACTAAAGTTGCTAGTTGTTTCCCTGTCTGATAGCTCTGCTTGTTTTCTCTCAATATGAAATTAATATAAAGTAAATTAACATTTTCAATGTTGGTGCTGCATGTGTAATTAATATTCCCTGAAATCTAAATGAGTTGGTTTGTTGTCTGCTTGGCATCAAATGTTTATTTCCTGGTTTATTATGAAATCAAGTCACTGTTGCAGCAGCAGATTGATCTAGACTCAGATTCATGTTAATCAGCCTTCACTTGATTCTTCTCCAGTTAGGTGAGTTAAAGTACTTAAAAACCAAAGATAAATATCACTGTAACTGACATTAAATACATTATTACTGACTAATATTAATTACAGTGACACTGGTACAAGCTGTTACATCTGAAAATCTAAAAAACTGATTTTGGAAGATTAACATGAAGTTGACTCAGAGTCTCATTAAACCTCCTCAACTGTCGGTTTGAAACAGAGTTTAATGGTTCAGAACTGAATAACATCCAGCTTTAGGGGATACTGTGGGAATATTAAGGGAACTATAAAGCTTGAAAAGTTGATTTGAAGCTTTGGTGCTTTAATCCTGCTCAGTAAATAAAACTTATGAAACAGTTTGTTTAGCCACATATTCAGTTTCAGTGAGGAGAACTTTGTTTTAGTGATGTGAGGAATTAACAGTGAACAGACCCCAACAGAGCAATAAAACAATAAAGCAGCTCAACCAACAAACACACACAAACACACTCCTTCCAGCTATAAGTAGTCTTTCTGTTAAAGAGACAAATTAATTAAAGTGTGAATGAAAACTATACAAACTAATCTGATCTGATTATATTACAGATTCAACAAATACTTTTTTATCAGTTTAAAAGTTTACAAAGATCAAATGTGACCTAAAGAAATGTACCTCAATCACTTGTTTTAGAAATTGGGCTGCTGGTGACAAAACAGGCAACATTGAACTTTATTGATCCCCTAAAATGTATTAAAGTTCTGTTCTCTGTTGATCAGAAACCAAATGGGATTCCTTTCACCATCACAGCTCTTTAATTTATGGAGCAACCACCAGAGAGCAGCTGCTGTTTCCTCTTTCAAACATCCACCACAAAGACAATTTTAAAACGGACTCATCAGCTTCTGTTCAAAGTATTCTTAGCTGTTTTATTTCACAAATTATAAAAATTATCCAAGAAAAAGCACACATGATGATACATTGTATCTTTAAAAACCAAAAAACAGAGAAATTGTGATTGGGTTTCTTTTGTTATTCTTAGAAACAAGAGACAGGAGAATTGAAGACTTTAATATCAGAAACATGTTTAATTCCTCTTCAGTGAGTTGTGTATCTGTGGGCTCAGACAGCTCAGTGTGATATACAGTAACACACACACACACACACACACACACACACACACACACACAGAGGGATGTGTGGTAAAATCAGCCACCAGGTGTCAAAGATCATGCAGTTTAAATCGGGGGAGGAAAGCAGCTGCCTGCATTCGTTTTAGCTGTCAGGGCTCAGCTGACCGACCCTGTATGTGAACCTAAAACCTCACTCTGTGTGAGCGCTGTAGAACTGGCAGGTGTAGTTCAGAGAGATAATCCCCCAAAATCACAGACTCCTCTGAATATCTCAGAGTATGTTAGGGATGATAAAACACACACACTCATTCCTCTTACACTTTACACCTGACAGGTTTAGTTCAGGGAACTAAAACCCAAAGTTTCAGCACTTTGAACCTCACAGACAATGCTCAAGGGTCCTAAAACCCATAATCTGACTAACCCTGAGGACATGACAGACAGTAAAACCCTCAATCTGACTGATTCTGTTGAACCTGACAGGCGATGCTCAGGGCAGTGAGGTTGAAAACTGTTAGAGGTTGTTAGAAGTTAAATGGGACGACAAGTTAGATGTTAAAATATCAGTGAATTAAGGATTTATTTCCACCAAACCAGGGCTGGTGATTGTTTGAAAGACTAATAGAGACAGAATTTTATTTTGTTTTATTTTGTTTAAATGGAGTTACGATGATCCGAAGGCAAAATTAGTGTTGGTGGGTCTGGGAGTGATAGTGATATTACGGCTGTTTGTGGTTAAACTAAAGGTCTATCTCTGTAGGGATCCTTTCCATAATGCTGTCAGACACTGACAATAACAACCTGAGTCTGTCAGTGGAACAAACAACTACTGTTAGTGGAACAAACAACAACTACTGTTGTGGACGGAGTTTGATGGAGAGCAGAAGGATTACGTAACGCCCTCACTCAGTGTTAAAAAATGCTTCTCCCCATTAGTCACTCACCCCCAAATTCCAATGGGCACAGTGGCTTCCGGAGCTGATCGTGCCCGTGTTTGAATACATCACTGACGAGAGCAGTGACCCACTGGCGTCAAGCAGCAGATCGCACCAGCAGGAAGTCAGACACAGAAACGACATAGAGAATCTGGTCAATTACAAAGTACAGCGTGCAGACTCCAGATCGAATTTCACGCTACATCAACATTGTGGCAGCAGACAGGAAGTGAGTCAGTCAGAGGAGATTTGTGGAGAAACACACAGATTTGTTTCCTTTTTAAAGAGACACAATACAAGTAATAAAAATAAACAACGTCGGGCAGGAAGACCCTCTGAAGATGCTCTAAAGACGCTCTGAAAATGTCCTCTCGGTGGGATTTCGAGGTTAGACACAAAAATATTGTAAATAGGGTCCAATTACCCTTTAGGAACCCCATTGACAGAGAAAATGACTGTTGAACAGGAAACATTCAGGGAAGGGACTCTTCCCCATTCTTACTCAGTCGAACCTGTCACACAGCGTTAAGGAAGGCTAAAATCAAAGCCTGTTAAACCTGACAGGTAGTGTTCAGGGGAAGGTAAAACCCTTGACATGCAGACTTTGTTAATCCTGACAGACTATGTTGGTAAAATCCACATCTGGCTGACTATATAAACCTGAGAGGTGGTTTTCAAAGAATGTTAAACCCCTTTACAAAGTGACTGTGCTGTACCTGACAGGTGGTGTTGAAGACGGAGGGTAAAGTCCACAGCCTGACTCTGCGGGACGTACAGCTGAATGAAGCTGGACAAATCAAACTCACCACCAAGGACTTCCAGACTGAGGCCAACCTTATCGTCAAAGGTAAGACGACAACATCTGCTGATTCTGCTCATCATTTGTTTGTAGTCCTGGAAGTCAGATCAGGCTTTAAAACTGACCTCCTGTCGTTGAATGTCTCACCTTGTAGCAGTGATATACAGAACAGAGCACACATCTCTCTGGATCAACAATCAAGATTAAAGGTTTCTTTTAGTTAAATAAAACAGCAGATTTCCAATTGAAGTTCTGTGTTGGGTTTTCCATAAACAAAAAAAAGTAGCTTTTTTATAATAATGTTTACTTCATTGACTGTATATAAAGATGGATAAAATAACATCTCCCTAAAAGTGAAACCAAAACACCTCTATCGCCCTCTGGTGGCTGACTGCAGGATAAACCCCGCCCCCTCCATGTTAGCAGATCTCGTACAAATCAAAGTACAAAGTCAAATAAATGTTTCCCAAAGATGATTTCTGTCATTTTAGGTCTTTCTTATCACGCTGATGTTTGTTCAAGTGGTAATTTTTATCATCAGTTTGATTTAAATTTTTACTTTGGAGATGCTACTGCTCTAGTTTAGCAGACTAGAAACTAAACTGTGTGTTTCTGTGCGCATTCAGAGCCTCCGGTTGAGTTCTCGAAACCTCTTGAGGACCAGACAGTGGAAGAGGAAGCCACCGCCACACTCGAGTGTGAAGTTTCCAGAGAGAACGCAGAGGTACGATGGTTCAGGGACGGACAGGACATCCGCAAGACCAAGAAGTATGAGATGATCATCGACGGCCGCAAGAGAGCGCTGGTCATCCACGACTGCACTCTGGACGACTCAAAGACGTACACTTGTGACGCTAAAGACTTCAAAACCTCCTGCTTCCTCAACGTTGAACGTGAGTACAGCTGTGAAACAGCAAATTACAAGTTATTAAAGGACCCTTTTTTAGAGTTAATGAACCCTAAAGGTACCCAGGGACCAGTAAACAGTCATACAGAAAATGTTAATGGGCCTCTTATACAGAGTTGCCACGGGTCTGGAAGGTACTCAAAAGAGCTTGGATTTAGCCTATGATACCGTTTTTTGATGAAAAGGTTTGATGAAACGCAGCACAACATTTGGCAGTAGTACATGCCAATATTCAGTCATACTCAATAAAGACAAAAATAGACACAGATAAAAGAGACAATATATACAAATATAAAGCGAGAGACAATATGTAGCATTGCAAATGAGTGGCAGCCCTTTACGACTAACAAAACCAGTTCTAGTCAGGGAACCCTTCATAGAAGTAAAGGGACACTTAATAGAGGATCCCTATGAAAGCTAACACACCCCACAAGCTGAGGAACCATTTATAAGTCTAAGTACAGTTAGGGGACACCCCCATGAGGATTATAAATAATTCAGTTGAGTTAAGGAAACCAAATAAACCTCAAAACCCTAAAGAAACCCCTCAAAGATAATGGTTAAAGTTAAAGATTCACTTGTCTAAGTAAAGGAACCTCAGAGGAAACACTTTAAACACTGTTAAAAAACCTTTTATGAGACTAAATACAGTTAAAGAGTAATTAGATGCAATAGTCCCGCTGTCAACCCTTCGTTCTGTGCGTCCACAGCTCCTCATATCGAGTTCTCAAAGCCACTCCATGATGTCGAGGTCAAAGAGAAGGAATCTGCCAGGTTCGAATGTGAAGTCTCCAGAATGGATGTCAAAGTAAGCCCAGCTGCTGTGTCTGTCTGTCTGCCTGCCTGTCCAGATAAACTATGAATAAAGGTCAGTGTTTCAAATGATTTCTCGACCCACCTGAGTTCTCCTCGTGCTTTCCGTCTCACAGGTCCGCTGGTTCAAGGATGGAAGTGAAATCAGAAAGGGGAAGAAGTACGAAATTATCGCTCAAGGTCGCCAACACATCCTCATCATCCACAAGTCTGTGTTTGACGATGAGGCTGAATACGAATGTGACGCCAAGTCCTCCAAATCCTCTGGCATGCTCACTGTTGTCGGTAAGAATCTCAGTAACTACGTACAGTCTATGTGTCACTGTAGCTCCAACATTCAGTTGAGATCTGACTGCTGTGTCCGTTTGTCTCCCTGCAGAGGAGGAAGCGAGGTTCACCAAGAACCTGGCCAACGTGGAGGGAACAGAGACGGACAGCGTGAAGCTGATCTGCGAGGTGTCCAAACCAAGTGCCGATGTTATTTGGTTCAAAGGAGACGAGGAGCTGCCGGAGGGCGGCCGCTACGAGCAGATCGTGGACGGGAAGAGGAGGATCCTCCTCATCCAGGACCTGAAGATTGCCGACGCCGGAGAGTACCACTGCAGGCTGAGTCCCAGCATCAAAACCTCTGGAAATCTCAAGATTAATGGTACAGAAGGAAAACAATGTCTGATAGAGATTCAGCTTCTGATCATTTCTGATTGTGCCTCTAAACTTCTTTAACTGCATTTTAATATATTATGTTTTAAATTGTTTTAGTTAAATTGCTTCTAAGGTTTTAGTGTTTTTAAATAATTTTTAAGACCTATTGAATTAAAAATTACATCATAGAAAATCTAAATCTAATCTTCCTTTCTCATAATTTGGGATAATGTGATGAGATTGATCTTAATAACTCTTTGTCTTTGTGGCAGTATTGGGCTTTCATACAACTGAGATTCCTGAGGTTTTGTTAAAAAAAACAAAAAACTGATTTTGTCAAATTCCTGAACTCTCCTCCTTGTTTGCAAAGTAATGATTATTATACAAGAGACAGGAGGACAAATGTATGGAAGCTCATTCTGACGAGGAAAATAAAAAAATAGATGTAATGATAGAAATGACAAAAATAAACATACTCATTGTAAGTCAGAAGTATAAGAAATAATAAGTCAAAATGTTGACTCTTTAATACCTTTTATCTTTTTTCTTTCATAATTTGGCATAATAACTATCTATTGTTTTTTACGTTTAAGTTTTAATAGTTTGAACTTGGACACAGAACGCGGCCCAGAAGCTCTCACGGTTCTTCCTGTGTTTCAGAACTGGCTGCTGAGTTCATCTCCCGGCCTCACAACCAGGAGGTGGTGGAGGGCGAGAAGGCTGAGTTCACCTGCTCAGTCTCCAAGGACACCTACGAGGTCAAATGGCTGAAAGAGGATAAGGAGCTAGAGGCAGGAGACAAATACCAGATGGTCAGCGATGGCAAGAGACGGACTCTGGTCATCAAGAACAGTGAGCTCAAAGACGAGGGTGGATACGTGGTGATGATCGGAGCGACCAGGGCCAGCGCCGACCTCACTGTGCTTGGTAAGCCCCGCCCACAGTTTCTTTTACTTTTTCTAACTTTTACATAATTTTTCATGTTTATTTATTTATTTTTTTTAATTTCCATTTTTAAATCAAGTTTAATAAGATAAATTAACATACTGTACAAAACAAAACATCTAATGGGATTTAAATATGGAAACAAAATACATTTTATTTTATTTTAGTTTGTTAGTTCACATTCTTACACAAATGTAACTTCTTTCTTTTCCTATAACTCATTTTTATTTTATTTATTGTTTTTAACAGTTCACTCCGACTGAAACATCAATTAACTAACTAATTAACCAAAAATAAAAAAAGACAGAACGAGTAAAGTGAAGAGTGAAGTTTCACAATCAGACTCAGAAATGCTAATTGTCTCTGATGTTTATTCTTCCTGCAGAGAAACTGAAGATCATCACGCCACTGAAAGACACAGAGGTCAAAGAAGGACAGGAAGTGGTCCTGAACTGCGAGGTGAACACAGAGGGAGCCAAGGCCAAGTGGCTGAAGAACGAGGAGACGGTGTTTGAGAGCAGCAAGTATGTTATGGTGCAGAGAGACAACGTCTTTTCCCTGAGGATCAAAGACGCCCAGAAGGCCGACGAAGCTGACTTCAGCATCAACCTTATCAATCAGAGAGGAGAGCAGGCTAAGAGTTCCTGCAAGCTGTCCGTCAAAGGTCAGTGGGTCACAGCTTCACCCTGTTTCAATCTTCTTTCGTTTTCTTTGAGCTGAACGTGTCTGTTGTGTTGTTCTGTGTTCAGAGGAGAGTCTGAGGATCGTGGTTCCTCTGGAGGACATCGACACCCAGGAGAAGACGACTGTGAGCTTCTCCTGCAAGGTCAATCGGCCCAAGGCCACTCTGAAATGGATGAAGGGCGGCCAGGAGATCACCTTCAACAAACGCGTTGTTTACCGGGTGGACAAAGACAAGCACACGCTCACCATCAAAGACTGCACGCTGGCCGACGAGGGCGAGTACACCGCCGTGGCCGGAGAGAACAAGTCCACTGCAGAGCTGATCATCAGTGAGGCCCCGACTGACTTCTCCGTGCAGATGAAGGACCAGACAATCACTGAGTTCGAGGACGCAGAGTTCACCTGCAAGTTGACCAAAGAGAAAGCCGATGTCAAGTGGTACAGGAACGGACGCGAGATCAGAGAAGGACCGAGGTACGTCAGACCAGAACCAGAACTTTATTCAAACCCTCAGAACAGAAGAGTGGATGTACCAGCTGTGAAATCTTTTAAATGTTTCTTATAATCCCCCAAACTAATGTTATTTTGTTGGTTAGTTAGTAAGTAAAGATTTAAATAACTTTAATTTAATAAATTAAATAACTTACTGTTTATTTCCCCAGATACACATTTACAAAAGATGGAAAGATGTGCACTCTGCGTATCAAAGAGTGCAGACCCGACGATGAGTGTGAATACGCCTGCGGTGTGGACGATAAGAGATCCAGAGCCAGGCTCTTTGTTGAAGGTGAGCTTCTTCAGAATTTGTTTCTGTATAAATTAGTTCTTATTCTGTTCCTACTCTGGATGATGACCTCTCTACCACCTCTACCCTTCTGTCCTGCAGAGACCCCAGTAGAGATTGTCAGACCGCCACAGGACGCGTTCGAACCTCCGGGCTCGGACGTTGTGTTCGAGGTGGAGCTGAACAAGGACAGAGTGGAGGTGAAGTGGTTGAGGAACAATATGACGGTTGTCCAGGGAGACAAATACCAGATGATGAGCGAGGGTAAAGTCCACAGACTTCAGGTCTGTGAGATCAGACCTCGGGATCAGGGAGACTACAGAATTATCGCCAAAGACAAAGACGCCAAGGCCAAGCTGGAGCTGGCAGGTAAAAGTTCAGGAAATAAAGATCAATGTAGCAAAAACGTTTTACTGAGAGTGGTTATCTTACTTTACATGATAGTAAAAATACTCGAACTAACCTGCTCTCTCCTCTTCCAGCTGTGCCTAAGATTAAGACCACGGACCAGAACTACGTCACAGATGCCAGGAAGCCCATCGCCATGGCCGTCCCCTACAGCGCCTATCCACAGGCTGAGGCCGACTGGCTGTACAACAACCTGAGTCTGCCCAAAGACAACATCTACACATCTGCCGACCGCACAGAGTACCGGCTGAAGGACCCCATGAAGTCCGATGAGGGCCGCTACAAGATCATGATCAAGAACAAACATGGACAGGGAGAAGCCTTCATCAACCTGCAAGTCATCGGTGAGTTCTCTCAACACAAAGATAAGACTGTTGTCCTGTAGCCTGTAAAGACCAAAACCAGGTTAACCACCATACTTAATGCTGAACATTTTAATAAATGTTAGTTAGTATAATCAGTTTTTGTTTCTGACTAGTAGACTAAATGTCTTTGTAATGTCCACGTTATGCTGATGATCATATGTTGTTTCCTAGATGTCCCGGGACCCGTGAAGAACCTGCAGGTGGTCGACACCGCCGATGGCGAGGTCAGCCTGGCATGGGAGGAGCCCGAGAGTGATGGCGGCAGCAAGGTCATTGGCTACGTGGTGGAGAGACGCGACGTGAAGCGTAAGACCTGGACCCTGGCCACAGACCACGCAGAGATCCCCGAGTACACAGTGACCGGCCTCCACAAGGACTCCATGTACCTGTTCAGAGTCTGCGCCCGAAACCGGGTCGGCAGCGGACCCAACTTAGAGACCGACAAACCTGTACAGGCCAAGAACAAGTTTGGTAAGAATTTTATTGATATTTTCAAGGTAAATGATAAATGTACAGCGCCTGCATGTTTAATATCTTATTCTACCCCACAAAGACACACTACAAAAATCCAGGTCATATCCAGCAATACCACCCCCTGCCTTCATTTGTTGACTGGAAGACATAAATGATACTGGGTCAACAAGAACATTGCTCTTAGTTTTCTGAATTGTCTTCTTTTTGGTTTCAGATGTTCCCGAAGCTCCTCTGAACGTGATCGTTGGAAATGTCACCAAGTTCGGCTGCACCGTCTCCTGGGAGCCTCCCGTGTCGGACGGAGGTTCTCCTATTACCTCTTACACCATCGAACTGCGCGACAGGACGTCGGTGAAGTGGTCGCCCGTCCAGCTGACCAAAGCCGATGAGCTCAGCGCCATTATTAACGACGTCATCGAGAACAAAGAATACATCTTCAGAGTCAAAGCTGAGAACAAAGCCGGCGTTGGCAAGCCAAGCGCTGCCTCACAGCCCGTCAAGATCATGGATCCCATCGGTAAGATTCATCACATAGTTATAGTAATTTTAACGTGAATATACACCAAAGGCTCTATATGAAATTATTAATTCTGTGACTTGGTCAATTTTTTTGTCGGAGAACGGAGATAACTTTTTAAAAAGATGTTTTCTTCTATTCTAAGAATTTTCTGTACACTCAAGCAAGCCTCAGATCAAAAACTTCAACTTAACTTTCTCAGTCTCTGCCTCCTCCAGTAATATTTGTGTTTTTTGTGCCCTACAGAGCCTCCCAGCCCCCCTCTGAACCTGGTCTGGGAGGACCAGAACAAGAACTCAGTGCAGCTCACCTGGGAGACTCCTCTAAGGAACGGAGGCAGCATGATTACTGGATACATCATCGAACGCTGCGAGGACGGCACCAACAAGTGGCTCCGCTGCAATGCCCGCCTCTGCCCCGACCTCTTCTACAAGGTACAGATAATAGTTTAAAAATACATTTGTTTTGAATGGTTTGTAGGGGTAAGGTAGCATTTTAGGCTATATTCAACAGTTTAATGTATGTTGTGGAGCTGTTTACAATATTTAAACCCTCCAGCTGCTTCACAGCAACTTCCTCTGATTCCTCTTATTAAAAGCCATCTGTTTTCTCTTCCACTGCTTTACTGTAAAATACATCCACGTACTAAGAAGTTAAAGCCCCCCATCAGCTGCTTCACAGTAAAAACCCTGGAGCAGCGGTTTCACAGCAAATGGGCCATCCAGTGATTTCTTCACAATTAGAGCTCTCCAACAGCAGCTTCAAGGTTTCATGGGTTTACATTTGACTACAGGAAAAGAGGAAACAGGGATTATTGGTGTTCATTTTTTTAAATAAAAATGTTAAGAAAGGTCACATTACGCAGTTGCAAGCATAAAGTTGCGTAACAATAAAGGGCCTGCTAAAATTAATTATTATGTAATGTATTTTATTTTAACACTTTAACCTTACTTCAGGTGTCTGGTCTGAAATACGGAACCAAGTACAACTACAGAGTGTTTGCTGAAAATGCCGCCGGACTCTCAGACCCATCAAACACCATTGGACCTCTGCTGGCTGATGACCCACATGGTGAGACAGACAATAACTTTAATAAGAAGGTTCAGATCAGTTTATATCAGTCAGCTATTAGGGAACAAACTATTACCCAAAAACTAATCTCAACCTTTTAGAAACGAGGCTACTTTACAGTAAAAGTTTCAATTCCCATCACGCCTCTCTCTCTCCTCTACAGTCGGTCCGACCTTCGACCTGAGCGGTTTCAAAGACGGCCTAGAGGTGATTGTGCCCCAGCCTCTCACCATCAGAGTCCCCATCACCGGATACCCAACCCCCATGGCCAACTGGACCTTCGGAGAAAAGGAGCTGACCATCGATGACGAACGCATCACCATGACAACCAAGTCCACATTCACAGAACTGATTGTCACACCAAGCGTCCGCCCAGACAAAGGCACCTACACCCTGCACCTGAAGAACGACGTCACGTCTGTCTCCGGAGAAATCGAAGTCAATGTCATCGGTACACCATGAAAAACAATTTTATAGTCCAGAGCAAAGCTGAAGCTGTTTTTACTTCTTGTTAAAAATTCGGTGTCATTGTGTTTCTGTTTGCGTCCTCCAGCGGCGCCCAGCGCTCCGAAGGACTTTAAGGTTTTGGAGGTGACCCGGCAGCACGTCCACCTGAGCTGGGAGGCTCCAGAGCACGACGGAGGAAGCCCTCTGACCGGCTACCAGGTGGAGAAACGGGACATGTCCCGCAAGACCTGGGTCAAGGTACGTCATTAACATCTGTATTCCACAGTAATTCATCTTAATATGGAGATCACTGTCCAGGAGAAAGTCCTTTGTTATAACACCTGACACCTCAACTTTATTCACATACAAACATGCAGCCCAAAGTGCTTCACATAACAAACAGAAACAACACATAAAAATAGAAATGAACAACAATAAGTAACCTTTTGCTGAAAATAAATACAATAGAAACAATAAAATGTCGATATAAAAATAAACACCAGGGGAACAAATAATGTAGAAAACAATAATTAAAACCTAAAAACAAAGGCTTTAACATTCAAGTAAGCGGATTTAAAAAAAGGTGTTTAATTTACTTTTTAAAAAGAGCCGTTCTAATATCCAGAGCAGTGAGTTCTGCCAATGACTCCATGAATGTCAGAACTAACTCTTTGACCTGACGTCTGACAGTAATTAAATCTATTTCTCTGTTCTCTCTTTCAGGTGGTCACAGGAATCCAGGATCTGGAGTTCACCGTTACCGACGTGGTTGAAGGGAAGGAGTATCTATTCAGAGTCACCGCCTGCAACAAGTGTGGACCAGGAGAGCCGGCGTACATCGACGAGCCTGTCAACGTCTCCTCTCCTGCCAGTGAGTCACAGCGAACGAGTGGGATTTTCACCATGTTGTGTCTGTGGAGCTCCAGTAAAAGAGATACTCATTTCCAAGTCAGGAACTTTCTAACCCCTCTGTCTTTTTTGTTTCCAGCCATCCCCGACCCTCCCGAGAACCTGAGGTGGAGAGACAAGTCGGCCAGTGGCATCTTCCTGACCTGGGAGCCGCCAAAGTACGATGGTGGCACGGGTATCCGAGGCTACAACGTGGACCGCTGTCAGAGAGGAACTGATAAGTGGGAGCCCTGCGGAGACATGGTACCTGAGCTGAAATGCCAGGTGACGGGTCTGATTGAGGGCCAGTGGTACTCGTACAGAGTCCGTGCCCTGAACCGACTCGGAGCCAGCCAGCCCTGCAAGGCCACCGACGAGATCCAGGCCGTTGATCCCAAAGGTACCCAGAAATAGAGTGACGAGGAATCATCCTAATTATATTATATGCTTATATTCTACATGGCATTTATAATATATGATTCACTCAAATTTTATTACCAACATTGAACACCAGAGGGGGTTCTATACCACACACTGACTACACATAGTGGCATGCTGGGAAATACACATTGATGTAGTACAGCAGTTTCTGATAAAGTTAATAGTTCAACTTCTGACTGACGTCCGTAATGTACATGCAGAGCCTCCAGAGATCCAGCTGGACGCCAAGCTACTGGCTGGTCTGACTGCCAAAGCTGGCAGCAAGATTGAACTCCCCGCCGAGGTGACAGGTAAGCCCGAACCCCGCGTGAAATGGACCAAGGCCGACCTGGTCCTCAAACCAGACGACAGGGTGTCCATTGACACCAAGCCAGGACACTCCACCGTCACCATCGCCAAGACCAAGAGAGACGACAGCTGTACCTATATCATTGAGGCCACCAACAGCAGTGGCCGTGCCACTGCCACTGTCGATGTCAACATCCTCGGTAAGACCAGTTCACAACGGAGAAAGGTCTTCATATTGACTTTCTTAGTTCCTGGTTAATTTCAAATGTACTTTCCTCACACAGATAAGCCCGGTCCTCCGGCTGCCTTCGACATCTCCGAGATCACCAACGAGACCTGCTTCATGGCCTGGAACCCTCCACGTGACGATGGCGGCTCCAGAGTCACCAACTACATTGTGGAACGCCGAGCTGCCGACAGCGAGATCTGGCACAGACTGTCCTCCACCATTAAACAGACCACGTACAAACCCGTGGGCCTGGTCAAGTTCAAGGAATACATCTTCAGGGTCTTCGCTGAGAACCAGTTTGGTGTTGGCCCACCAGCTGAACACCCATCCATCATTGCCAAATACCCCTTCGGTAGGTCACCTGAACATCAGCTGAGGTTCATCACATGAATTTCTGTTCGTAAAAGAAACTTTGACATCTTTCTTGTCAAGAGTTACGAGCTGCTGAAAACACCCCTGTGACACCTTGTTACTCAAAACTCGAAACTGTGTCTGTACGGTAAATATGAAGCTACAGCTGCAGCTATCTAACTAACTACAGATTCATAAGCAGTTGTAATTGTAGATCTGGGAATTTGGCGCACATTACTGCAGCACCAACAAAATGAACAAAAGTGAGTCAAACAGAGTTCAGTGTTGACAAGACAAAAGAAGGAATTAACCTGCTAGACCCTAGATAATATCACTCCCAGTGTACCAAAAGAAAATAATAAAGTCCTGAGCTTTTTATTGTAGATGCTTAAAGTTGTCATCAGTCACTGGAACTGGAAATATACATCATAAAGTTAATATCTGTGATTTTTTAACTGGTTTCCAATTGTAAATCTACAAATGGCTCTTCTGACTGAGAGCCCCTGTCTTTATTAAAATATGAAAATTTTGTCCCATTTAGTCGGGTCTCCTAGGCTTCAGTTGCCAGATCTAACCTCATGCATCTTGTCCTCAGACACTCCTGGAGCTCCTTACAAGCTGGAGGCTTCAGACATCGCCAAGGACTCCCTGAGTCTGGCCTGGTACGAGCCCGATGAGGACGGAGGAAGCCCCATCACAGGATACTGGGTGGAGAGATACGAACCCGACCACGACAAGTGGATCAGATGCAACAAGCTGCCCATCAAAGACACAAACTACAGGTGAGTCTCACTGACCACTGACTAAAATTAGTTTTACACTCTCCTTGTTGGATTTCATTGTGCTGATGTGACATGTTTTCCTCTGCAGAGTCAAAGGACTTCCCACCAGGAAGAAGTACAAGTTCAGAGTCCTGGCTGAGAATCTGGCTGGAACTGGAAAACCCAGCAAAGAGACAGACCAGATCCTTGTCAAAGATCCCATCGGTACAAGAGCGCTTATACTCACTCTAGTTGTGTATGAGCATCAGAAATCCTTTCAGTTAAAAACATTGTTGTCTCACTCTTTCAGATCCTCCATGGCCTCCCGGTAAACCAACGGTGAAGGACGTGGCCAAGACTTCCTGCTTCCTGATGTGGACCAAACCAGAGCACGACGGCGGAGCGAAGATCGACGGCTACATTATTGAGATGCTGAAGAGTGGTACCACAGACTGGATCCGAGTGGCGGAGGACATCAACATCTTGGAGCACTTCCTGAAGGGCCTGATGGAGAAGCAAGAGTACTCATTCAGGGTGCGAGCTGTGAACATGGCCGGAGAGAGCGAACCAAGCGAGCCCAGTGACCCAGTGCTCTGCAAAGAGAGACTCAGTAAGTGGATGCTATAAAACAGACACAACCTATCAAACTCTTCAGGGACGTCCACACCAAGAACAACAACAATAATAATATCTTTTTCCAGTCCAAACTACAACTATAATCAGGGTTCCCACGTGTCCTGGAAATCCTGGAAAACCTGGAAATTTAAAGGCTAGTTTCCAAGTCATGGAAACAGTTGGAAATTGATATAAATTACCAAATATACTGGAAATAATATCACTTCTTCTGGAAATGTTTTAAAACCATGAATATAGTGGCTACATTTTACTGTTTGGACACAAATAAAGCGGTGAAAGGTCTATTAGGTGCACTATGTCGTAAATATGATTTTTGATACAGTCAACATATCAGAGGCTAATTGACACATTCAGCATATGACAGTAAATCTTTGTGTTGATCTCCTCAGACCCTCCTTCGGCTCCTCGTTGGCTGGACGTGGTCAGCATCAGCAGGAACAGCGCCGAGTTAAAGTGGACGGTTCCCGAGCGCGACGGAGGCTCCAAAATCACCAACTACGTGGTGGAAAAGCGTGACGTCAGGCGTAAAGGCTGGCAGGTCGTCGACACCACAGTGAAGGAGCTGAAGTACACTGTGACGCCGCTCAACGAAGGATCGCTCTACGTGTTCCGTGTCGCCGCAGAGAACGCCGTGGGTGTTGGACCGTTCTGCGAGCTCACAGACTCTGTGCTGGCCAAAGACACTTTCAGTAAGTCTTAGTCAGGTACATGTTAATTATTTCAATCAGGAGGATGAAGAAAATCTCCATGAACCGCTTTATTGATGATAATAAGATTATTCCCTTTGTTTCAGCCACTCCTGGGCCACCGTACGCCCTTGCCGTTGATGCTGTGAGCAAAAGATACGTGGACCTGCAGTGGGAGGCTCCTAAAAACGACGGTGGCAGACCCATCCTCAGGTAGGTTTTTATTTCAACCAAATCTTTATTAGCAATATTTAACAATAAATACATTCATGACATCCTTATGATGGATTTATCTGCTGCTCCACACACAACAAAACACGATGTCACTATATTTTAGTTTTATATAATACATTTTTTCCCATAGTCTCTAGATGTGTTCAATTAAAAGGATAAAATTTCCGATTTCAGATTAAATCACAGAAGGCAGTGCGATAAAAGTAAATTTTGAGCTTAGATTTGATAGAAGTCATGAAGCGTCTTTACCTTTTGGTGGCTCCACCCTCCAGGTATTCCTTGGAGAAGAAGGAGAAGCTTGGAACCCGCTGGGTGAAATGCGGGAAGACTTCAGGTCCAGACTGTAAGTACAGAGTGACAGACGTCATAGAGGGAACAGAGGTTCAGTTCCAGGTCAGGGCCGAGAACGAGGCTGGTGTTGGCCACCCAAGTGAGCCCACCGAGATCCTCACCATCGAAGATCCAACAGGTGAGCGCAGTAACGAGTAATAGCTAGTTACCAAAATAAGGGAAGGTGTGAGAAGAGTCTAAATCCGTTTGTCCTGTCCTTTCCAGGCACCCCATCACCGCCCGTCGAGCTGCACGTGACCGGAGCCAGCCGTGACTTCCTGTCCATTGCCTGGAAGCCTCCACTGAGAGATGGCGGCTGCCCCATCAGCGGCTACCACATTGAGATGTGTGAGGCCGGGACAGAGAAGTGGATGAGGGTCAACTCTCGGCCAGTGAAGGAGCTGAAGTACCGCGTGGAGGAGGGCGTGGTCCCCGAGAAGGAGTACATCCTCAGAGTGAGGGCCATCAACGCCATCGGAGTCAGCGAGCCCTCTGACATCTCCGAGAACGTTTTCGCCAAAGAATCCGACTGTAAGAGCGTCAACTAGTCACAACGCCGTCAATTAAGCATCACACTTCCTGTGCGACCTTCTGTAAATCATCAAACTGACACTAACAGGCGGATGTTCTGTTTCCAGGTAACCCGACACTGGAATTCCAGACTCTGGATCTTGTTGTTGTGGAAACAGAGAAGCTGCACATCCCAGTTCCTTTCAGAGCCATCCCCTCACCCAGAATCACCTGGCACAAAGACGGCAGAGAGCTGAAGGCCGACGAACGCCTCAGCTTCAGGTCAGTGCGACATTTCCTCTGTTCCAGTCTTTTACATCTGGAGCCTAATTTTTAGGATGAAAAGTAAACATATCAGAACTAAAGACTATACAAAAACTCTGCACCAGCTGAAGTGTTTTTGTTCAATATTCACCAATAAATGATTAATCTGCTGATTATTTTTGCGGCCAATAATCAGCTAATCGTTTAGTCTACACTGGAACCTAATTATTTTTGGCATTATTGCTTAGAAAATGACTTCAGTGGTGTTTCAGCTCTAATTCCATACCATGAATTTAATTTACACTAATCACATTAGTCTAAAAAGGTAATGGATCTGCTTTAGGGTCTTTTGTGGTCTAGTAGTTTTTGTTAGTGTGCGCAGCAGTAGCTGATGGGATTGTTTGTGTTCAACAGGAAGGAGTATGTTTCCTGTCACCTGGAGGTTGAAAGCAGCCTTCACGCCGATGCCGGACAGTACAAAGTGACTCTGGAGAACAAACTAGGAGCTGCCAGCGCCACCATCAACGTCAAAGTCATCGGTATGTAATCACACAGACGTCAGTCTCCTGGCCTCTGAGCTGCAGATTACTCTTTAACTGTCTCTGTCGCTCTGTCTTCAGGTCTTCCTGGTCCCTGTAAGGAAATCCTGGCCTCTGACATCACAAAGAGCTCCTGCAAAGTTACTTGGGATCCTCCAGACTACGATGGCGGCAGCCCGATTCTTCACTACGTCCTGCAGGTCCAAGATAGCAGCATGGTTTTAAACCTGACATTCTTATTTTTCTATTTGTATTATTATTATTTTTTCTGTTCTGTTGTATCTTGAGCAGCTGTAATTTACCCAGTGTGGGATCAATAATCTTATCCGATCAGGACCTGGGTTTGAAAGAAACTATTGCTGTCAAACGATTAAAATATTTAATCGCGATTAAACACATTAATGTCATAGTTAACTCGCAATTAATCGCACATTTTTATCTATTCTAAATGTCCCTTGATTTCTTTTTGTCCCATTATTTTTTCACATTTTAATGCTCTTATCAACATGGAAAAGTGGATCGGCGTGCTTTGTGCAAATGTTGTTTTTATTGAAACAACATTGGCATATACTGTAGTGTTCAATTTCACACTAACATTCTCACTTGGAGCAAATAATCTCTCACACAATGTAACACTGTCCATCAATAAAAGGGTGAAAAAAATACTTTGTCACACAAACAGCCCCTTCAACAGCCCTTTCTAAGGGATCAAAACAGGGCGATACAAAATAAAATTACAAAGTGCAATGTAAGGTAAACTAGGACTCAGCCTATAGTGCAGTTAAACCATGGCTTAATACTTTCCTCAAGTTTTCTTTGAACATAGCAGTCAGGCTACTGCTCTTTATTCACCAGAGGCTCAACCCAGCCTCTTATTTCAGAAAGAATGAACATTAACGGTTACCAATAAAAGGTAAGCCTACTACTTCTTTGCTTTGAGCCAGTTACTCAAACAGACAAGCCTGTTGACATTTTCAGACAACAAGGAATCCATCCATTTCGGCGTCTCGCGCTCGCCATCCACTCAAAACGTAACGTCTACTACTCTTAAACAAGTGTGTGCGGCGTGCCTGTTGTTTTGTTTTCGGTCTAGCTAGATCTAGCCGGTGTGGTGTTGTAGTTTTTCTAACGTTACTAGTTGTTGCAACAGCATGTGAAAAAAACTACAAAGCGTGCTAGGCGTTAATCTCGTGATAAAAAAATTGACGCCGTTAAAATGGGTTTGCGTTATGCTGTTAATAACGGGTTAAACTGACAGCACTAAAAGAAACAGATTTTTCTTTTGTTTATTTGTTTGTTTGTGTGTGCAGCGGCGTGAGGCCGGGAGGAGGACGTATGTCAACATGATGTCCGGAGAGAACAAGGTGAGCTGGAACGTGAAAGACCTCATCCCCAATGGAGAGTACTACTTCAGAGTCCAGGCTGTCAACAAGATCGGAGGAGGAGAGTTTGCTGAGCTCCGCAACCCCGTCATTGCTGAGGACCAGAAACGTATGAAAACATTTCCTGTTTGATATAATGCAAGAAAATGTATTTTGTATTAATTGTTAAAGAGCCACACTGGCACTTTTACAAATAAGTTTGCGGTCAGTCAAACCGAAATCCGTCTCTCGTCCCAGATGCTCCTGACCCACCGGTGGACGTGGAGACCCATAACCCCACATCAAGCACCATCACTCTGACTTGGAAGCCACCCATGTACGACGGTGGCGCCAAGATCATGGGCTACGCCCTGGAGAAGCAGCAGAAGGGAGAGGACAAGTGGGAGAGGTGCAACGACTTCCTGGTGCCTGTTCTGTCCTACACCGTCAGAAGGCTGACGGAGGGCAAGAACTACTCCTTCAGAGTCAAAGCCGAAAACGCCGCCGGGGTTAGCGAGCCGTCACGCAACACGCTATTCGTCAAAGCGTCAGACAGCATCGGTAAGGATGACATCAGTTCTTGAAGACCTCAAAAAAAATGTTTTACTGTCTCATTGCAAGGCAAATGTATTCCTGTAAACTGCCTGTAAAGTCCCGCCCCTTTTTGCTCTGGCTCCAATAACAGTTGAGCAAGCCTCAGTCAGAACCTGTATCGTGAACTTGAAACAAAAGACATAAAAGCAATAAACACAACTTAAGAAGCTGTTTTAAAGGTTGTGTGTCACAGTTCTCATTACAGCAAGCAAATGTTTTGTAGATGTTTCTTTAATAATAATGCTGCTGTGCAGTTTTCAGCTGTATGTTTTGTTAATTCTAATTTTTCGTTCTCTCTCAGATCCTCCGAAGGTTTTCCTGAGTGGCAGCCTGCAGTCCGGTCTCAGCGTAAAGCGAGGCTGTGAGATCTGCCTGAACGCCAACATTTCTGGCGCCCCTTACCCTCAGATCACCTGGTACTGGAACAACCAGGTGATCCGGCCTGAGCCGCTCCGCAAGAGGCCCGAAAAACCCCTGAAGAAGAAGGTAGAGAAGAAGGAAGAGAAGAAAGAAGAGGAGAAGAAGGAGGAGGGAGAGGCCGAGAAGAAAGAAGAGCAGGCTGGAGAGGTGAAGGAAGGAGAAGAGAAGAAGGAAGGAGAGGAGAAGAAAGAGGAGAAGAAGGAAGAGGAGAAGAAGGAGGAGGAGAAGAAGGAAGAGGAGGCAGCAGCGCCTGAGGTGGAGGAGACCGACTACCCGACGATAAACGAACGTCTGACCATCAACAACAGCCACAGGGGCGAGTCCTCTGTGGTCATCAAGGACTCGATCCGCGCCGACCACGGTGTCTACATGGTGAAGGTGGAGAACGACCACGGCATCGCCTCGGCAACCTGCGAGGTCAACGTGCTCGGTGAGAATTCTTCTTTTTTCTGTGTTTAATGTCAGAAAAAAAATACATATCCATGCATTTCTAAAAACATACACAACTTTTAATGAAAAAAAGAATGAATTATCCTAAAAATGCACTACATTTACATCCCGGTACATATATCCCGGTATATATAGGAATTAGGGGTACATAACTAGAGCTGAAACAATTTGTCAATAAATCTTATTTATATATTTTGATAATTGTTTAATCAATTAAGCCATTTTTCAAGTAAAAATACCAAATATTGTTTTGTCTATTGATTGGACAAAACAAGCCATCAAGCTTCAGGAAATGATGATGAGAATAATAATTTTCCCTTTTTTATGATATGTTATAGACAAAATTATTTATTGATTAATTGAGAAAATAGCAGATTTGCCATTTTTGAAATTAGAAATTTGTGATTTTTAACATATTTAGGTAAATTACTCAATAAAATAAGTGATTATGAGTTTCAACAGCAGACATGTGAAATTAAATTATGAAATGAAGTATGAATAAATTATGGCGTACCCCTGGGACCCATCCTCGGACCTCTCCTGTTCAGATGTATACAGACGATACTGTAATTTATGCAACTAAAAATCAAGCTGTTTCTAAACTCAGTGCAACGATTAATGTAAATGTAACTAAATGGCTTGATGGTTCACACATATTACTTAATGTAAAGAAAAAAATGTCTTTACAAAGGCACACTGTATATAATCCCATGTCTGGACAGATCATCCAAGTAGTCCTCGTTCAAACATTTATAGTATCCTCCAATATAAAGACCTACTGTAGCTTTTAGATATTTCATTTCATTCTTTTTTCTGTCTGCAGATACTCCTGGGCCTCCTGTGAACTTCAAATTTGAGGAAGTGAGGAAGAACTCTGTTATCTGCAAGTGGGATCCTCCTCTGGACGATGGCGGCAGTGAGATCCTCAACTACACTCTGGAGAAGAAGGACAACTCAAAGCTGGAGATCGGCTGGAGCTGCGTCACCTCCACACTGAGAGGTTGCCGCTACCTGGTGCCCAAACTCATCGAGAAAAAGGAGTACATCTTCAGGGTTGTGGCTGAGAACAAGTTTGGTGCTGGTCCATACTGCATCTCCAAACCACTCATCGCCAAGAATCCTTTCGGTATGGTATTATTTATTATTACTCCTGTTTATGCCAAGTCTGTTTTACATATGTGACTTTTGCTTTAACAAATACATTTTCAAATAGTTATTAATAAATTCTTCTTACTGAAAGCTTACATTGTTTGTGAGTATCTATAATATTACATTTTTTTTGCTTACCCTGTGTGGTAAATCACTACTTAACTTATGTAGACTTGCCACTGTTGTTAGCTTACTACTCACTCCCTAATAATATATTTTTTTCTGGCATTAAAAGGGCAAAAAAAAACATGGAAAAAAACAAAGAAGAAAACTCAACATGAATCGAGTCTGACTTAATTTTTTTCTGCTGTCTCTTCCGTTCGTTCTCCTCAGAACCTCCTGAGGCTCCTGACAAGCCGGAGATTGATGACATTACAGCCCACAGCATGCTGGTCACATGGAACGAGCCAAACGACAACGGCAGCCCCATCTTGGGATACTGGGTGGAGCGCCGTGAGATCAACAGTTCGCACTGGGCACGTGTCAACAGGTGGGGAAACACAAAGACTTTATTTTCTCTATTGAGACTCACACTCAAAAAGTTGGTATTGACTTAATTTTACTAAAAATATATTTGCCAGTTTTCTGAATGTTCCCTTCTGTCCTGCTCTTCAGGAACATCGTCAATGACACTGAGCTGAATGTTGAAGGTCTACTGGAGGGTCTGACTTACATCTTCAGGGTGGCGGCTGAAAACCAAGCCGGACCTGGAAAGTTCAGTCCCCCCTCCGAACCCAAGACAGCCCAGGCTCCGATCCGTACGTAAACTGTTTAATACTTGTGTTCAGTATGACTCTGATTAAATACTGCTATAGACAGTACTCAGAAAACTCGAATCATGAACAGGATGAATTATGTCCATCGAAATATAGTCAGTCCCAGAGTTAACATGTACCATCTATGTTTATTTGACACTTCAGTACCTCCTGGACCTCCAGTTGCCCGAGTGGTGACAACCACCGACCACTCCATTGACGTGGAATGGGACCCACCTGTTGACAACGGTGGAGGAGACATCCTGGGATACCACGTGGATAAGGTCAGATCAAGTCACTTGATACTTTTTCAGCTTTACTTACATTTGTTTTCAGCCTCCTACCTCGCAGTAGCTGCAGATTCAAATGTGATGAATCAGACTTTCTCAACTCAAGAACCTAACTGTCTTGATTTCAATTGAGACAAATGTTTGCTCTCCGGTGTTCTTCAGGCCGTGGCTGGGAGCAAGGACTGGTCCAGGTCTACAGAACGTCCCTGGAAGAACCGCGCCTTCACTGTCTATGGAGTTCGTGAGGGAGCCAAGTATCTGGTCAGAGTCATTGCCTGCAATGCTGCTGGAGAGGGAACACCAGGATTCACAGAGTCTGTGTTCGTCAGGAATCCTGCAGGTCAGTAGAAGAAAATAAAGAGACTGAAATTGGGATCGCTAGATCAATTGCTGTCTGATTCAATGTCAATGGAAATCTTAAAGCTTTTTTTGTCGTTGTTGGCTTACCTCCTTGGCTGCTGATTGCCTTCCACAGAGGTGCCTCTGATTGAACTGGAACTGTCCATCAAGAATGGTGTGATAATCAGAGCTGGAGAGATACTCCGTGTACCTGCTACAGTCACAGGTAAACCATACCCGTCCATCACCTGGACCAAAGACGATGCCAAACCTGACAAAGACCGTGTGGAGATCCTCACTGAGGGCAACGACAGCGTTGTTTCAATCAAGAAAGCTCAGAGGAAGGACAGTGGCAAATACCACATCTCTGCTTGCAACCCCAGTGGCATTAAGGGTGCTTCCATCAGAGTGGAGGTCATGGGTGAGTGGAAGTTGAGGAATACAGGGCGGGACTTAATAATAAGACTTGACAGTTAACTTGCAATTAATTGATGCTATGAAATAAAAATGAACACAGAGGGATTATTTTGTTTTACTTTCAGATGTCCCCGGACCCATCACAGACCTGAAGCCTGTTGTTGTCACTCGCAAGATGATCTTCTTGAACTGGGATGACCCAGAGGATGACGGAGGTAGCGACCTGACCGGCTTCATTGTGGAGCGAAGAGATGCCAAGATGCACACATGGAGGCAGCCTGTTGAAACTGCCTCATCCAAGTGTGAATGCGTGGGCATAATGGAGGGACAGGAGTACTTCTTCCGGGTCATCGCCAAGAACAAGTATGGCATGGGCCCGCCCGTTGAGCTGGGACCCATTAAGGCTGTGGACCCACAGGGTGAGTCCTAAAATTGCTTGATTTTGATTCGGAAATAAATGTCTAGTATTATTCCTTGCGAGGAGTCTGAAGACTTCAGAAGTAATCTTGGTAGAAAATTGGATTTCTACTTACTAATCATTGTTGTTGTGGTTATGCAGGCCCACCATCATACCCCGAGAAGTTCCACTACACTGAACGCACCAAGAACTCCATCACATTTTCTTGGAAGCCACCACGTAATGATGGTGGCAGCCCTGTCATCGGCTACTTTATTGAGAAGAAGAGGCAGGACCAGCAGGCCTTCGAGCCCTGCAACACAGTGATTTGCCCCAACATGACCATGACCGTGGAGGGTCTGGAGGAGGACTGGATGTATGAGTTCAGGATCAAATGCGCCAACCTAATCGGAGAGAGCGAGCCATCCATCCCGTTAACTGTGGTCATCCAAGACGATGAAGGTAAGACTGAATGTTTGAAATAGTCTGTTTCTTTATTCAAGAAAGAAAAAATTTGATGAAATTATTACAGATGCTAATGGTGCACACTAGCGTTTTTCACTTTGTGCTGATTTGTTCCTATCCTTCTCAGTGTCTCCTGAGGTCCACATGCTGAAGCACTTCAAGGGCGACTCCATTACCGTGAAGAAGGGTGAGCCCATTGAGATCCCTGCTGATGTCCTCGGCCTGCCCATCCCCAAGGTCGAGTGGACCAAGGATGACGTACTGATTGACACGCCCACCGAGGCTCTGCTGATAGAGACAGTAGATACTGGCAGGATGAACTGCAAGACCACACTGTCCATCCCAACAGCCAACAGAAGGGACCGTGGCAGCTATACTGTGTCTGCCTCCAACAACATGGGCTCAGCCAAGCACACCATCTTTGTCATGGTTCTAGGTAGGTTGAAACATGTCACTGACTCAATCAAAGACAGAAAAGACAGGATGTGTTTATTAGTATTTACAATATAGTATGTACTAAATGTATTTTGCTCTCCTCAGACCGGCCACTTCCACCCAGGAATATCACAGTGTCTAACATTAGGGCAGAATCTTGCTACCTCCAGTGGGACGCACCACTGGATAATGGTGGCAGCGAACTAACCAACTACATTGTTGAGAGGAAGGACGTGGTAACAGAGGAGCCAGAGCTGGAAGAGGGACAGGAAGCTCCTCCGGAACCACAGTGGGTGGAGGTTACCAACAGCATAATTGAGAAGAAATACGGGGTATGTCTTCATAACAACAACAATAATGATAATGATAACGGGATTGTCATAGGCCTGTAAAGCCCTTACCCCTTTACTCTAATGGTAACTCCACCTCCCCCTCCCTCAGGTATGGAACCTAGAGACCAACAAGACCTACCTGTTCCGGGTCAGAGCCGAGAATCGCTACGGCAAATCTGACCCCTGCTCAACAGAAGAAGTCCAGATCACAGATCCATTTGGCCTTCCCGGGCCACCGGAGAAACCAACCGTTGCAGAATACTCCAAGACCTCCATGACCCTAAACTGGGAGCCACCCAGGGACAACGGCGGCTCTATGATTATTGGTTACTGGCTGGAGAAGAGGGAGAAAGGCACCGACTACTGGGCCAGAGTCAACAAGATGCCGGTTACCAAGAGGGGCATGAAAGGCTGGGAATACCAGGTAAGCTGCTATGGGGTTGTTTCTGTGTTAGCATAGAATTTATTTTTCAAATTGAATTTAAATTATTGCCTTAGTGTTTACAGCTCCAAATTTCACTGATTAAAGAAACGTCTTTGTAGTGTAAGATCTGAAATTTGTGAACCTTCTACAAAGAACCTCAGGATATACCCAAGCAGACCTTTAGAAAGGATGGTCCTTCATAGACCTTTAGGCTGGTGTGGTAGAGACCTTTGGGAAGGTCCATCACAAACTTTTAGTAAATTCCATTATAGCCCTTAAAAAGGGTATGTCAAAGACCATTAAGAAGGTCCTTTGAGACCTTCAAGATGATCTCTCACAGACCCTTAGGATGATCCCTCACAGACCTTCAGAACGGAAGGTCACAGTCCTTTAGGAATGTCTATTGAATCCCCTCATCTTTTTTGTGTCTCTCAGGTGACTCGTCTGTTTGAAGGAACAGAGTATGAGTTCAGGGTTGCTGCCTGCAACTCTGCAGGAACTGGACCATTCAGTGGACCTTCCGACTCTGCCTTCGCTGTCGATCCAATCAGTGAGTACAAAGCAACAGCCTTCTCCTAATAGTTCTACATAGTCCTACATAAATCCTTCTTCCTCTGTATTTTGAAAGATGATAAGTTAGATTTTCCTTGGACACTATTTTTACAAACTGCTGCTCTCCCCTCCAGCTCCTCCAAGCATGCCCGCTGCTCCTGAGGTGGTCGATAAGACAAAGTACAGTGTCACCCTGTCCTGGAAGCCACCAGAGAGGGACGGAGGAAGCCCCATCAAGGGTTACATCATCCAGATCCAGGGTGAGGGCACATCAGAGTGGATGAGTGTGAACGACCCAGAATCACCGCACCCCACCACTGAGTTCACTGTGCCCAACCTCCGTGCGCTGAAACGCCACCGCTTCAGGATCATCGCTGTCAACGATATCGGCGAGTCCGACCCCAGCCCCCGCACTAGCGAGGTTCTGATTGAAGACGTCCAGCGTATGTCCTACTTTAAAGTCTTTAAAGTAACTTTCATCATTGTCTGAAGGTATTTCTATCCTTTACTGATGTTTCCTCCAATATTTCTTACTCTATAGTTGCACCTTCCATCAATATTGACGTAGTCGTAGATGATCTGCTGTGCATCCGTGCTGGAGATCCAATCAGGATCCCCGCCACCATCAAGGGCCGCCCTGCTCCCAAAGTAACCTGGGACTTTACTGGCAAAGCCAAGTCCCACAAGAAGAACAAACTGCACACACTGCCTGTGGATTCCGAGGTGAGACCCAACACAGCAACACAATGATTCCAGCAAAATCTCCTTTTCACTATACTTTTATGTGATAAAACAATGTGTTTGTGAAGCAATGTTCAGTAAAGGATTTCATACAACCAACCAATACAAAGAAAGAATGTAATTATAACACTCCTGCTTTTGATTTTTAAATTATATGTTTAAAAGGATACTATATTCTATAAAGATCAGTTGTGATCATGTTTTATGGATTTTAGTCTTATTTTCTCATTTTCTTTTTTGTGTATTCAGATTGAGTCCACTGACACCACGTCCATTGTGACAGTCCCTGTTAGTCTGAGGAGCCATTCTGGACGTTACACCATCACTGCCAAGAACAAGTCCGGACAGAAACACGTCAATGTCAGAGTCATCGTCCTTGGTATGTCTATGTTGTTTGTATACAGACCTGGACCTTGCATACATCCCTAAATTGTTGCACTTCAAACCTGAGTTGTTTTTTTCTCTAAATGAATCACAGTGGCAGAGTCTTATGATGGTATGTTGGGGTCATTGTTTTGTTGCTTTTGGATCTTTTTGACTGTAATTCTTTCCTGGGGGCAGACGTCCCTGGAGCTCCAAAGGAGCTGAGGGTTACTGACATCACCCGTGCGACAATGAGGCTTATCTGGAAACTCCCTGACACTGACGGAGGAGAGAGAATCAAGAGCTACTTTATTGAGAAGAAATGTATCACTGACAAGGCCTGGACAAAGGTAAACATTACTCAGTCCATTTCTCAATTTGTCTCAATTTGTTCATGATATACATCCACCAGGATGTGATTAGCCTAGCTTAACACAAAGACTGAAAGCTAGGACAACTGCTAAGCCTAGCTTAATCAAAACCAAACACTTTACAACTTAACAAAATGTCTGTGGTCTATTAAAGGAAATATTGAGTATTTTTGTGATTTATTAACTTATGGATTGATTGATTTGTCATCAGGTGAATGCAGCCTGTGCCAGCCAAGCCTACGTGGTTCCAGGCCTGCTAGAAGGTCAGGACTACCTGTTCAGGGTCCGAGCTGAGAACAGACTTGGATTCGGCCCATTCACTGTCACCACTGAACCTGTCCGGGCCAGAGACCCCATCTGTAAGGACAGACCTACTATTCCAACTACATACATACAGCAAAAACTCTCAAAAACTCACTGGAATTGTCCTCACGCTAATCTTCCTCTGCCTCCTCCTCAGACCCACCCGACCCCCCCACCAAGGTGAAGGTCAACCTGGTGACAAAGAACACCGTTACATTGACCTGGGAGGCTCCCAAAAACAATGGTGGCTCTCCAGTGAAGCATTACATCATTGAGCGTTTGAGCTGGGACACCAGTGGCAAGGAGAAGGAGACCTGGAAGCAGTGCAACAAGAGAGAAGTGGAGGAACTCACCTTTGTGGTTGAGGACCTGAAGGAGGTCAGTCTTCAAAGGATCACCACCTCTCACTTTGCTACTTCCTGCCTTCATTAATTATTAATCATTAAGACATTATTGATTGTACTTACTGCTGTTGATCTACAGGGAGCAGAATATGAGTTCAGAGTAAAAGCTGTGAACGCTGCTGGACCCAGCCGACCCTCTGCCACCGCTGGACCCCTGGTCATCAAGGATCAGACATGTGAGTGATAGGCTGCTCAAAAACCTGTTTCATCTTCTTCAGCTCAAACTGTACAAGCACAAGTTAAATATTTTCATATCGCAGTGGACAGAAGTTTAAAATTGCATGTTTCTGATATACAAGTGGCTCATGAACATCTGGGACTGTGAGCCTCAGAAAGAATTTAAAACATATTAGCTATAAGCTGTTGGCCTTTGTTTCTGCAGGTGCTCCCACCATTGAGCTGCGTGAGGCCATGGAGGGTGAGGAGGGCTGTGATGTCAGCATTGTGGCGAAGGTGAGCGGCTGTCCGTTCCCCACACTCACCTGGCAGAAAGCCAGCCTGGCCAAACCTGAGGAGAAGGCTGCTGTCAAGTACGACCAGCACATCAACAAACTGGTGACCCAGGACAAGTGCACGCTGCTAATCCAGCAGGCCAGCAGGAACGACAGCGCCCTCTTCAGCCTGACGGCAAGCAACAGCCTGGGCACCGTCACCAAGGACATCAAGCTCTCCGTGCTTGGTGAAGAACACGAATACTTAACATGCCGTCATTTAAATGAAGTTTTATTGCTGGAATGATTAGTTTTTGTTAAGCTCCTCCCTCAAAAAAGTATTGTTCAATACATGGCGCTGTAGTAAGAAATGTTCACTGATACAGAAATGGGTTTTTCTGCACTGCAATAATTAGCATTTCCGGGTAGCTAGCTTACCACCTACAACAGTAACCGAACATTACTTATAATAATTAGCCAATTAGCTAGTTGTAGGGTTGTAAAAAAATAACCACATCCCACTCCTGGAGGATCTTCACTGATTATTTTGGATTTGAGGAAGTTTACACTCCAACAACTCCAGCTAACGTTAGTCGATATTGTCACGTTTGTAACATTAAAAGCAAACCCCTAGTAGTGAAGCATAAATCTAACCTCTGTCCTTCGTATCCAGTAAAAACACATTATATTACCAGAGACCAAAATCTTTATGCTTAATCATAAAACCAATGTGACTCACCCTCTCTCCCTCCCTCCCCCTGCAGGACCTCCCGGCCCTCCTGTCGCACCCCTCAAGTTCACTGAGGTGTTTGCGGAGAGGATTGGCCTGGCCTGGAACCCTCCCGCAGACGATGGTGGATCCAAGATCACCAACTACGTGGTTGAGAAGCGCGAGGAAAACAGGAAGTCCTGGGTCCATGTCTCCAATGACCCCAAGGAATGCGCCTACGTGGTGACACGCCTCACTGAGAACCACGAGTACGAGTTCAGAGTCATGGCCCAGAACAAGTTCGGAGTTGGGCCTCCGCTGGTCAGCGAGCCGGAGAAAGCCAGAAACCTCTTCAGTAAGTTTACTTGTCAGATTATAGATATTATATTAGTTAGAAGTTATTACTGAGATTATTATTTGTTATTTTAAACAGTCAAAGTAAAACAGATTATTGATGACTGTCCCGTCCTCTTGCAGCCGTCCCGGGTCAATGTGAGAAACCAACCGTGACTGACGTCTGTCTGGAGTCGATGACCGTCAACTGGGATGAGCCCAAGTACGATGGCGGCTCCTCCATCACCGGCTACATCATCGAGAAGAAGGAGACCACCTCCAAGCGCTGGGCCCGCGTCAACCGCGACCCGATCCGAGCGCTGCCACTGGGCAACAACTGGGACGTCACCGGCCTGTTGGAAGGCGCCATGTACCAGTTCAGAGTCATTGCTGTCAACGCTGCTGGCTGTGGTCTGCCCAGCCTGCCCTCCGACCCTGTACTCTGCAGAGACCCCATCAGTGAGTGCAGCGCCATTATTTCAGCTTTCATTTTATTATTAAAGAGACAGGTTCTTCAAGCTCAATAAAGTACATGATCTTGTAACATGATCATGTAAATATATTAAATTATGACTTCTAGAAGTCTGTTCTGATAATGTTGATAGAAAACTTACAGCATTTATCTGTGTGTGTGTGTGTGTGTGTGTGTGTGTGTGTGTGTGTGTGTGATCAGAGCCTCCTGGACCACCCATCCCGAAGGTGACGGACTGGACGAAGTCGACGGTGGAGCTGGAGTGGATCCCTCCTGTGTTGGACGGAGGGTCAAAGGTCACAGGCTACATTGTGGAGTACAAGGAGGTGAACAAGGAGGAGGAGGAGAAGAAAGCTCAAAGGAGGCTGCTGCTGAGTGACGCTGATGAGGAGAAGGAGCCCGAGGCCGAGGAGACATGGGAGAAGGTAAGAAAAACAAAACTGTAACAGCTCCAAATGTCTCATCCAGTTTTCTGTCACTCATTCCTTTACTGTGCAGTTTTTTCCTCACCTTAAATCCTACCATTACAGTAAAGTAGCTTCATAGTTTTAATATTCCTTTTTTTAGGGATCCCTTAAAAAATGAACAGATCAAACAAAAGCAAAAGCTCCTGAGCATTGCTGATTATTAGTTTTTGTCGCTTTCCAGGGGAAGGACACAGAGATCAGAGGAACCAAGTTCGTGGTGGCCGGTCTGAAGGAAGGCGGTCTGTACCGCTTCAGAGTCCTAGCTGTGAACGCCGCTGGAGTCGGAGAACCAGGATTCGTGGCTGAGCTGATCGAGGTCAAAGACAGAACAAGTAAGAATCTGATCCACATAAGAGCAGGAAGTCTGGACTTTTGTTTTTAGCACCAGGGGACACAGACAGAAATTATATATAGTTAACAGAAATGTACACAGTAAATAAATTTAAGGTTTGGATAGATTTCATATTTTAGTGTGGCAGTAATGTAATGCACTGGATCCATCAATTAATAACAATAACAGTAGAGAACAATTGATCTGTTGAGGCCAGATTCATGTGATTTTGCAAGAAGTAGGATCAAATTGATGATATAGTATTGTATTCTTTTGGTAGAAGAGTAAGAATAAAATACATACACTGTAAGAAAACGACACATTTTAATATGAAAAGGTAAAATCAGAAACAATATATTGGGATGTAAAAGCACAAATATCCATATTCCTAAAAGAACAAGACTAAAATAAATGACATCTTCTGGAGCCAGTTGACAAATTTTACGTCACCTCATCCTTCTCCAGTTCCTCCTGAGATGGACCTGGATGCCTCAGTGAAGGAGAAGATCGTGGTCCACGCCGGTGGCACCATACGCATCATCGCCTACGTGTCCGGCAAACCCGCGCCACAGATCACCTGGTGCCGTGACGACGCCGAGGTGCCCAAAGAGGCCGTGGTAGAGAAAACAGGCATATCCAATTCACTGATCATCAAGAACTGCAGGCGCCAACACCAGGGCATCTACACCCTGAGCGCCAAGAACGAAGGAGGAGAGAGGAAAAAGGCCGTCATTGTCGAGGTCCTGGGTGAGTCATCAGAGTCTTTAATAGTAAATAGAACAAGGAATCTGGTAAACCAAAAGGAGTATATTATTTACAGATGATTATTTTGTTCTGGTAAGAATTCCAAATAACGTTTGTATACAGTGGAAAAATTGGCAGGATTTTAAGAAATGAACACCAAATTAAAGTAAAACAAAATATATAATCTTCTGGAATCATTTAATTAACTCAAATGACAATAAAAGTAGAAAGTAGAAGTTGGAAAAGTTGAGAGAGTGTCTGAAATTAAATTTCTTTAACTAATAGTAGATAAGTAATGATGCTTGAAGCCACGTACAATTGATCAAATTAAAATGTAATATTATATGAGGTTAAGTTATAAACTATGGTTTATACATAGGATTACCAGGGGATGACACCACAGTAACACCACATCTTAACAAGTGACTTCAATCTGTTTTCCTACATATAAATGATGCACCAAGCTGCTTTACTTGACATGCAACTTCCCTCTGAGGTATGGATATATTTATTCAAACTGTCTTACCAGTCTCTGACTTTCTGTCCAATCCCTCCTCCCTCCAGACGTCCCCGGACCAGTCGGCCTTCCCTTTGCTGGCGAGAATCTGACCAACGACTCCTGCAAACTGACCTGGTACTCCCCTGAGGATGACGGTGGCTCTGCCATCACCAACTACATCATCGAGAAGAGGGAGTCGGACCGCATGGGCTGGACGTCGGTGTCATACACTGTCACAAGGAACAACGCTGTGGTGCAGGGACTCATTGACGGCAAGGGCTACTTCTTCAGGATCGCAGCCGAGAACATCATCGGAATGGGACCTTTCATCGAGACCGACAAAATGGTTCTCATCAAGGACCCTATCTGTAAGTCAGACACACATTATATCAATATGCAGTCAGTGAAAATGTCTGTACCGAATCCCTAAAGTAATGATCTTAAATTTGCATATCAGATCATTTCTATAGAATTATTTGAAAGTATTAAAGTATTTGTTTCATATGTTATTTTATAAGTTTTCTTACTACAAGGAACTTGTCACATTTAGTGTTTATTTATTATATTTAATTTTATTGAAGCCAATACAGCCTCGACAGTAGTTGAATAAAAGAAAATAGCTATAAAGAGCTTGTGTCTTCTGCAGCTGTCCCGGAGCGTCCAGAGGACTTGATTATTACCGCTGTTACCAAGGACTCCATCTCTGTCACCTGGAGACCGCCCAAGTACGACGGCGGTGCTGAGGTGACCGAGTACGTCCTCGAGTCCCGCATGATCGGCCGGGACACCTTTGTACGAATAGGTGCAGAGGACAAGCTGATGGACAAGAAGTTCACACTGACAGGGCTGAAAGATGGCTCGAGCCACGAGTTCAGAGTCTCTGCCATCAACCAGGTGGGGCAGGGCAAAACGTCCTTTGCCACCAAACCTGTCCAGTGCAAGGACGAGCTTGGTGAGTGATGCAACACGACAACAACATAATTTATTTTATTAAAAAGATGAAACCTGTTTGACTGAAACAACATACTGTGTTTTACCCGTGCAGTCAATGGAAAATGAAGATGACCTTTCTCTTAGCTTTATGATGCATTTGATAACTGGTCAAATTTTGGGAAACAAAAAGCGACATATACATACATACATTTTAAGTTAGCAAATGTTGGCAAAATGATAGCAAATTAGCTAGCTAATCCATAATTAGTAATCATTAGCTAGCAAGTTACATCTGATAGCTAATAGCAAAATGGGATGTGATTGGCTCGCTAACATTAGCTAACTTAAGATGTGACTATATACAGTATATGTCCCTTTTATTTTTGAACCATCTTCAAAATGTGGTTGTCTTTTTTTAACATAGATTAGCTTAGCACGTAGCATATCTAAGTACAAAGAATAAGGAAGTTGACCGAGGTTCCAAAAGGTGCGGGACTTAGAAAGGGTTATAGACTGAAATTCTGAACGATAACACTAGTGAGTCATTACTCATATATACTGCATCAAAAACATCACATATGCATAATAAAAAAGGAGTAATGTATAAAATGTCTAACTGTTGTCGACCCTCAGAACCACCTACTCTGGACCTGGACTTCAGGGACAAGATGATGGTGAAGGTAGGAGACAGCTGCACACTGTCGGGACGCTACACTGGAAAACCCACCCCGGCTATCACCTGGACGAAGAATGATGAGGAGCTGAAGGCGGATGAGGAGATCGGCCTCCACAGCACCGGCCACCACCTCAGCCTCAACATCAGCAAGGCCAAGAGAGAGCACAGTGGCCGCTACTGCGTCAGCGTGGAAAACGCCGCCGGACCTCGCACAGGAATCTGCACCATCACCGTGGTTGGTGAGTCGCTGCTCCACTCAAGCTCAAAGCAAATTAACGGACTTCTCATGGATGTTTTAGTGTCAGCACTGAAGGATTTCGTATGTACAACAAGATATATTGAGCACTTCAGCACCTAAAAGCTGAAAGGAATGTCATTGACAAATCTGCAGCAATATTTCTATCACTCCTCAGATTATTAAGCAAGATATGAGGGATAACATAGTTGGGAAATAAAAACTCAATATGACTTGAAATTCAAAATTCAATTGATGGACAAAAAACGATATCAGTGCCATACTCCAATATAATTCCAGATTTTTAAACCAAATGATATTCAAAGTGTAAAAACATAGAAAGTCACCTGTATAAATGCTTCCTCCTGTCAGACCGTCCTCAGCCTCCGGAGGGCCCCGTGGTCTTCAACGAGGTCTACAGGAACTACATGGTGATCTCCTGGAACCCTCCTCTGGATGACGGAGGCTGCGCTGTCTCCAACTACATCATCGAGAAGAGAGACACCAACAGAGACCTGTGGATGCCTGTCACCTCGTCCTGCACCAGGACCTCCTGCAAGGTGGGCAGATCAGCACTGAAATGCTCAGAGGAAAAGATTAACTTGAGATCACTTGAGGTCAACTATTTAATTTACCAAAAATTTTAAAGGCTTCACCAGCAAGAAAAGAGACTTAGGCAACCAACAACTGCAAACAGGCTCAACAACAATACATACTGTCATGTTCCAGATGCTGGTTATTTGTAGGTATAAAAATTGGTAAAATCCAGTGAATATTGGACTGATTTTATATAATGCATCAATACTAGTAATGTTACAATACATTTCTGTGTCAGAGTTTCAGAATTGATATGAAAACAATACTTTAAAACCCTTCTTTTAATTTAATAAAAGAGTTAAATATTCACAAATGTTACAAAGGTACAAGCAACTGTACAAGAATTAAAAGACAAATTTAAAGTTTTAGTTAGTCTTAAACTGAAATAAGGAACTATCTGATCTATTTCTGGACCGTCGACAATATTAGAAATTTGTGATTTAGATGTTTTATTTCAGATTGTTTTGATACTCAGTTCTATGGACACATTTTAATTGCCACTGAAAGAGTATTGAGAGTGAGAAACTCTTCAGTAACTCTTCAGTGCTGATGTTTGCATCCTGATGTCTGTTTTTTCAGGTGCCGAAGCTGATCGAGGGTCGTGAATACATCATCAGGATCATGGCTCAGAACATCTACGGCATTAGCGACCCCTTGCTGTCTGCAGAGACCAAGGCTAGAGACGTCTTCAGTAAGTCCTTACAAATAGACTAACACATAAACTGCCAAAGAGTCCATTCTGAAAGAGTTTTAACCAACAGCAGCAAGTAGTAAAGATGACAAGCAAGTTGTCTGACGAATGCAACTGTTTGGTTTCTATTACAGAGGTGCCCGACGCTCCTAAACAGCCCACAGTGAAGGAAGTTTACCACGACTCCGCCCTCATCAGCTGGGAGCCTCCTGCCGACGGAGGAAAACCAATCACAGGCTACATCGTGGAGAGGAAGGAGACCATGGCCAACAGGTACACAAACACACACACACAGCACTAGAAACCTATAGTTTCTAAGGGTCAGGGTCATGCTTTGGAGGTTTTCCAAGCACATGCAACTGGGAGGAGATACCGGGGGAGACACAGAATTCGCTGCAGGGATTATATATCTCATCTTGCCTGGGAACACCGAGAGGGACTGGAGAGAGGGAATACCCTGCTTAACCTGCTGTCACTTCAACCCGATTTAATGGAAGAACATGGACTGATGGATGAATAGATAATAGATTTGCTGAGAATGTTTCTGCTTTTAGGTGGGTTCGCTGCAACACAGAGAGAATCTTTCCGAAGGTGGAGTACTGGGTAACGGAGCTGCTGCAAGGTTGTGAGTACGAGTTCAGAGTCAGCGCTGAGAACGTGGTGGGAGCCGGAGACCCGAGCCCGCCATCCAAGCCCGTCTTCGCCAAAGATCCCATTGGTAAGTTCAGCTTTTAAAACATTTCATTTTTATTTTATTGCTATTACTGTGTGAACTCACTACAATAATTCCTCCCTCTCCTTTGCCACAGTGAAACCCGGTCCACCAGTGAAGTTCCAGACCATCGACTTTACCAAGGAATCTGTGACTCTGTCCTGGCAGCCTCCCACTGACACCGGCAGAGGAAAGATCTTAGGATATCTACTGGAGTTCCAGAAGGCTGGAGAGGAGGAGTGGAGCAAGGTGAGGCAGTTGTTCAATTAACATTACGGCTGCTGCCCAGAGGACCCCGTGATCTCTCTAAATCTTAAGTGAAATGTGATATGGAACTCTTGTCCTGCTGCCGTCCCCAGGTGAACCAGACTCCTGACTCCTGCCAGGAGACCAAATTTAAAGTGATCAACCTGGATGATGGTTCTCTGTACCGCTTCAGAGTCATGGCTGTCAACGCTGCTGGAGAGTCCGACCCGGCTAGCCTTAAGGAGCCAATCAGAGTGATGGACAGACTTGGTGAGTCATCAATATCTGAACCAGCTTGGAACTCTGATTTTAAGAAGTACTCCTTACATCAGATTCATTAATGATCAGCAATTCCCACTAATTCACCTGTAAATGTCTCTCACGTTCTTCTACACCCGTGTCCTCCCCTCAGAGCCCCCAGAGCTGATTCTGGACGCTGGAATGACCCGGGAGGTGAAGGCCATGGCTGGCACTCACATCACACTGATGGCCACTATCAATGGCGTTCCATTCCCCACCGTCACCTGGAAGAAGAATGACGCCGATGTGCCCACGAGGGCAGACATTGAGACAAACCAGGCAGGCACCAAGCTGGAGATGAGGTTCTGTAACCGTGGTGACTGTGGAGACTACACCCTCACTGTGGAGAACCCTGCTGGATCCAAGACTGCCACCTGCACCGTTCTGGTCTTTGGTAAGAATTTTTAGCTTGAATACATGAGCGTGATTCACTATCACACTAATACTATATTTGCTTTGATCAGTTGCTCTGTGATTGATATGTGACGTTCCTTTTCTGCAGACAAACCTGGTCCCATCCAGCACCTCCGGGTGTCTGACATCAGGTGTGACTCTGCCTACCTGTCCTGGAAGGACCCAGAGGACAACGGTGGTGCCCGCATCACAAACTTTGTGGTAGAGAAGAAAGACACTGCAGCCACTCAGTGGGTCCCTGTCTGCTCCACATCCAAGAAACGCAGCATGATGCTGAAGCACCTGATGGAGGGCACATCCTACTCATTTAGAGTTGCTGCTGAGAACCAGTACGGCCGCAGCGAATACATTGAGACGCCAAAGGCCATCAAGGCAATGAACCCACTCTGTGAGTTACAACACAGCAATCACTTAATCAGCCGATTACGTTGTACTGAGAATTGTGTTTTAACACATAGAAAACAAATACAAATATAATACTCACAGGATAAACCTCTTTTTTTCCAAGAGGTTGCAACAATAGAACAAAATGGATGTTTCAGCACACATAATTGGGTTTGCCATAAAGGAAAAAGTATTTTCAGATTTGTATGGCATTTTCAATGTACTTTGCTTCTCAAAAGCATTTGTCACTCAACAAAAGCAATACAACAAATGTATTACGAATCAATCTCTTTAGGTGGCAGGGTGGTGGAAGTGATGATGTGTATGTCTATGTTGTTAATGCTCAATCTCTCCAGTTCATACCTGAATGTCTTTTCCTCTGTCCCTTCAGTCCCTCCTGGTCCTCCCAAAGACCTGCACCACACCGACGTGGACAAGACTGAGGTGTGGTTGGTCTGGAACTGGCCAGATCGCAATGGAGGAAGTGAGATCACAGGATTCCTGGTGGAGTATCAGGAAGAGGGAGAGAGGGAGTGGGACGAGTGGAAGACCGTCAGCATCCCTGAGAGTCATGTGACTGGCCTGGAAGAAGGAAAGACATACCGCTTCAGAGTGAGGGCTGAGAATGCCATTGGCCTCAGCAGACCCGACACCACTGTGCCTATCCTCTGCCAGGAAAAACTAGGTGAGATACAGGATGAAACCCCAGAACATAGTGTTCTAGTTTTTCATTCTCAATTAAAATTCACCAATCCTTTCTGTACCATCAACATTGGTGCAGATGTAGCTCTTGTTATAGTCCATATTAGCAAAATAATGTGCCTTGAATTGGTATTTGGTATCAGCCAAACCACTTAACGTTGGTGATAAATTATTATATTATACTATTTCATTTTATTTGATCATGATACGTGTAATAACACTGGGTAACCACCACTGTCTGCATGTCCACAGTGCCTCCAATCGTCGAGGTGGACGTTAAGCTCATTGAAGGCATCATCGTAAAGGCTGGCACCACCATCAGGCTGCCAGCTATCATGAGAGGAATCCCTGTTCCCACTGCCAAATGGACCATTGAAGGAGAAGAGATCACCAGCGAGGGCAACATCAAGATCGACACTGACAACTTCTCCACTGTGCTCAGCATTAATGAGTGCACCAGGAATCACTCTGGAACCTACCTGCTCACTGTGTCCAACCCAGCTGGAACCAAGACAGTTGCCTTGAACGTCACTGTGTTGGACGTTCCCGCTGCTCCCATAGGACCTGCCAACATCCTGGAGGTCACTCCAGATTCCATGATGATTGAATGGCGTCCTCCCAAGGACGATGGTGGTAGCCCTGTCACCAACTACATTGTGGAGAAGAGAGAGTCAAAAAAGGAGACCTGGGGAGGTGTGAGCTCTGGGAGCCTTGCCACCCAGCTCAATATCACCCGCCTGCAGAAGGGAGTGGAATATGTGGTTCGCATTCGTGCTGCGAATAAGATGGGCATTGGTGCTCCACTGGAGAGCAAGCCCACCGTTGCTGAGCACTCTTTCATGCCACCCAGCCAGCCTGGTAAGCCACAGACCTCTGATATTGCAGAGGATGCTGTTACAGTTGGCTGGACCATGCCCCTCTCTGATGGTGGTAGCCAGATATCTGGCTACATCGTTGAGCGCAGACACAAAGGAGGAAAATGGATCCGTGTCAACAAGACACCCTGCAAGGACCTGAGGTACAGAGTCTTGGGTCTGTTTGAGGGCAATGAGTACGAGTTCAGAGTGTTTGCTGAGAATATTGCCGGTTACAGCGGCCCCTCTCCCATCTCTGACCCCTGCAAGCCCTGCAGGCCCATCACCATCCCCGGCCCCCCTGTCAACCCCAAAGTTAAAGATTACAGCAAGACCACCGCTGACCTTGTGTGGACCAAACCCAACAAAGATGGAGGCAGCCCCATCCTGGGCTACAACGTGGAAATGAAGAAAGCCGATATTGAAGAATGGAAAAAAGTTAACCTTGATGACTTCATCAAGCAGTGTGCCTACAGGGTGAAGGGTCTGGAGGAGGGCGTGACCTACAGATTCAGAGTTTATGCCACAAACATAATCGGAGATGGAGAGGTCAGAGAAATCCCAGAGTCCATCACTGCTCAGGATATCCTCATCCCTCCAGAGATTGAGATGGACGCCACCTGCCGTGAGCGCGTCACTGTGCGTGTAGGACACAACATCAACATCATTGGCTACATCAAAGCCCGTCCTGACCCTGAAGTGCTTTGGTCAAAGGAAGAGACGGTTCTGGAGAACAGCAAACGTGTCACCATCATTCAAAACTTCCCTGTGGTCCACCTGAAGATCAAGGAGGCAACAAGAGCTGACCATGGCAAATACATCCTAAAGGCTTCAAATGAGGGTGGTGAGGCCTCCTGCACCATTACAGTCAATGTGCTAGACAGACCTAGCCACTGCCAGAATCTACACGTGACCTATGCCACCAAGGACTCATGCATGATCAACTGGGAGGCCCCTAAGGACAATGGTGGATCAGAGATCACCAACTACATCGTGGAGTGCCGTGAACCCAGCATTAGTATGTGGTCCATGATCTCCTCCAGCTGCACCAATCGTAAGATCAAGGCTAAGCTGATGGAGGGTCATGAGTACCTGTTCCGTGTCTGTGCTGAGAACAAGATGGGACCAGGACCGTCTGTGGAGACCAAGGTCCCTCTGCTGGCCATCGACTGCATCGAGAAACCAGGTGAGCCTGAGAACTTCAGAGCCACTGACATTGGTAAGAACCACGTCTATCTGAGATGGAGGAAGCCTGACTACGATGGTGGCAGCCCCAACATCTCCTACAACTTGGAATGCAAAGCCAAAGATGCTGAGGAGTGGGAGAAACTTAACACTGCCACTCTCACTGACACCTTTTTCCTGGCTGACAAATGCACGGAGAACCAGACATACACCTTCAGGTAGGTTACTGAATTTGTACTGTTTCCTTGCTCAGAAATGGTATTATTTGAGTCTGCCAAATCAAAAAACATTTAAGTAATAATTCTAATTATTTGTTATCCAGGGTGCAGACTGTTAATGAAGGCGGTGAGAGTGCTTGGGTGAAACTTGCTGATATTCTGGTGAAGGAGGAGATCCAGAAGCCTGTAATTGACCTGAAGTTGGCCGGAGTTTTGACAGTGAAGGTCGGAGAATCTGTTAGGATAGAGGCTGCACTGAGAGGAAAGCCCCAGCCTGAGGTTAAATGGATAAAAGATAAAGCTGTCGGAGACAACCCCAGATTGAGCTATGAGACTGGCCCCGACTACTCCAAGTTCCTCATGACCAAGTCCAGACGTACTGACACTGGAAAGTATGTCATCACTGCCACCAACCCAGCCGGGACCTTCACAGCATATGCCAACGTTAACGTCCTGGATGTCCCTGGCCCGGTGAGGAACCTCAGGATTACCGGCATCGGAGCCGACAAGTGCAGAGTGATTTGGGATGCTCCTGAGGATGATGGTGGTTGCGAGGTGGACAGCTACATCCTGGAGAAATGCGAGACCAGGAGGATGGTCTGGTCGACATATTCAGCCTCTGTGGTCACACCATACTGCAACGTCACTCGTTTGGTGGAAAGCAACGAGTACATCTTCAGAGTGAGGGCTGAGAACAAGATGGGAACCGGCCCTGCTATGGAGAGCAAACCTGTTACTGTCAAGACTCAGTTCAACAAACCTGGACCACCTGAGGCCCCTGAGGTCACTAAGGTAAGTGAAAGATTATCTGTTTTATAGATTGTCCTGAACTTACCTCACGAAGAGCATTTCAGCCTAGTATCAGTGTACATTGTAGTTGTAAAAAGTTTCTGTTACTCACACTGTTAATATTGTTGCGATCCAGGTGAGCAAAGATGAGATGACAGTTGTCTGGGCTCCTCCTGAGAATGATGGTGGAAAATCGATCACTGGCTACATCCTGGAGAGGAAAGAGAAGAGGGCAGTGCGCTGGGTGCCCTGCACAAAGAGCCCCATCTCCGAGAGACGCATGAAAGTCAGCAACCTGATTCCCAACCATGAGTACCAGTTCAGGGTGAAGGCTGAGAATGAGGTCGGCCTAGGAGAGCCTAGCAAACCCTGCAGACCTGTTGCAGCCAAAGATCCCATTGGTGAGTTTGCAGATGCCACCACAGTTCAGTTTACGTCTTTTTTTTACATTTTTTTTGTTCTCAGATTAGAAATCAATAGGAAGCATAAGATGTCAGAGATGGCCTTTGGTGTTTTAAACTTTGTTTTACTGTCTCTACCTGCAGAGCCCCCTGGCCCCCCTGCAGGCTTGAAGGTGGGTGACAGCACCAAGACCTCTATCACCCTGTCCTGGTCTAAACCCGTGTATGATGGCGGTGCCCCCATTATCGGCTACAGCCTGGACATGAGACTGAAGAGCGAGGCAGACCCTGAGAAGCCCACAGAGGGCTGGAAGAGAATTGACACCCATGGTCCACTGGTGCTCACAGAGTTCACTATCGGCCAGCTAGATGAGAAGCAAGAGTATGACTTTAAGGTGTCTGCCAAAAACCAGGTGGGCTGGGGACGTCATGCCTACTTGAAGGAGGCCGTCTTCCCCAAGGAGGTCCTGGGTAAGAATGAACGGCTACTAAAGACAACCGTGGATGTGCCTTGATAAATCCATTATATACACGTACACTAGGTAGTAAATGTTAACAACACTCTAATGAGCTCTACATAAATGTGTTTCTATGGCAACAGAGGCTCCAGAGATTGATCTGGACGCCAGTCTGAGGAAAGGCCTGGCTGTCAGGGCTGGCTGTCCAATCAGGCTTTTCGCTGTGATCAGAGGAAGGCCCTCCCCCAAAGTTACCTGGAAGCGCATTGGCGTGGACAATGTGATCCGCCGAGGTCATGTGGACCAAGTTGACACCATGTCCTTCCTGGTCATCCCTGAAAGCACCAGAGAGGATTCTGGGAGATACTCACTGACACTGTCGAACTCGGCTGGAGAGAAAGCCGTGTTTGTTCGTGTCAAAGTCCTTGGTGAGAAACAACAAACTTAATTTTTACAGCAGTTGCTTTTAACAAAAGTTACAACAAATTTTACTGGTTAGGAAACTGTATGATCAAAGTGATTTTTAAATTCATCCTCTGCAGATACTCCTGGTCCTGTTGGCGGACTGGAGGCGACAGATGTCACCAAGACAACAGCTCAGCTGTCCTGGTTGCCACCGGAGAATGACGGTGGTAGCCCCATCCTCAACTACATTGTAGAGAAACGTGAGGTGGATAGAAAGACCTGGACCAAGTGCATAGAGGACCTGAAGAAGACTAGCTTCAAGGTGACCAACATGACACCTGGCATCGAGTACTACTTCAGAGTCATGGCCTGCAACAAATATGGCATTGGACTTCCTCAGGATTCGCCCAAGTCCTACCTGGCTGTGGACCCCTGCAGTGAGTGTCACCATTGACTGTGTGAAAAAGGTTTAGCCTGTCAACCTCTGTTGTTTTTTCCATTTTCAAATTATTCCTAACACCTGCTGTGTGTTGCATTCAGGTGAGCCAGACCCTCCAAAGAAGATGGAAGTGTTGGAGATCACCAAGAACAGCGCCACACTGGGTTGGCTAAAGCCACTCAGAGATGGAGGAGCCAAGATCAACGGATATGTGGTGGACTACCAGGAGGAGGGTACGCCCGAGGACAAGTGGACACCTTACTCTGTGGTGAAAGACATGACCATCGTGGTGGTTGGTCTGAATGAAGGAAAGAAGTACAAGTTCAGAGTGGCAGCCAGGAACTCAGTGGGAGTCAGCTTGGCTCGAGAGGCGGAGGGAGTGTTTGAGGTCAAGGAGCAGCTCAGTAAGTAGACCGGCCTAAAATCTACTTCAGACTATAGTAACAGACTGGTAGAGACTCTTTTAATTAAAATAATAATAATACAAAAATTATTCCTTGATGAAAAAGGAAAAAGTTGAAATCCTATCATTAATCTCTGAAGTAACATGTTGTGTTTCTGCTTCCTCCCAGTGGCTCCTAAGGTCATTTTGCCTGACATTGTGACAGTCAGAGCTGGATCCAAGATGGTGGTTGAGGCCATTGTGGCAGGTAAACCTGCTCCCTTCTGCAAGTGGAAGCAGGGCAGCGAAGATGTGCTGACCTCTGATCGCCTGTCCGTCGTTAAGACGCTGACCACCTGCACACTTATCATTAAGAACGTGAGAAGAAAGGACAGCGGCTACTACAGCCTGTCAGCTGAGAACAGTACTGGCAAGATCAACCAGATCCTCAGAGTCACTGTCATGGGTCAGTTTGAACAACAGATACTGGTTCTAAACCGAAAAGATATAGATGATGATGAAAATGTTAACAATGAATAACAGATCATTGATTAGGTGTGTGATTAACATCATTAATGACTCATCCATTAATGACTCAATCCTGTGTTTCTGCAGACCTTCCTGGACCCCCTGAAGCTCCTCTGGAGATCACTGAACCAGACATAGATGCCTGCACGCTACTCTGGAACTCCCCACAGGAGGATGGTGGCAGCAACATCACCAACTATATTGTGGAGAAGTGTGACGTCAGCCAGGGCGACTGGATCCCTGTGTCCACTTCCTGCACCAAAACCAGCTTTAGAGTGACCAAACTGACAACTGGTAAAGAGTATGGATTCCGGGTCCGTGCCGAGAACAGGTTCGGTGTCTCAGAGCCCATCTACTCAGAGAAGATGATTGCCAGATATCCATTTGGTGAGTCAAAATATTTTTAGCTTCATTACTGGTTACTACTATTACAACTATGACACTATATACCAACTGTTTTGCTTTCCCCCAAAGATCCTCCAAGCGAGCCCAGAAACCTACAGATCAACAAGATCAACAAGGACTTCGTCATCCTGTCATGGGAGCGTCCCAGCAGCGACGGCGGCACCCCAATCACTGGATACTGCATTGAAAAGAAGGAAAGGAACAGCCTTCTGTGGATGAGGGCCAACGAGTCTGTGGTCAAAGCCACCCAGTACACCTGCACCAGCCTGATGGAGGGCCTGGAGTACACCTTTAGGGTGTCGGCACTCAACCTGGCTGGACAGGGCAAACCTTGCAAACAGACCGACTTCATCACCGCCAGGACTGCTGTTGGTACGAAAATGTCCTTGATTGCTGATCATGACAAATACCGTGATATAGTGTCAACGCTACATTAGCTATGTTTGCAAGCAGTTGCTAAAGAGATTCAGCTCTTCTGCTACTATAGCTAACATAACAAGAACATCATATCTTGGCAAAATAGAAAGTAAACTGAATGTCCATGGGCAACGCATTTAATGTTACCTGACACACAAATCCTGGCTTGAATGGCTAGAATAATTGAGGGTCGCCTTCTGTGTAGTCCGCCATGTTTCTAAAGTATCCCAGAAGGGACAAACCAAACAATGGCTCTAGATATGGGCATTTTTCACGTGTCGCGGCCACTGTTGTTTCTTCTTCATGCTTGGAAAGGGGAGGGTAGAGTGAGGTTGTTGAAATCTGCAAGAAAACTGCTTGATGCCACTAAATCTTACACACCTTTATATAAAAACATATTATCTGATTTTGATGTTTTATATAAACTTTTTATCCTTAAGTATAGTTATAATTTCTTATCTTGGGTTAATGAAGTTTTGTTCAAAGAGAAAAATTCACACCCTTGTTCACTTAACCCTTTCCCTTGTTCAGACAGTGTCATGTAACTGAATCTACACCCCTTTGCTTCCATCCAGATCCACCAGGTAAACCTGAACCCATGGATGTGAACAAGAGCTCTGTGTCATTGGTCTGGAGCCGCCCCAAGCATGACGGCGGTAGCAAGCTGATTGGCTACCACATGGAGTACACAAAGCTTCCAGAGGAGAAGTGGATACGCTGCAACGCCAACTGCATGAGCATCCAGACGGAGAGTTATGTGGTGACCGGCCTGGAGGAGGGCCGACAGTACCAGTTTAGAGTCATTGCTAAGACCGCCATCAACACCAGCCTGCCGTCTGAGCTGTCTGACCCCATCGCTGTCATTGCTGAAAATGGTACAGCTCCACACAGCAAGGAAAAACTATACTGACAGATTAAATTACAGATAAATATTGATGATAATTCTCTCTCTGTGCAGTTCCCCCTCGTGTTGACCTGGGCGTCAACATGAAGAACCTGATCGTGGTGAAAGCCGGAGAGAATGTTTTCCTGGATGCTGAGGTGTTCGGCAAGCCCCTGCCAAAGGTGAGCTGGAAGAGAGACGGAGCGCCTCTCGTCCTTCGCGAGGGAATGAAGATGATCCAGAAGAAACATGTCCACCTGCTGGAGCTCTTCTCTGTCACCAGGAAGGAGTCTGGAGACTACACTATCACCGCTGAGAATCTCAGTGGCAGCAAGTATGCTACCATCAAGGTCAAGGTGCTCGGTAAGTTAGATTTAATATTATTTTATTGTTGTATTTTCTCTATGCAAGCATTTTATGTGTACCAATAAGTGGGAAGCTAAACTCCCATTGTTTTCCCCTACAGACAAACCCGGCCCTCCAGCCTCAGTGAAAATTGGTAAGGTGTTTGCTGACCATGTTAAGTTGCGATGGGAGCCCCCAATAGCGGACGGTGGCTCTGAGATCACAAACTACATCATAGAGAAGCGTGAGACCAGCAGGGCCAACTGGGCGCTGGTCAGCTCCAACATCCATGGACACGTCACTGACTGCTCAGTGGAGAAACTCATTGAAGGACATGAGTATGAGTTCAGAGTCAGTGCTGAGAACCAGTATGGTGTGGGAGACCCCAACATGACTAACTCTGTCATGGTCAAGAACCCATACGGTAAGTTCACTGAGGTCTAAAGAGTACAGTACAGTAAAAAAAGGGACAAAAACCTGTGGTCTTTCTGACTATTTAAACTTCCTCAGTATGTCTCTGGGGATACGATATTAACGAGACAGCACAATTTGAATGTTGATGAGATAATATAAACTCAAACACTGATGGGAGATTATCGTGGCTATATCTCTTCCTTCAGATGTTCCTGGTCCATGCGAGCCGCCCGTAATCACCAACATTACTCAGAACTCTATGACAGTGAGCTGGAAAGCCCCAGCCAACGACGGCAAGGCCACCATCCTGGGATACATGCTGGAGAAACGTGAGGCCACCGAGCTGACCTGGGCTAAGGTCAACCGCCGACCAGTTATTGATAGAACCCTCAAAGCTGCTCAGCTGTCCGAGGGCTCTGAGTACGAGTTCAGAGTCATCGCCATGAACAAAGCCGGTTTGGGCAAACCCAGCGACGCATCCAGTGCTGCATTGGCTGTTGACCCTGTCTGTAAGTATCAGCTTTAAAACTCCCATTTAAAGAAAATTACAAAAACAAGCTTCTAACTGTTTATGTAAAAATAATGACAAATGTGTCACTGTTATTCTCCAGATCCTCCCGGACCTCCTGCCTTCCCCAAGGTGGTGGACTCCACCAAGAGCTCCATTAGCCTCAGCTGGACCAAACCAGCCTATGATGGTGGCTGTGAGATCATTGGCTACCTGGTGGAGTGTAAGCGAGCCGAAGCTGAGGACTGGACCAAGTGCAACGTCCCAAAGAAGCTCCAGGACACCAAATTCCTAATGACAGGCCTGATGGACAACACTGAGTACCAGTTCAGAGTAACTGCTGTCAACAAGATTGGCTACAGCGAGCCCAGTGAGGTCCCTGGAAACCACATGGCCAAGGACATCCTAAGTACGCTCCACGTTTCAATTTATTGTTTATTATGCCACTTAATTTGAATAAATAACCCCTAGTATTATCGCTAACTCACCAAGTATTTTCCCCTTCATATCACTGAATGAATCATTTTCAGTACAGATGTAATGCTTTAGTAAAAATGACCACTTCATTAGTGAATCATTATTAATCCTAGCTGTGATGATCAGTTTAATCATACATTTAATAAATAACATCTATTCTCAATAATGACTAATTTAACTCATTCATGGGCCAGCTAACTAACGCAGCCTTGCTCTCAACCAAAACTAATAAGTTGGTTACAGTAGTCAATTACGTATTTAAAACCCAATCTTCTGTCCACCCTCCAGTCGCTCCTGAAGCTGAGCTGGATGCTGACCTAAGAAAGGCTTTGGTTCTTCGTGCTGGCGTTACCATGAGGCTCTACGTCCCACTGAGAGGACGTCCGGCACCAAAGGTGACATGGACAAAGGTGGACGCCAACCTGAAGGAGAGGCAGGGTCTGCTGATCAAGACGTCCGAGTGGGACACCCTACTGATGGCCGAGGACATTAACAGATATGACGCTGGCAAATACGTCCTGACACTGGAGAATAGCAGCGGCTCCAAGAGCTACACCATTGTGGTCAAGGTCCTTGGTAAGAAACATAATGAGAAAAATTAAATAAATGATTTATGAAGACATGACATGGTTTAGAAAAAAATTGCTGAACCTGAAAACCTTAAACATGTTCACCCACGAGAAACAGATTTTTTTTTAAATCTACGACCTGATTTATATCTCAGTTCAAAAGCTCTAAGCCAGAGATACTGCTTCACCCCCTTAGATTCTCCTGGACCACCTGTGAACCTGATTGTCAAGGAGACCTCCAAAAGCCACGCCTGCATCACCTGGGAGCCCCCGCTGATTGACGGTGGCAGCCCAGTCAAGAGCTATGTCGTAGAGAAACGTCTGGCCGAAAGAAAAGCCTGGACCTGCGTGTCGGCAGAGTGCCCCAAAACCTCATTCAGGATCACCAACCTGGAGGGTGGACAGGCCTACTGCTTCAGAGTGCTGGCTGAAAACAACTATGGCATCGGAGAGGGCTGTGAGACTGCCGGCAGCGTCCGAGCCTCAGGTAGCTACAAGTCACTGTTGTTGTTTACTAAGTTAGAATAGGTTTTTTTACTCAGCAGAGTAATGTATCTTGTAGTATTATAGTACTTTCATTTGAATTTAAAAAACTTTAACTTAACTTCAACTAAGGCAATAAGTAAGATTTTACTTGCTGTCTCTTCTGTATATATTGTTAATTTTTATTAATCAAGTCCACTCCTCACTGCCAGGAATAAAATTCTCGTGAAGAAATACTGAATCCTTAATTTATTGTCTAAAACTACGTGAATCATCGAATTAAATAAAAGTTCAAGGTTTTACTTAGAAATGTTAACTGAATACAATAGTAGCTACTGCACCAAAAAACAAACAACACAATCCAGTTGAAAAGAACAGGACCTAAGCGTAATGGTCAAGATCAGTGGCCAAGACAAAAGTCAGAAAAATCTGCCTCCTATATTCAGATCTAAGATGAAGGAACTTGCCTTTGAGTGTTTAAACACAAACACAGGCTCAATCTTCACCCATCTTTTCTCCCCCTTCAGAACAACCTGGTCCAGTGATGGACTTCAAAGCCCAGAAGACCACCAAGGACTCGATCGTCCTGGGCTGGAAGAAGCCTATCAGTGACGGCGGAAGCTACGTTACCGCTTATATCCTGGAGCAGAGCGAAGGCGAAGAGAAGTGGAAGCAGATCATGAAGGGCAAGAACACCTCACACACCATCAGCGAGCTGACTGAAGGCAAGGAGTACTCCTTCAAAGTCAAGGCGCTCAATGAGTCCGGAGAGGGGCCACCCACCGAGCTCACTGTCGTCGCAAAGGACCAGTTTGGTAAGATGTCAGCCATCATGCTGATATATTAGTTATAGCTTCTTATTTTGCTAGAACATAAAGTTATTGTTTTTAAATGTTTTCTGATGAGCAAATACTTTGGATTTTAGTGCTGCCTGACTGCAACTTGAGTGCTCTGCAAGACAATTGCTGTGTGGTGAAGGAAGGCAGCACCACGCGTATCCACATCCCCACCATCGGAGTGCCCCTCCCCACTGCCACCTGGAAGAAGGGCGACACGATGGTCGGAGACACCGGCAGGATGTGCGTGGAGGCGTCTCATGGTGTCACCACTCTGCTTATCAGAGACTGCCAGAAAGGAGATGCCGACACCTACAGCATCCACGTCAGGAACAGTGCCGGTTCCAAGGACTGCAAGTTCCAGCTGAAAGTGGTCGGCAAGCCTGGCATCTGCACTGGACCCATTAAGTTTGACGAGATCACCGCTGATGGCATCACCCTGGAGTGGGGACCACCCAAAGATGATGGCGGTGCAGAGGTGTCCAACTACATCGTTGAGAAGAGGAGGACCACAGACAACAAGTGGGCCACAGTAGCTTCAGCTATCCAGAAGACCACCATGAGGGTGATCAGGCTCCACGATGGAATAGAGTACATCTTCAGAGTGTTTGCTGAGAACAAATATGGAGTTGGAGAGTATCTGAGGTCTGACCCAGTCATCGCCCAGCATCCATTCAGTGAGTATCAGTCAAAATACATTTTGGGCTGAGGCAGTAGCATGTCTTTTATAGTCTGTGCCATTTTGCAGAAGCTTTGATAATATTTATAAGGGCCATCCTTTAAGATGATTAGAGTCTTGGTCTTTTCATTAGTTGGATCTTGTCACCCGGACCAAAGTATCAGGTGACTGTTGGAGCATGGACCTTTTCTCTTGTAACAAATTAAGTTACTTACTTACCGTTGCACTGCTGCATATGCTTAGTGTACTAGTTCCTGGCAATAGCTAGTTATCCTATTAGCTGACAGTACCCTGACTACAAGCTGAACAGTACCAGGGGATGTTTGTTTACCACTACGATAGGAGTGTAGCCAGAATGAGTCAGCAAGTAAACTTACTGTACTCACTTTCTAATAGTAGAAATAATAATTAATCATTTAACCCTTCTCTGTTTCTCTGCTTCCTCCAGATGTGCCTGAGGCACCTGCTCCTCCAGAAATTGTGAGCATCCGCCACGAGTCAGCCATTTTGACTTGGGCTGATCCAAAGGACACTGGTGGCTCCCCAATTACTGGTAACAAACTGTGATAGATATCAGTTTGTAGTTTATCATGAGCAAATAGCAAACAGCAATCACCATGACTTGATTTGTGTTTTCTCTAGGATATCATGTGGAGTTTAAGGAGAGAAACAGTCTGATGTGGAAACGGGCCAGTAAGACTCCTTTGAGAGTAAAGGAGTGCAGAGTCACTGGCCTGATAGAGGGACTAGAGTACGAGTTCAGAGTGATGGCCATGAACATGGCCGGGCTCGGAAAGGCAAGCAGGGCCACTGAGGCTGTGGTCGCCCTGGATCCTATTGGTGAGTTCACTGCTTTCAGATTTTTTTTCCATGTGAAAACCTAATGTGTTTGGTGTTTTTTCTGTATGTTTTAACACATTTACTTTGTGTTCTGTTAGATCCTCCTGGCAAGCCGGAAGTGATTAACGTCACAAGGACCACAGTCACTCTGATTTGGACAGCTCCCAAATATGACGGCGGCCACAAGCTGACTGGCTACATGGTGGAGAAGTTGGAGGCTGGCGGCAAGGCCTGGATGAAGGCCAATCATATCAACGTCCAGGGATGTGCCTTCACTGTCCCTGACCTGACAGAGGGATCTCAGTATCAGTTCAGGATCAGGGCCAAGAATTCTGCTGGGGCTATTAGTGTTCCTTCAGAGTCTACTGAGCTTCTGACCTGCAAGGATGAGTATGGTAAGTTGAATAGCAAATATCTGTCTTTAAAGTCATATTGTCATTAATTTGAATTTATGAGGTGTGTGGACAATTTTTATATTAATTTTTTGTGATGTCCTCTCTGCAGAGCCCCCGACAATCACTATTGACCCAGAAATGAAGGACGGTGTATCAGTCAGGGCAGGAGACACCATCGTGATATCAGCCTCCAAGATTTTGGGCAAACCTCCACCTACTTCTGTCTGGTCAAAGGGAGGCCGTGAGTTCAAGACCTCTGACATCATCACCATCACCAGTACCCCCACCTCCTCTACTCTGGCTATCAAGTATGCAAGCCGGAAGAACACGGGCGACTACATCATCACTGCCAGCAATCCCTTTGGTATTAAGGAAGAACACGTAAAAGTGAAGGTTCTGGACGTGCCTGGACCTCCAGGCCCCATTGAACCCACTAACATTTCAGCTGAGAAGTGTACTCTGACCTGGCTTCCACCAGAGGAGGATGGAGGCTGCTCTATCAAGTCCTACATCCTTGAAAAGAGAGAGACCAGCCGCTTGCAGTGGACCAAGCTAGCTGAAAATGTCATGGACTGCAGATATGTAGCCAGTAAACTGATCAAGGGCAATGAGTACATCTTTAGAGTGTCTGCTGTGAACCAGTATGGCACTGGAGACTCAAGCCAATCTGGTCCAGTCAAAATGGTTGACAGTTTCCGTAAGTTTATATGGTTTACATTTAGTTGTATAATATTTTAAAAATGCAGTGAAATTTAGATTTTTCCTGGGATGCATTATTTAATAGTTAAATACCTTTGAGTGAAAAACCTATGAACCTAAGAACTGACCAAAATGTTCTTGTACATTTTGTTTCCCCCAGGCCCACCAGGTCCACCATCAACCCCAGAAATTGATAATGTCAGTAGGAGCGCTGTTACCATTTCATGGAAGAGACCAGTACAGGACGGTGGAAGTGACATCAGAGGATATTGTGTAGAGAGGAAAGAGAGGAGAGGAATGAGATGGGTGAGAGCCTGTAAGAGGACAGTCCCTGACCTGCGCTATAAGGTGCAAGGCCTGAGCGAGGGAATAGAGTATGAGTTTAGAGTCACTGCTGAGAACAAGGCTGGATTTGGGGATCCAAGTGAGCCATCACACCCTGTGATGACCAAGGACATTGTGTGTAAGTAAAACTTGACTTCTTAATTAATTCTGAATTTGCTTTTACAGTAAAGTGAGAAAGTTACATATGCATAAAAGTCTGAACATACTAATCAAGAACTTGTGTACCACCTTCACTCAATTAACTTAGTTAACCTCTCATTTTTCTTATTTATCAGATCCACCTGGTCCTCCATCCAACCCCAGAATTACAGAAACCACAAAAACCACTGCCACATTTGCCTGGGGTCGACCCCACTATGATGGTGGTCTTGAAGTAGATGGATATATTGTTGAGTACAAAGAGGAGGGGCATGATGACTGGGAGACGGAGACACAGTACCTATTGAAAGCTAATGAATACGTTATTGGTAAACTTAAAAAAGGAGGCAAATACCACTTCAGAGTCTGCGCAGTAAATTCAGAGGGAGTTGGTGAGCCTGCAGAGGTTGAGAAATTGACTGAACTGGTAGACCAGGAGTCACTGCCAGACTTTGAGCTGGATGCTGAACTCAGGAGAACCCTGGTGGTGAGGTCCCGTGCTTCAATCCGTATGTTTGTTCCCATCAGAGGTCGGCCTGTTCCTGAAGTAACCTGGAGCAAAGATGATACCGACCTTAAAAAACGTGCACACATTGACACCACAGAGTCCTACACTCTCCTGGTTATCCCTGACTGCACCAGATACGATGCTGGAAAGTACCACCTCTGTCTGGAGAACGTTGCTGGAAAGAAGACTGGCTTTGTTAATGTGAAAGTTTTGGACACACCAGGACCACCAGTCAATCTTAAACCTAGAGAGATCACTAAGAATAGCATCACCCTTCAGTGGGAAATCCCCATAATTGATGGTGGTTCTAAGATTCACAACTACGTTATTGAAAAGAGAGAGGCCACCAAGAAGGCCTATACTGTGCTTAGCACCACTTGGCAGAAGTGTTCCTTCAAGATACTAGGCCTTGAAGAGGGAGCTTACTACTACTTCCGTATCACTGCTGAGAATGACCTGGGCATTGGTGAGCCAGCTGAAACCCCTGAGCCAATCAGGGTGTCCCAGGCCCCTTCTGCACCAGAGAACTTGTATGTCACAGATGTGACAGCTGACAGTGCCAGCCTCGCATGGACCAAGCCCCTGCATGATGGTGGCAGCTTGATCACCGGATATGTCATTGAGGCCCAGAAGAAGGACACAGACCAGTGGGTCCATATGGGCACCATCAAAGCTCTGGACTACACTGTCCCGGATCTGATTGAGGGCGCAGAATATACCTTCCGCATAATAGCTGTCAATGCATCAGGCAGGAGTGACCCCCGTGAGAGCAGGCCTGCTATTATCAAAGAGCAGACATCCGCTCCTTCCTTTGACCTACGTGGAGTCTACCAGCAGACTGTCATCGCTAAGGCAGGAGACCGCGTCAAGGTGGAGATTCCAGTGCTCGGCAAACCAAGACCTGTGGTTTCCTGGAAGAAAGGAGACACAGTGCTAAAGGAGACACAAAGAATCAACACTGAAACCACACCAACATCCACAATCCTCAACATCAGTGAGATCAAGAGGACTGATGGAGGCCAGTATTCCATGATTGGAAAGAACATGCTGGGTACAGTGACTGAGACGATCACAGTTCTGGTCCATGACATTCCAGGTCCTCCAACTGGTCCTATCAAGCTGGACGAGGTCTCATGTGATTATGTTCTCATGTCCTGGGAGGCACCAGAAAATGATGGAGGTGTTCCCATCAACAACTATATTGTTGAGATGCGGGAGACTACTGGTACTTCCTGGGTAGAGTTGGCAGCGACAGTGATCCGCACCACATTCAAGGCAGCTCGACTCAACACTGGAACCCAATATCAGTTCCGCGTCAAGGCACAGAACAGATATGGCATCGGACCATGCATTATCTCTGAGCCAGTGGTGGCTGCCTATCCATTTGATGTGCCAGGCCAGCCAGGCACTCCTGTGGTCACATCTTTTAACAAGGATGCTATGACTCTTAGTTGGAATGAGCCTTCCTCTGATGGAGGCAGTGTCATCCTGGGATATCATGTGGACAGAAAAGAGAAAAACAGCATTCTGTGGCAGAGAATCAGCAAAGCTCTTGTTGTTGGAAATATCTTCAAATCACCAGGCCTTGTTGATGGAATTGCATATGAACACCGTGTTTTTGCTGAGAACATGGCCGGTCTCAGCAAACCAAGCAAACCCTCTGAGCCTGTGTATGCTTTGGACCCAATCGACCCACCGGGTAGGCCTGTGGCACTGAATATCACCAGACATGAGGTGACAGTCACATGGAGCAAACCAGAGGGAGATGGCGGCTTTTCCATCACTGGATACACAGTAGAGAGGAGAGAGATGCCCAATGGACGCTGGCTCAAAGCCAACTTTAACAACATCCAAGAAACTATCTACACAGTCAGTGGTCTGACAGAAGATGCAACTTATGAATTCCGTGTGACTGCAAGAAACTCAGCTGGTGCTGTTAGTGCTCCATCCCAGCCATCTGAGGCAATCACATGCAGAGATGACATCGAAGAGCCAAGACTTGATGTTGATGCATCATATAGTAGCAATGTTGTTGTCATGGCAGGAGAGGTGTTTAAACTTGAGGCCAATGTAACTGGCAGGCCAATCCCATTTCTGGTATGGACCAAGGAAGGAAAGGAGCTTGAGGATACAGCCAAGCTTGAGATAAAGACATCTGACTTCCACACAACTCTAATAAACAAAGATTCCCTGAGAAGGGACGGAGGTGCTTTTACTCTGACTGCCAGCAATCCCGGTGGCTTTGCCAAGTTTACATTTAATGTTAAGGTGCTCGACAGACCTGGACCACCAGATTCCCTCACTGTTACTGACGTCACAGCTGAGAAATGTGTCCTTAACTGGCTGCATCCAACACATGATGGTGGTGCCAAGATTGAGTACTTTATCATTCAGAGGCGTGAAACCAGTAGGTTGGCATGGACAAATGTGGCCACAGATCTTCAGGCGAACAGGTTCAAGGTCACCAAGCTTCTGAAGGGCAATGAGTACATCTTCAGAGTCATGGCTGTTAACAAGTATGGCGTGGGTGAACCATTTGAGTCTGAACCTGTCATCTGTGCCAATCCCTATGTCCCCAGTGACCCACCACAGCAGCCTGAAGTCACCACTATTACAAAGGACTCCATGGTTGTCTGCTGGGAGCGCCCTGAACACGATGGAGGCAGCAGAATAAACACCTACATAATTGAAAGAAGAGATAAGACTGGCCTGCGCTGGGTGAAGTGCAACAAGAGGACTGTAACTGACCTACGATTCAAGGTATCTGGCCTCACAGTAGGACATGAGTATGAATTCAGAGTTTTTGCTGAGAACAATGCTGGTCTAAGCCAGCCTAGTCCTTGCAGTCCCTTCTACAAGGCTGTGGACACCATCTTCCAGCCTGGACCTCCAGGGAATCCCAGAGTGCTGGACACAACCAAGTCCTCAATCACCCTTGCTTGGAACAAGCCTGTCTATGATGGTGGTTCTGAAATCACTGGTTACATTGTGGAGACCTGCCTGCCTGAGGAGGATGAGTGGACAATTCACACTCCCAAGAAGGGATGGACAGCCACTTCTTTCACTATTACCAACTTGAAGGAAAATCAAGAGTATAAAATAAACATCTGTGCCACAAATTGTGAAGGAGTGGGAGAGCCTGCTGCTGTTCCTGGAACTCCCAAGGCTGAAGACAGACTGCTTCCTCCAGAAATTGAACTTGGAGCAGAGCTACGTAAGGTAGTATGCATCAGGGCCTGTAGCACACTCAGACTCTTTGTCCCCATTAAGGGCAGACCAGCACCTGAAATTAAATGGGCAAGGGAACATGGAGAATCCCTGGACAAAGCTAACATTGAAATCACCTCATCATTCACCACTCTTCAAGTAGAGAATGTTGACAGGTTTGATGGAGGTAAATACATGGTGACTGTAGAGAATGCCTCAGGAAGCAAGACAGCTTTTGTTAATGTAAGGGTGCTAGATACTCCTGGAGCACCTCAGAATCTCATCGTCAAGGAGGTCACTAGAGATTCAGTTTCCCTTGTTTGGGATGCACCTCTAATTGATGGTGGCTCCAGAGTCCGCAACTACATTGTGGAGAAGCGTGAGTCAACCAGAAAGGCCTACTCAACAGTCTGTGCCAGCTGCCATAAGTCTAGTTGGAAAGTTGGAGACCTGGAGGAAGGAAAAATGTACTTCTTTAGAATCCTGGCTGAGAATGAATATGGCATTGGTCTCCCAGTAGAGACCGTCGATCCAATCAAAGTGTCAGAGAAGCCTCTACCACCAGGCAAAGTGTCCCTTTGTGAAGTTACCAGCATGAGTGTCACACTAACATGGGAAAAGCCTGAACATGATGGTGGCAGCAGAATCACAGGCTATATTGTTGAGATGCAAGGTAAAGGCAGTGAGAAGTGGACCCAGGTCATGGTGGTAAAGACCAATGAGGCTCTTGTAACTGGCCTTACACAGGGAGAGGAGTACATGTTCCGTATCTCAGCCACCAATGAAAAGGGAGTTAGTGACCCACGTCCTCTCAGTGTACCTGTAGTGGCTAAAGACCTGGTCATCTCACCAACTTTCAAACTGCTTTTTAGTACATTCAGTGTACTAGCAGGAGATGATCTGAAGATAGATGTACCATATGCTGCCTGCCCCAAGGCTACCGCAACTTGGCTCAAAGATGGTGTTGCTCTCAAGGAGACAACCAGAGTTAATGCTGAAGCCACGGATAGACACCTTCTCCTAGTTATTAAGGAAGCTTGCAGAGATGATGTGGGCACATACACTATCAAACTGACCAACACAGCTGGAGAGGCATCTACAGACATCAGTGTCCTTGTTCTAGACAAGCCTGGTCCTCCAACTGGCCCGATTAAGCTGGATGAGGTCACTGCTGACAGTGTGATCCTGTCCTGGAATCCACCAGAGTACGACGGTGGTTGCAGCATCAATAATTACATTGTTGAGAAGAGAGACACGTCTACCACTAACTGGCAGATTGTGTCAGCTACAGTGGCCAGAACCACTATCAAGGCAGCCCGTCTAAAGACTGGATCTGAGTACCAGTTCAGGATTGCTGCAGAGAATAGATATGGCAAGTCCTCTCTCCTGCTCTCTGAAGCCATTGTTGCTCAGTATCCATTTGAACTACCTAGCCAACCCCGTTCTGTTGTGGTCCAGTCAGCCACCAAAGAGAGCATGGTGGTTGTGTGGGAGAAACCCAGCAATGATGGTGGAAGCAAAATTCTGGGCTACCACTTAGAGCTCAAAGAGAGAAACAGTATACTGTGGGTAAAACAAAACAAACAAATTATCCCAGAGACCAGATTCAAGGTTGTTGGCCTTGAGGAGGGTATTGAATATGAGTTTAGAGTCTATGCTGAGAACATTGTGGGCCTCAGCAAAGCCAGCAAACTGAGTGAAATGCAAGTTGCCAGGGATCCTTGTGACAGACCAGGAAAACCAGAGGCTGTCATTGTGACGAGAAACAAAGTGACACTCAGATGGACCAAACCTGAGTATGATGGCGGAATCAAGATCACAGGCTATGTGGTTGAAAAGAAAGAGGCAGCTGGCCGCTGGATGAAGGCCAGTTTTACCAACATCATTGAAACTGAATTTGTTGTCACAGGACTTACTGAAGATCAGATTTATGAGTTCCGTGTCATCGCCAGGAATGCAGCAGGTGTGTTCAGCAAGCCCTCTGACTCTACTGGAGCCATCACTGCCAAGGATGAGGTGGATCCACCCACAATTGACTTGGAATCTAAGTACTCCCAGGCTGTGGTGGTAAATGCTGGAGAGACATTCAGGCTTGAGGCTGCTGTCTCTGGTAAGCCTGTGCCCTCTGTGCACTGGCTGAAAGAGGGCAAAGAGCTTACTGAAGCAGCTCGCCTAGAGCTCAAGAACACAGACTTTACAGCTTGTATAGTTGTTAAAGAAGCCATCCGTGTCGATGGAGGTCAGTACACTTTGCTGGTAAAGAATGTTGGAGGAGAGAAATCTATTAATATTAATGTCAAGGTCCTGGACAGACCAGGTCCACCTGTGGGTCCTATCTCCATCTATGGAGTCACCAATGAGAAATGCTCCATTTCCTGGAAACCTCCCTCGCAAGATGGAGGTAGCGATGTTTCCCATTACATTGTTGAGAGAAGGGAAACAAGCCGACTGGTTTGGACTGTAGTTGAGCCAAAAGTTCAGACATTGAACCTGAAGATCACAAAACTTCTTCCTGGTAACGAGTACATCTTCAGAGTGATTCCAGTCAACAAATACGGAGTTGGTGAGCCCCTGGAATCTGAGGCGATGATTGCCAGAAATCCATTTGTCACTTCCAACCCACCAACAGAGGTAGAAGTCTCAACAATCACCAAAGACTCCATGGTGGTGACCTGGGAGAGACCAACTAATGATGGCGGCAGCCCCATTCAGGGATACATTGTTGAGAAGCGTGACAAGGATGGTGTAAGATGGACTAGGTGCAATAAGCGCACAGTGAGTGAGCTTCGCTTCAGAGTGACAGGGCTTATAGAAAACCACAGCTATGAATTCAGAGTTGCTGCTGAGAATGCTGCAGGTGTTGGCACACCTAGCACGCCAACAGTGTACTACAAAGCCCTGGAGCCTATCTTCAAAGCAGGCCCACCAAACAACCCCAAGGTGGTGGACTCATCTAGGTCCACGGTTTCCCTGACATGGGGCAAACCCATCTATGATGGTGGCTGTGAGATTCAGGCTTACATTGTTGAGGCCTGCGATGGGGCATCTGATGAGTGGTTTATGTGCACTCCCCCCACTGGAATCACTGACACTAAATTGAAAGTGACAAAGCTTCTGGAGAAGCATGAGTACCAATTCAGAGTGTGTGCCATCAACAAAGTTGGTATTGGTGAGCATGCTGATGTACCAGGAAAAATTCTTTTGGAGGAGAAGCTTGAGGCTCCTGATCTTGACCTGGATGCAGATATGAGAAAGATGATCAACATTAGATCAGCAAGCACTCTCAGGCTGTTTGTTCCTGTGAGAGGTCGTCCAGCACCTGAAGTGAAATGGGGCAAGGCTGAGGGCGAGATTAAGGAGACTGCCCAGATTGACAATACAGGCAGCTATGCTTCACTTGTCATTGAGAATGTTGACAGATTTGATAGTGGCAAGTACACCCTGACAGCAGAGAATGCCAGTGGAGTGAAGTCAGTATTCATCAGTGTTAGAGTCCTAGACTCACCTAGTCCACCAACTAACTTTATAGTGAAAGAGATTACCAAGAATTCGGTCACTCTTACATGGGAGCCTCCCCTTCTGGATGGTGGCTCAAAGATTAAGCATTATATTGTTGAGAAGCGTGAGAGCACCAGGAAGGTTTATTCTCCTGTTATCACCTGCAACAAGATGACATGGAAAGTTGAACCTCTTCCAGAGGGTGGAATCTTCTTCTTCAGAGTCTTGGCTGAGAATGAATATGGTGTGGGTCTCCCTGCTAAAACTATAGAACCAATTAAGATATCTGAGAAGCCTCAGCCGCCTGGTAAAGTCAGTGTTGTTGACGTCACTAGTAGCACTGTAACTCTCGCCTGGGAGAAGCCTGAATATGACGGTGGCAGCAGGATCAGTCACTATGAAGTCGAACTGGCATCCAAGGACAGTGAAGCTTGGTCTGTGTGTGCTAGTGTGAAGGCAGTGGAGACTGTAGTGACAAACCTACTTAAGGGGGAGGAGTACCAATTCAGAGTTGTTGCTGTAAATGACAAGGGCAAAAGTGACCCGAGACAATTGGCTCAGTCAGTTTTAGCAAAGGACCTAGTGATTGAGCCTGCTGTTCGACCCAAAGTGAGCACCTACAGTGTCCAGGTGGGGTATGACCTCAAGATTGAGGTTCCAATTGCTGGTCATCCAAAGCCAACCATCACTTGGACTAAAGATGGAGCTGCCCTTAAGCAAACCACCAGAGTCAATGTCACTGATTCAGCACATCATACCACTCTCACCATGAAGGATGCCACCAGAGAGGATGGAGGCTTGTACAGCATCAATATCACCAATGCCTTAGGCTCCAAAGATGCCACTATTGAGGTGATCACCCTGGACAAACCAGGCCCACCAACAGGCCCTGTCAAGTTAGAGGATATCAGTGCTGAGAGTATCACTCTTAGCTGGGAACCTCCTACATATACAGGTGGCTGTCCAATCTCCAACTATGTGGTGGAGAAGAGAGACACAACCACAACCAACTGGGTGGTCGTATCTGCCACTGTGGCTAGAACCACACTAAAAGTGAGCAATCTGAAGACAGGTGCTGAATACCAGTTCAGAATCTGTGCTGAGAATAGATATGGAAAGAGTTATGCAATTGATTCAGAGCCTGTTTTGGCACAGTATCCTTTCCAGGAGCCTGGCCCACCAGGAACACCATTTGTGTCTTCATACACTAAAGACTATATGGTGGTTGAGTGGCACAAACCCCCATCTGACGGAGGCAGTTCCATCTTAGGCTATCATCTGGAGAGAAAAGAGAAGAACAGTATCCTCTGGACAAAGATCAACAAAATGCTCATCCAAGACTGTAGGTTCAAATCTACTCCTCTTGAAGAAGGCATTGAGTATGAGTACAGAGTCTATGCTGAGAATATTGTTGGCATTGGAAAATGCAGCAAAGTCTCTGAAGTTTATGTTGCCCGTGACCCATGTGATCCTCCTGGCTGTCCTGAGGCTTTGATTGTGACCAGACACTCAGTGAAGCTGAAGTGGACCCCACCACAGTATGATGGTGGAAGCTTAGTTACTGGCTATGTAGTGGAGAAACGAGACCTTCCAGAAGGAAAGTGGATGAAGGCTAGTTTTACAAACATCATTGCACATGAATTCACAGTAACTGGCCTGACAGAACACTGCAAATATGACTTTAGAGTAATTGCAAGGAATGCAGCTGGGGCTGTCAGCAAGCCATCTGAGAGCACAGGATCCATCACAGCCATGGATGAAATTGACCCACCTAAGTGTGAGACAGATCCTATATACAACCAGACCATTGTTATCAATGCTGGAGAGACATTCAATCTGGAAGCCAGTGTGGAAGGAAAGCCCATCCCCACAGCTCAGTGGTTCAAAGGAAATGTTGAAGTTGAAAACTCAGCAAGAGCTGAGATCAAGAACACAGATTTTAAGGCTTTGCTTGTTGTGAAAGATGCCATCAGAGTAGATGGTGGACAGTACACACTGGTTCTGACGAATGTGGGTGGAACTAAAAATGTCCCATTCAGTGTGAAGGTCCTGGACAGACCAGGCCCTTCAGAGGGACCTCTTACTGTCAGCAACGTCACTGAGGAGAAGTGTTCACTGTCATGGCTGCCACCCAGGCACGATGGTGGAGCTAGCATTTCTCACTACATCATTCAGAAGAGAGAAACAAGTCGCCTGGCATGGACTGTGGTCTCCAGTGACTGTGGAGCTACCATGTTCAAGGTTACTAAACTGTTAAAGGGCAATGAGTATATCTTCAGAGTTATGGCCGTCAACAAATATGGCGTAGGTGAGCCTCTTGAATCATTGCCAGTTATCATGAGAAATCCATTTGTTACTCCTGGCTCACCTCAGGAGCTTGAGATCACTAACATTACCAGGGACTCCATGACTGTCTGCTGGAACCGCCCTGAGACCACTGGAGGCAGTGAAATTGGTGGTTACATTGTTGAGAAGAGAGACAGAGCTGGAATAAGGTGGACCAAGTGCAATAAACGCAGAGTGACAGATTTGCGTTTCAGAGTAACTGGACTGACTGAAGACCATGAGTATGAATTCAGAGTATCTGCTGAGAATGTAGCTGGAGTGGGTCAGCCAAGCCCAGCTACACCCTACCTCAAAGCCTGTGACCCCACCTTTGAACCGGGCTGTCCCACCAATGCTCATGTGGTCGACACAACTAAAGACTCCATTAGTCTGGCCTGGCATCGCCCTATCTATGATGGTGGTTGCGAGATTCAAGGATACGCTGTGGAAATTACCAAGGCTGATGAGGAGGAGTGGACCATATGCACCCCACCGACTGGAGTTAAAGCTACCAAGTTTACCATCACCAAGTTGATAGAGCACCAGGAATACAAGGTGCGCATATGTGCCATCAATAAGCTAGGTGTTGGTGAGCCCACCGAAGTCCAAGGGGTTGTGAAACCTCTTGATAAGATTGATCCTCCAGAAATGATTCTGGATTCAGAGCTAAGGAAGGGCATAGTTGTCCGTGCAGCAGGTTCGATGAGAATCTGCATTCCATTCAAGGGACGTCCTACTCCTGAGATCTGCTGGGCCAAGGAGGATGGAGAACTGCCCAGTAAAGTTCAGATAGAGACTGGTGAAGACTATACACAGCTCTCCATTGACATCTGTGACAGATATGATGCTGGAAAATACATCCTCAACTTGGAAAATAGTGCTGGCACCAAATCTGCCTTTGTTTCTGTTAAAGTTTTGGACACTCCAGGGGCCCCAGTGAATCTAACAGTAAAAGACATTAAGAGACAAAGTGTCACTCTGACCTGGGAGCCTCCTCTGATTGATGGTGGTGCAAGAATCAAGAATTACCTGGTTGAAAAGCGGGAGTCCACCAGGAAGGTTTACTCTAACGTGGACAATAAATGCACAAAGACAAGCTACCGTATCACTGGCCTCACTGAGGGAACTATCTACTATTTCAGAGTCTTAGCAGAGAATGAGTTTGGTGTGGGACACCCAGCTGAGACAGTAGATGCAGTTAAGACTTCTGAACCTCCTCTGCCTGTGGGTAAGGTCACTTTAACTGAAGTGACCAAAACCACTGCTTCACTCTCTTGGGAGAAGCCAGACCATGATGGAGGCAGCAGGATCATGGGATACTACATTGAGATGCAGCCTGTGGGCTCAGAGGAATGGGTGGTGGCTGCCACAACCAAAACTTGTGAGGGCACTGTCACAGGCCTCAGCACAGGACATGAGTACCTGTTTAGAGTTTCAGCTTTCAATGAGAAGGGCAAGAGTGACCCCAGGCCACTGGCTGCACCAGTCACTGCTAAAGATGTAACCATCGAACCCAGATTCAAGATGACATTCAACACTTACAGTTTACAAACTGGTGAGGATCTGAAGATTGATATTCCAGTGATGGGACGCCCTGTTCCTAAGGTTGAATGGAAGAAGGATGGGCAGGCTCTTAAGGAGACAACCAGACTTAATGTATCGAGCACACTGTCATCTACTAAGCTGTGCATCAAGGATGCGAATAAAGAAGACTCTGGTAAATACACTGTCACAGCTACCAGCAGTGTTGGAACAAGTACAGAGGAGATTACTGTTATTATCCTCGATAAGCCTGGCCCACCCACTGGCCCTGTGAAGATTGAGGAGGTGAGCTCTAATTATGTCACTCTGTCCTGGGAGCCACCAGAGTATACTGGAGGCTGTCAGATCAATAACTACATTGTGGAGAAGAGAGACACCACCACAACAGCATGGCAGATTGTGTCCGCTACTATTGCCAGGACAACCATCAAAGTCACCAAATTGAAGACTGGTGTTGAATATCAATTCAGAGTGTCTGCTGAGAATAGATATGGAAAGAGTCCTGCCATTGTCTCTGCAGCTGTTATTGCTCAGTATCCATTCACTGAGCCTGCAGCGCCAGGAACACCAACTGTTTCTGCTGCAACCAAGGATAACATGGTTGTTGAGTGGAAAGCTCCCACCAACAATGGAGGCAGTCCAATCCTAGGCTACCACCTCGAGAGAAAAGAGAAAAACAGCCTCTTATGGACTAAACTCAATAAGCTTTTAATCCCAGAAACACATTTTAAGACTACAGAGCTGGAAGAAGGAATTGAGTATGAATTCAGAGTTTATGCTGAGAATATTGCCGGACTTAGCCCAGTTAGCAAGGTCTCTGAAAGCACAGTAGCCAGGGACCCCTGTGACCCACCAGGCACTCCTGAAGCTATTGAAATCACCAGAAACCATGTGACACTCCAATGGAGCAGGCCTCAGTATGATGGGGGCAGTGCAATCACTGGCTATGTGATTGAGAGGAAGAAGCACCCAGATACCCGCTGGATGAAGGCCAGCTTCACCAACATCATTGATACTCACTTCACTCTCACTGGCCTGACTGAGGACTGCGTGTATGAGTTCAGGGTCATTGCCAGGAATGCTGCTGGAATTTTCAGCCGTCCTTCACTGGGCACAGGAGAAATTACTGCCAAAGATGAAATTGAGGCTCCAGGAGCTACCATGGATTCTAAATTCAAGGATCTGACTGTTGTTAATGCTGGTGAGTCATTTGTTATTGATGCAGACTACACTGGTAAGCCTCTGCCTGAGGTCATTTGGTTAAAGGAGGGAAAGGAGATTGACAAAACCACACCAAGAATGGAGGTCAAGACCACACTCACACGTACAATTCTGACAGTCAAGGATTGCATCAGAGTGGATGGTGGCCACTTTGTTCTCAAACTTGTCAATGTGGGAGGAGTCAAGATGATCCCAGTTAATGTTAAAGTTCTGGATAGACCTGGTCCTCCAGATGGCCCTCTAGAAGTCAAAGGGGTCACAGCTGAAAAATGTTATTTGCACTGGAACCATCCCTCACATGATGGTGGAGCCAGCATCTCACACTACATCATTGAGAAAAGAGAGACCAGTCGTTTGTCATGGACAGTGGTTGAGCCCAAGATCCAGGCCATCAGCTACAAAATCACAAAACTGCTGCCTGGAAATGAATACATCTTCAGAGTCACTGCTGTGAATAAATACGGTGTTGGTGAGCCTTTGGAATCTGAGCCTGTTATTGCCCGTAATCCCTTCACCACTCCCAGTGCACCCTCCACCCCAGAAGCCAGCGCTATCACTAGGGACTCCATAGTGCTTACCTGGGAGAGACCAGAGGATAATGGAGGAGCTGAGATTGATGGATATATCCTTGAAAAACGTGATAAGGATGGCATCAGATGGTCTAAATGCAACAAGAAGAGGCTGAATGACCTTAGATTCAGATGTACTGGTCTCACAGAGGGTCATTCCTATGAATTCAGGGTCTCAGCAGAAAATGCTGCTGGTGTGGGAAAGCCTAGTGCACCAACTGAATACATCAAGGCCTTTGATGCCATTTATCCACCAGGACCTCCAAATAACCCCAAAGTCACCGACCATTCAAGCACCACAGTCTCTTTGTCCTGGTCCAGACCTATCTATGATGGTGGAGCACAGATCAGTGGATATATTGTTGAAATGAAGGAGGCAGCAGATGATGAGTGGATAACTTCCACACCATACACTGGTGTTCAGACCACTCACTACACTGTAAAGAAACTAAAGGAGAATGCAGAGTACAACTTCCGCATTTGTGCTGTTAACTGTGAGGGAGTAGGAGAGCATGTGGACCTACCTGGGTCTGTAATTGCTGCAGAGAAGCTGGAGGCTCCTGAAATTGAACTAGATGCTGACCTGAGGAAGATGGTCAATGTTCGCGCCACTGCCACGTTGCGTCTCTTTGTGACAATCAGAGGAAAGCCTGAGCCTGAGGTCAAATGGTCAAAGGCTGATGGTACTCTGAATGAGCGCGCCCAGATTGAAGTCACAAGCTCTTACACGATGCTGGTGATCGAGAATGTCGACAGATTTGACACTGGCAAATATGTACTGACCCTTGAGAATCTCAGTGGCTCTAAATCAGCCTTCATCAATGTCAGAGTTCTGGACTCCCCGAGTGCTCCTACCAACCTGGAGGTTAAGGATGTGAAAAGAAATTCGGTCTCACTCTCCTGGGAGCCTCCTATAATTGATGGGGGGGCTAAGATATCACACTATATTGTAGAAAAGAGAGAACAGAAGAGGATGGCTTTCACTAGTGTTTGCACTAACTGTGTGAGGAACTCGTTCATTATTTCTGACCTGCAGGAGGGAGGCCGATATTATTTCCGTGTGTTGGCTGTGAATGAGCTGGGAGTAGGTCTACCTGCCTCCACAGATCAGGTCAAGGTGTCTGAGGCTCCTTTGCCTCCTGGTAAGGTTGTCCTGGTTGACGTGACTCGTCATAGTGTTACCCTTTCCTGGGAGAAACCTGATTATGATGGAGGCAGCAAAATTTCAAATTATATTGTGGAGATGCAGCCCAAAGGAGATGAAAAATGGACTGTATGCAGTGAAGTCAAAGCACTGGAAGCTACTATTGATGGACTCACAACGGGAGAGGAGTATGCCTTCAGGGTGATTGCTGTGAATGATAAGGGCAAGAGTGATTCCAAACCTCTGGCTACCCCTGTGGTGGTGAAGGACATCACAGCAGAGCCCACAATCAACATGTTGTTCGACACATACAGTGTAAAGGCAGGAGATGACTTGAAGATTGATGTTCCCTTCAAAGGTAGACCTCAGCCTGAGGTGTCCTGGAAGAAGGATGGTCAGGTGCTTAAGCAGACAACTAGGGTCAATGTTCTTACTTCCAAGACCTCATCCAAGATTTTAATCAAGGATGCTGCCAAGGAAGATGTAGGAAAGTATGAGATTACTCTAACTAACTCAGTTGGCACCAAGACAGCTGAAATCTCTGTTATAATCTTGGACAAACCTGGCCCACCCAGCAACATTAAGGTTGATGAAGTGAGTGCTGACTTTATCTCCCTGTCTTGGGATTCTCCAACCTACGACGGTGGATGCCAAATCAACAACTATGTGGTGGAGAAGAGAGACACTACCACAACCACATGGCAGATTGTCTCAGCCACAGTAGCCAGGACATCAATCAAGGTGTCTCGTCTCACACAGGGAATAGAGTACCAGTTCCGTATTGCAGCGGAGAACCGTTATGGCAAGAGTCATGCCATTGACTCTGCTCCTGTTGTTGCTCAGTATCCCTTCGAGCCTCCTGGCCCTCCAACCAATGTACATGTTGCCCATGCCACCAAGTATGGCATGCTTGTGGTATGGGGCAGACCTGCCAGTGATGGTGGAAGCCCTGTTATAGGTTATCACATTGAATGCAAAGACCAAAGCAGCATCCTGTGGACGAAGGTCAACCGAGGTTTGCTGACTGAGAACGAATTTAAGATGACAGGCATTGAAGAAGGCCTGCTGTATCAGTTCAGAGTCTATGCTGAGAATGCTGCTGGCATTGGTCCATGCACTAAGGCCAGTGATGCTGTGGCAGCTAGGGATCCATGCCAACCTCCATCTAACCTTAGAGTCACCAATATTACCCGGACCTCAGTTTCCCTCTTCTGGGAAAAGCCAGAGTTTGATGGTGGAGCAAAGGTTACAGGCTACATTGTTGAGCGTAAAGAACTTCCCAATGGTCGCTGGCTGAAATGTAATTTCACCAACCTGCAAGATACCTACTTTGACGTCACAGGTCTCACAGAGGATGTCCAATATGACTTCCATGTCATTGCTAAAAATTCTACAGAGCAGTTGAGTGCTCCCTCGGAGAGCACTGGTCCTGTCACAGTAAAGGATGATGTGGACCCTCCCACTATTATCCTGGAAGATAAGTTCAGACAGCTGGTTGTCATAAAGGCTGGAGATATCATTAAAATTGATGCTGAAGTCACTGGCCGTCCAATCCCAGTTGTCACATGGTCTAAGGATGGGAAGGAGATTGAGTCAAAGGCCAGGTGTGAAATCACCTCCACCAACTTCACAACCACACTGATTGTCAGAGACGCTATCAGAAGGGACTCTGGCCAGTATGTCCTGACCCTGCACAATGTGGCTGGAACCAGGTCAGTGGCTATTAACTGTAAGGTTCTGGACAGACCTGGACCTTCCTCAGGTCCTTTGACAGTGTCTGGCCTCACAGCAGAGAAATGCACCATTGCGTGGGGACCCCCTCAGGAGAATGGCGGTGCTGAAATCATGCATTACATTGTGGAGAAACGCGAGACCAGTCGCCTTGCCTGGACTCTAGTCTATGGTGACATGAAGGCAACCACCTGTAAGGTGACCAAGCTGCTCAAAGGAAATGAGTACATCTTCAGAGTCAGGGGAGTCAACAAATATGGGGATGGTGAGCCCCTGGAGAGTGAGCCAACAAAGGCCAGTGATCCATTCACTGTGTCTGCAGCTCCTACTAATGTCCAGGTCACCTCAGTTACTAGTGAGGCAATGACCATCTGTTGGGAAAGACCTGTTTCTGATGGTGGCAGCAGTATCTGTGGTTATGTCATTGAAAAACGAGAGAAGACTGGCCTTCGCTGGTGCCGTGTCAACAAGAAACCTGTTTATGACCTCAGAGTCAAAGCCTCACACCTTCGGGAGGGCAGTGAGTATGAGTACAGAGTGTTTGCAGAGAACTCTGCTGGCCTCAGTGCTCCCAGCATCCCTTGCCCACTTACCAAGGCTGAAGACCCACAGTTCCTGCCTTCACCTCCTGCTAAACCTAAGATCATTGACTCTACAAAGACCACAATCACCCTGTCATGGAACAAGCCACTATTTGATGGTGGAGCACCTGTGACTGGTTATAGAGTAGAATACAGGAAGACTTTAGATGATGAATGGATTGTTGGAGTCCAGAACACCAAGAACACAGAGTTTACAGTGGTAAAATTGACACCTGGGGCTGAATATGTCTTTGTTGTCAAGTCCATTAACAAGATTGGAGTCAGTGAACCCAGTGTTGAGACAGACAAACAAGTTGCCAAAGAAAGAGAAGAGGAGCCATTCTTTGACATTAGCAATGAGATGAGGAAGACTCTTATTGTGAAAGATGGTAGCTCATTCACCATGACAGTGCCCTTCAGAGGCAAACCTATCCCCACTGTTTCATGGACTAAGCCTGATGTTGACCTTCGAGTTCGTGCTGCCATTGACACCACAGACACCTTCACCTCCATCACCTTAGAGAAAGCAACTCGCAACGACTCTGGCAAATACACCATCACCTTGTCCAACGTATCTGGAACCTCCTCTTTGACACTTAATGTCAGAGTTCTGGACTCCCCCGGAGCTCCTGCCAATGTGGAGGTCAAGGACGTGACCAAGACCTCTGCTACTGTAACCTGGGATACTCCTGAGAATGAGGGAGGAGGACCAGTGAAGAACTACCTTGTTGATATCCGTGAGGCCAGCAAGAAAGGATGGACCAGGTTGACTGACACATGCCACAGACTGACCTACAAGGTGACAGACCTGCCGGAGGGAGAAGTCTTCTACTTCAGAGTGACTGGCGAGAATGAGTATGGGGTTGGTGTTCCTGCTGAGACCAAAGAGGGAACCAAGATCACAGGTATTGAAATGTATCATTATACATTCTTATTGTTATGCAAAAGATAATACCCAGTTATTTCAGTCAAACAAACAAATCTCCTCTTTCTCCAGAAAAACCAAGCCCACCACCAAAGCTGGGTGTGACTGATGTGACCAAGGAGAGTGTAACCCTGGCCTGGGCCAAACCAGAACAAGATGGAGGCAGCAGAATTACTGGCTACCTGGTAGAAGCTCTGGAGAAAGGCCAGGAGAAGTGGGTTAAGTGTGGTGTAACCAAGTCCATCCACTTAACAGTTTCTGGTCTGAGGGAGAATGCTGAGTACTTCTTCAGAGTCAGAGCTGAAAATCATGCTGGATTCAGTGATACTAAGGAAATGTTGACCCCTGTAGTGGTCAAAGACCAACTTGGTAAGTTACAGACTGCTCAGATTGATCATATTCAACATTGTGATTAATGAAGAAGAAATACAAACAACAGAATAAGCCAACATCCATCACTTGTAATGATTATTATAATCGTGTCAAATTACACCATATTGCACTTAATTTCCCCTGATACAGCTGTCTTTTTTTTTTTGTCTTTTTACTTTTTTACCCTAGAATCTCCTGAGATCATCATGAAGGACTTCCCCCACAACACAGTATATGTCAGAGCTGGCTCCAACCTCAAGTGTGAGATCCCACTGACAGGCCGGCCTTTGCCTAAAGTCAGCCTGTCCAAGGATAATGTTCTGCTCAAGTCAACAATGAGGTTCAACTCTGAAGTCACCCCTGACAGCATCAAGATCACTTTGCGTGAGAGCATTGCTGCAGACTCAGGACGCTACGATATTACTGCCTCCAACTCCATTGGAACCACCAAGTCTTTTGTAAACATTGTGGTTCTGGACCGCCCCAGTGCCCCAGTAGGACCTGTGGAGCTATTTGACGTCACAGAAGAAAGTGTGAGCCTGAAGTGGCTCCCACCAGCATATGATGGTGGCAGCCCCATCACCAACTACATCATCCAGAAGAGAGAGACAACAACAGCCAACTGGATGGATGTCTCTTCTGCTGTGGCCCGCTGCACCATGAAGATCATGAAGCTAACCACTGGCCTGGAGTACCAGTTCAGAATCAGGGCTGAGAACAGATATGGAATCAGCGAGCACATTGACTCACCAACTGTCACTGTCAGCCTTCCTTACAGTAAGTGGTCTTTGCTTCCCTCTTTTAACTTCCATGGTATTATTTTTTTCTACTCTGTTCTTCATTACATTAATGAATGTTAACACCCTTCAACTCTTACCCGCCAGCTATTCCTGATGCTCCATTGACTCCAGAGATCACTGCAGTAACCAGGGAGACCATCACTGTTGCCTGGAAGGAGCCAAAGTCAGATGGTGGCAGCCATGTGTTTGGCTACCATCTCCAGATGAAAGACAGGAACAGCATTCTTTGGCAGAGAGTGAACAAAATGGTGATCCGTGCTACGCACTTCAAGGTCACCAACATCAATGCTGGACTTATTTATGAGTTCAAGGTGGCAGCAGAGAACGCTGCTGGAATCAGTGCCTTCAGCAAGGTTTCTGATGCAGTGCTTGCTATTGATGCCTGTGGTGAGTTTTATGTCAAAAAAACTATTTAAAAGTCAAGAAAATCCAATTTTACGTCTTAGCAACGATTGCTTAACGAGTTCTCACTGTCTGTTTGTGCAGAGCCACCCATCAACTTGCGCATCAGTGACATCACCAAGAACTCCATTAGCCTTGCCTGGCAGAAGCCCAACTATGATGGCGGATCTCCAATCACTGGCTACATCATTGAGAAGAAAGAAGGTATTAATGCTCGATGGTCCAAGGCTAACCTCACCAATGTCACAGACACCCGCTACACTGTGACTGGCCTTACCCAGGATGAGACATATGAGTTTAGAGTCATGGCCAAGAATGCTGTTGGCTCAGTGAGCAACCCATCCACAACTGCTGGACCAGCTACATGTGTCGACACCTATGGTAGGTCTCATTTGTGTTTCTGGGCATTTTTCATACATAAAGTAAATTTTTGTCACAAACTGAACACTATGTCAGTGTTTTTTGTGAAACTGGATATCACATTAGTCCTTTAGCACTTGGATATGATACCTTCTGAGGACCACATCCATCAGAATCTGAACTCACCTGCCGTTTTTTTGATTTATCATCCAGGTGCCCCAGAGATTGAAATACCACAGGAGTATCTCAACGAGGTCAAGTACAGGGCTGAGTCTAATGTGGAGCTCAAATTTAATATCACAGCCAAACCTGCTCCCACTATCGAGTGGTTCAAGGATGGCAGAGAGCTTAAGCCCAGTGCCCAGCTCTCTTTCAAACACACATTTGAGTCCACCAGTTTGTTCCTGAGGGAAACCACTCGTCTGAACTCTGGAACATATGAAGTCAAGGTTAAGAACTCCCTGGGATCTGCGTGCGCCATTGTCAGGCTGCTCATTCAAGGTATTTTCATATTATTTAATGAGTTTGTATTGTATTGTGTCTATGACAGTAATTTTGCCTTGAATGACATTTATCTTATATACACTGTAGACACTGACATGCATGAATATGTCCCTCCCCTATCCAGACAAGCCAGGACCCCCTGATGGAGAGATTCAGTTTAAGAAAGTTACAGCTGACAACATCACCATCATGTGGTCTCCACCTGCTGATGAGGGCGGTGCTATGGTAACACATTACATTGTGGAAAAGAGGGAGACCAGCAGGGTCATGTGGTCCATTGTCTCAGAGAAACTGGTAGACTGCATAGTAAACGTGCCCAGACTCATCCAGGGCAATGAGTACATCTTCAGAGTCCGTGGAATCAACAAATACGGCATTGGAGACCCACTAGAGTCTGAGCCTGTAGTTGCCAAGAACGCATTTGGTAAGCAAACTGAATAATGTCACTATCAATGATCATCAAACAAGTCAGAGTTGATTATTAGCTTTGAAAAACAACTACACTATAATGTATTATTTTAAGATTTGCATATAAGAATATGAAGAAAATGAATATAGAACATTTGCATGCATACTTTTTTATATATTTTTCTACTTAAATATTTTTTAATGGAAAACTAGTTAGTTTCATCTAACTTGATGATTTTGATTTCATACAGTACCTCCAAGTGAGCCATCCAAGCCTAAAGTGACCATGATCACAAAGTCCACTATGACAGTGATCTGGGAAAGACCAGCATTGGATGGAGGCAGCGACATTGATGGCTACTACCTGGAGAAGAGGGAGAAGAAGAGTCTGCAATGGTTTAAGGTTTGTTTACTGACCTATCTTAAGATATTTCATTTGTTTTTAAGAATAAAAGAAGCCAAACTAATAACTGGTATTTGTAAGCATCATAACATCCATTTTTGTGTAGGTGGTGAAGGGCACTATCAGAGATACCAGGCAGAAAGTCACCAGCCTGGTGGAGAACAACGAGTACCAGTACAGAGTTTGTGCTGTTAACAAAGCTGGAGCAGGAAACTACTCTGAGTCTTCTGACCTCTACAAGGCCTACGACCCTATCGGTATGTGTACAATTTGCACTTACTAGCATCCCAATGCCAGCATTTTAGAAAAGTCTTCAATGTAAGGTCTTTACATGGAACTACTGAAAACATTTGTGCCCTTTTGTCTTCCTCAGATCTGCCTGGTGAGCCATCCAAGCTGCGTGTGGTTGACTCCACAAAGACCTCCATCACCCTTGGCTGGGAGAAGCCTGTCTATGATGGTGGCAGTGAAATTACACACTACATTTTGGACCAGATGAACACAGAGGAAAGAGATTGGGTTACTATTAACCCACAGGTTAAGGCCTGTGAGTATGTGGTGTCCCACCTGAAACCTGGAACCTACTACTTCTTCAGAGTCTCCGCTGTCAACTGCAAGGGTAAAGGAGAAGACATCAAAATGTACCAGCCTGTGCAAGCCAAAGATATCTTGGGTTCGTATACACATAGATGCTTCCACAGTACTAACACAGGACATGAGTCTTTTATGTTTTGTGATCAAATTGAAAGCATTGATAATAAGTATAGTTCATTAAAACAAATTCTGATGTCTTAAAATTATGTAATTATTCATATTATTAATTTCTGGGCTTTCCCATTTCCCACCTCTCCAACAGAGGAGGCCGATTTGGACTTGGATGTACCCATGACAACCCAGTACACAGCCAAGGCTGGCCGTGATGTTGAAGTGTTTATTCCCCTGAAGGGACGCCCTGCCCCCAATGTCACCTGGCGCCGTGGTGACCGCAACATGACCGGTGACAACCGCTACACCATTAACAGCACTGAGCGAGCAACAACACTCCTCATCCCCAAGGTCACCCGCGACGACCGCGGCAAGTACCTGCTGGAAATTGAGAATGGCGTAGGAGAACCCAAGATAATCACAGTTTCTCTAAAGGTTCTGGACAGTCCAGCCACCTGCCAGAAATTGATGATTAAGAACGTGACAAGAGGAAAGCTGACACTGAGTTGGGAGGCTCCTCTTATTGAGGGTGGTTCCCCTGTCACTAATTACATTGTTGAGAAGAAGGCCTCCACCATGAAGGCTTACCAGATGATCACCGCCGAGTGTGCCAGCACAACTTACAAGGTTTCAGGCCTGGAGGAAGATACAGCTTACTTCTTCCGTGTGTCTGCTGAAAACGAGTATGGTGTGGGCGACACTTGCGAAACCACTGAGCCTGTCAGAGCCACAGAAACCCCAGGAGCTGTTAAAGACCTGGTAATGGTGGACTCTACAAAAACCTCTGTTACCCTGCAGTGGACAAGACCTGACCACGATGGTGGCAGCTACATCACTGAATACATAATTGAGAAGAGAACCAAGGAAGATCCCACCTGGACTTTGGGTGCGACATGCAAACGCTGCAGCTGCGAGGTGACAGGACTCAAGGAGAACGCTGTCATGGACTTCAGAGTGTTTGCCAAGAATGAGAAGGGCAATAGTGACTTCTCTCAGATTGGTCCGATCACTGTCATGGACTTCCTCATTCCACCTGAGGCCAACCTTGTTGACTACCCCAATGGAGAGCTTGCTGTTCGTATTGGTCAGAACATCCACATCGAGTTGCCTTTCAAGGGTAAACCAAAACCTGCAATCAGCTGGCTAAAGGATAACTTGCCTCTGAAGGAAAGTGAGAAGGTTCGCTTCAGGACCACTGACAACAAGACTGCAGTCACAGTCAGAGGAGCCAAGAAGGAACATGCTGGCCAATACACCTTGGTTCTGGACAACAGAGTTGTCAAGAACTACTTTGACATTAATGTGATAACGCTGGGACCTCCCTCAGTGCCTGTTGGTCCCATCCGCTTCGATGAGATTAAAGCCCAGAGTATCATCATCTCCTGGGATCAGCCAAAGGAAGATGGAGGTGGTGAGATCACCTGCTACAGCGTGGAGAAGCGTGAGATCTCCCAGGCCAACTGGAAGATGGTCTGCTCTAGTGTTGTCAGGACCACCTTTAAGATTGCCAACCTGGTCAAGGGAACTCATTACCAGTTCAGAGTCCGGGCAGAGAACAAATATGGAGTCAGTGAACCACTCATCTCCCCAGAAATTGTTGCCCAGCACCAGTACAAACCTCCAGGCCCTCCAGGAAAGCCAGTGGCCTTCAATGTCACTAGTGATGGTATGACCATTAGGTGGGAGGCCCCAGGTTTCGATGGAGGATCCCCGATTTTGGGTTATCATGTTGAGAAGAAGGACAGGAACAGCCTCATGTGGCAGAAGGTGAACTCCACCATTATTTCCAACAAAGAGTACAGGATCATTGGTCTCATTGAGGGTTTGGAGTACTCCTTTAGAGTCTACGCTGAGAACAACGCTGGACTCAGTCCTGTTAGTGAACAGAGCAAACATGCGCTCGCTATCTCCCCTGTTGGTAAGTACATGCTGTATTGGTTTGCTTTGCTATTAGTTCAGGATTTTTAAATCTAGCACTATGGATAAACTGCTTCTTTTTCTTCTGTTTAGATCCACCTGGCAACCCTGTCTGTATCGATGTGACCAGAGACTCAGTCACCCTGCAGTGGGACATCCCCAAGAGAGACGGAGGCAGCAAAATTGTGGCCTACAGTGTGGAGAGGCGCCAAGGTAGAGGCAAATGGCTGCGGTGCAACTTCACTGATATCAGCGAGACCAGGTTCACCGTGACCGGTCTGTCAGCTGGAGACAGATTCGAGTTTAGAGTGATTGCCAGGAATGCTGTGGGCACAGTCAGTCCACCATCTAACTCCTCTGGATACATTATGACCAAGGATGAAAGCAGTAAGTATTTTCTAATTAATAAAAAATATAGAAAAATTAGTGAATGATAGGTGTTTCACAACCCTTTGATTATGTTGATTCCTCATTTGTTCATTCTCTTTGCACCTCCAGTTGCACCCGAGATCGAGTGGTCTCCAGACCAGGTGCTCACCTTGAGGGCTGGAGAGAACGTTAAGCTCGGCTGCACCATCACAGGACGTCCCGTCCCCCAGGTTATCTGGTACAAAGATGGCAGAGAGATTGACAAGAGGATCATGATTGACATTGAGATTGCCACCAGCATTGGCGCCAGCAGTCTTTTTATCCGTGACGCTGATAGGAACCACCGTGGAATCTACACTGTAGAGGCCAAGAACAGCTCTGGTACCAAGAAAGCTGATGTCAATGTCAGAGTACAAGGTTGGTAAACAGTGACTTGTTATTTGGTAAAGATTTATGATTCAAACTTTTTTAAACCTGTTTCTATTATCTCTTAAGCTCACAAAGGCATGATATTTCATGTAAATAATATGATTTTACAATATCACAATTTGTGAATATATTTCAAGTAACTCCTCTATTTTCTGTTTCTCTGCAGATACCCCAGGACCTGTCGAGGGTCCCATCCGTTTCACCGGCATCACGGCTGAGAAGTGCACCGTGTGGTGGAACCCACCAGAGAACGACGGCTGTGCCGCCATCACCCACTATGTGGTGGAGAAGAGGGAGACATCCAGGATCTCCTGGGCCTTGGTCACCTCCAAATGTGAAGCATGTTCTTACAATGCCACCAACCTCATCAAGGGCAATGAGTACCAGTTCAGAATCTCTGCTGTCAACAAGTTTGGTGTCGGCAAACCACTGGACTCTGATCCTATCATCGCACAGATGCAATACAGTAAGTAAAGTCACTCACATTTATTGTCTGACATATTTTGACATATTAACTGTCAATAACTTCACATTCAAAATATATCATTTATAACTTACCCCCTCAGCTGTGCCTGATGCCCCTGGCACCCCAGACGCTACCCATGTGACTGGAAACAGCATCACTATGTGCTGGACCAGGCCAAGGTCAGATGGAGGAAACGAGATCAAACAATACATCCTGGAGAGAAGAGAGAAAAAGAGCCTGCGTTGGGTGAAGGTTTCCTCCAAGAGGTCCATCACGGAGCTAAGACACCGTGTCACAAACCTCACTGAGGGCAACGAGTATGAATTCCGAGTCATGGCTGAAAATGGTGCTGGTGTCGGACCAGCCAGCAGTACCTCCAGGCTCTTCAAATGCAGAGAGCCAACCAGTGCTCCTAGTGCCCCCACATTAATCAAGGTAGGATTGCAGGGACACTGCAAGGAATTGTAAAAGAAGAACCATTCAATCTTCAAATTCTCATCCTGATTTTATTTTGTTTAATTTTCATTTCATAATTAACAAAAATCTGACTACATTGATAAATACAGATATGAAGGTTATTTTAAATAGCTGAATCTGTGTTATTGAAAATCAGCGCACAAATCGTGCTATTTTAGAACAGAAGAAACCTCAAAAATAACTTTATTGAAAAGAAGGAAAAGGAACAAAGAAAAATATACATTAGAAATTACACTATGAACTATGCTCTTTTCTTGTTGTATAGGTCACTGACTCCACCAAGTCCTCAGTCAGCCTGGAATGGACCAAGCCTGTCTTCGATGGTGGCATGGAAATCATTGGCTATAATATCGATATGTGTAAGGCCAGTCTTGAGGAATGGCACAGAGTCAACAGCCAGATTTGCATCCACACCAGGTATACTGCCAAGGGTCTGGTGCCTGGAGAGCTCTATAAGTTCAGGGTCAGTGCTGTGAATGGATCTGGAGAGGGCGAAGCCTCAGTGATGCCCAACGCTGTTCAGGCTCTGGACAGACTTAGATCTCCTGAGATCGACATTGATGCCAATTTCAAGCAGACTCACATTGTAAAGAATGGCGGTACTGTCACCCTTCACATTGCCTTCCGTGGCAAACCAGCTCCTCTTGCCACCTGGTCTAAAGTAGATGGTGACCTGCCTGTCATGGGCGATATCAATACCACAGATTCCTCCTCTACTTTGACCATTGAGGGTTGTACTAGGTACGAAGCTGGCAAATACACCCTGTCCCTGGAGAACAACAGCGGCCGCAAGTCCATCACATTCACTGTCAAAGTGCTGGACACACCCGGACCTCCAGGAGCCATCAGTTTCAAAGACGTTACCCGTGGAGCCTTGACAATGATGTGGGATGCCCCTACCAATGATGGCGGATCCAGAATCCATCACTACCTTGTAGATAAGCGTGAGGCCAGCCGCCTGGCTTGGCAGGAGGTCAGCACCAAGTGCTCTCGCCAGATGATCAGGGTAATTGGTCTGGATATTGGTGTGCAATATCTATTCAGAGTGACTGCAGTTAACCAGTACGGCCAAGGGGAACCTCACGAGATGACAGAGCCCATCATTGCCACAGAAGAACCTGCACCACCCAAGAGACTTGATGTTGTCGACACCACCAACTGCACAGCCTCCTTGGTGTGGCTGAAACCGGAGCATGATGGAGGTAGCCGCGTCAGAGGCTACATTGTTGAATTCAGAGCTAAAGGCACTGATCGCTGGGTTCTTGGCGGAGAGACAAAGTCACAGAAGATGCTGGTGGAAGGTCTGCTTGAAAACACAGAGTATGACTTCAGAGTCAAGGCCAAGAACGATGCTGGAATCAGTGAGCCGCAGGGCACCTTTAGTTCTGTGGTCATTAAGGAGCCTCGCATCGAACCAACTGCTGACCTCAGCAGCATCACCAACCAGCTTATCACCTGCAAGCTCTCCAACACCTTCACAATCGACATCCCCATCAGTGGCAGGCCTGCACCCAAAGTCACCTGGAAGCTGGAGGAGATGAAGCTGAAGGAGACTGACAGAGTCATAATAAGAACCACAAAGGAGAGAACCACTCTGTTGGTGAGAGACAGCAAGAGAAGTGACAGTGGCAAATACTACCTGATCCTTGAGAATGCTGCTGGTGTGAAGACGTTCACAGTGACAGTACTTGTGGTTGGCAGACCAAATCCACCTACAGGCCCTGTGGAGATTTCTGGAGTCTCCTCAGAGACCTGCAACCTCGCCTGGTCAGAGCCAGCTGATGATGGCGGCTCTGATATCACCAACTACATTGTGGAAAAACGAGAAGCTGGCTCTGCCTCCTGGCAAGTGGTTAACTCCAGTGTGAAGAGAACCACCATTAAAGTGACTCATCTCACCAAGTATATGGAGTACACCTTCAGAGTGTGCGCTGAGAACAAGTTTGGAGTCAGCAAGTCCATTGAGTCTGCTCCTGTTGTCATTGAGCATCCATATGGTAAGTTCTGTTCAAAGGTTTTCCAAAAGTTAATGCAAGTCCTGTTTTTATATGTATGGATGCCACGTATTTATCTCACCATATCTCACCTCACTTTAACTTCCACAGTTCCTCCAAGTCCCCCAAGTCGTCCAGATGTGGTATCCGTGTCTGCCAACGCCATCAGTATCAAATGGGACCTGCCATATGCTGATGGTGGCAGCCAGGTGACAGGCTACTGGATCGAGAAGAAGGAGAGGAACACAATCCTTTGGGTGAGGGAGAACAAGCTACCCTGCCTGGAGTGCCATTACAAGGTGTCCAACCTGATTGAGGGCCTGGAGTACCAGTTCAGGGTATATGCCATGAACATCGCTGGACTCAGCAAGGCTAGCGAGGCCTCCAGACCTGTGCTGGCACTGAATCCTGTTGGTGAGGGAAATATTTATGCCTTAACTACAAAAATGTGTTGTAAACTAACGACTAGTTGTCTGTCACATTTGTCGGTTAATCTGATTACAAGAAACTTTTTACTGTTCTCCTCACTCAGCTAATGCAGTTTAAACCTTTAAGAAAATAAAAAGCACTGTGATGAAAGCTGAGTTACAGTATTACGGTAAACATCTCCCTGTCCCTGCTTAGATCCTCCTGGTAAACCCGAGGTGACTGATATCACCCGCTCCTCTGTGTCGTTGTGCTGGACCGTGCCATTAAATGACGGTGGCAGCAAGATCATTGGTTACGTGGTGGAGAGGAAAGTGTACAGCACGGATGAGTGGGACGACAACCGCTGGCTCAAGTGCAATTACACCACCATCACCGAGAACTACTTCACTGTCACCAACTTGGGAGAAGGAGAGACCTTTGAGTACCACATCCTCGCTAAGAATGCTGCCGGCGTCCACAGTGCACCCTCTGAGTCCACTGGACCAGTCACATGCAAGGATGAGTACTGTAAGTTGGAGAGTTACAATTATTTTTGCTATTGATGTAGCATCCTTACAAAAAGCTCAACAACATACAGTATAACTGTCATTTATTGAGGTAAAAACTATTTGTTTCATGTTTGTTGCAGCTCCTCCCAAAGCTGAGCTGGACAGCAAGCTTGTCGGTGAGACTGTCACTGTCACGGCTGGCTCTGACCTTGTCTTGGACGGTGCTGTGGGTGGTAAACCAGAACCCACAGTGTACTGGTCGAAGGGAGAAAAGATTTTGGAGCTCGGAGAGAAATACTCTTTGACCTACACCGCAACCAGAGCCATGGCCATCATCAAGAGCTGTGACAGATATGACACGGGCAGATACATCCTGACCGTCAAGAATGCCAGCGGAATCAAGACTGCCGCTGTGAACGTCAAAGTTCTCGGTAAGCAGCCAACAAACTACATGAATTAAACTGGAATTAACATAATTTTAAGTGTATCATAGTTGACTCTTAATTGTCAACAAAACTTGGCTGTCTGATCTAACTCTCGGTTTCTGTCTTTCAGACACTCCTGGAGCTCCAGCTGATAAGATTGTGATCAGCAGAGTGACAGAAGAGAAGTGTACAGTGTCCTGGAAGATTCCTCTGGAGGATGGTGGAGACACCGTCACCCATTATATCGTGGAGCGTCGTGAGACCAGCCGACTCAACTGGGTCATCATGGAGACCGAGTGCAAGTCACTGTCATGTGTCAGCTCCAGGCTGATCAAGAACAACGAGTATATCTTCAGAGTCAGAGGGGTCAACAAGTTCGGGCCTGGAGTTCCACTGGAATCCGAACCCGTCATTGCCAGGAATGCCTATAGTAAGCCACATTGCTCTGAGTTGAGGCAATTTTCCTGATGGTGGCGCTATAGCAACCATCTAAAGTAGAATTAGATATATATGAAACAATTAGATATAAATATTTAGATAGATTTATAGATAGATAGATAGATAGATAGATACTTTATTCATGCCCAAGGGGAAGTTCACAGTTTCCAGCAGTATCCACAGACTAGGATAAAACAGAAGATTTGAAATTTAAGGAGGCATGCAAAGTACTACTAATAATAATAATAACAACAACAGGAGGCATGCAAAAGAACCAATAAAATCAATAGCAAAATAACTTGCTTGAATGGCCTTAACAATATCACCTAAGGTTTTAATGTTTTGAGTTCAATTTTTTTTTCTATTTTAGTCTTTTAGCTTAAAAAAGTTAATTTATGTCTTATGAAAAGGGGAAACTAGATTTGTCTCTCTGACCTGTCCCACCCCTTTTCTCCTCAGCCATCACATCCCAGCCGGGCACTCCAGAGGCTACAACTGTGGGCAAGGAGCATGTCATCATCGAATGGCTTAAACCTGAGAGTGATGGAGGCAGCGAGATCAAAAACTACATAGTGGATAAACGAGAGAAGAGCAGCACCAGGTGGGATCAACTTCTGAAGACGTTAATGGACAGATTTTAGTTTTCGCTTCATGAAATAGTGATTCTTATTGCCTCTCTCTCACATTATCCTTTTGTTTCTTCTCCGGACCAGGTGGACCCGGGTGAATAAGACTTACACCATCTATGACACCCGTCTGAAGATCACAGGCCTGCTGGAAGGAAGCGAGTACCAGTTCAGAGTGACAGCTGTCAACGCTGCTGGATACAGCCAGCCCAGCGACGCCTCACCGTACATCCTCTGCAAAGACCCCACATGTAAGAGATTTTATTCACAGTCTTTCATTTTCAAAACCTTAACCTGTGTAAAAGGTTACAGTTATTTGTTGCGACAAGCAAATATGAACATATTTGCATTTGTCTACTACAAGATACCCCAGCTCCTCCATCAATGCCTCGCATCACTGACACAACCAAACACAGCATCAGTATGACCTGGACCAGGCCCATGTACGATGGCGGCTCAGACGTCACCGGCTACGTGGTGGAGATCCTTGAGGGGGACACAGAGCACTGGTACCGTGCCACCGCCAAGCCTCTCAAGACCAACGAGTATGTGGCCGCCGGCCTGGCAGCCACTAAGACGTACAGGTTCAGGGTAGCTGCCATCAACTGCAACGGCACCGGAGAGTTCAGTGAACCTAGCGCTGAGATCGAGCCACTGGAGAGAATTGGTGAGTCTGTTAGGAAATAATTTAGTAATCAAAAACGTTTTTAACCTAATTTCTGAAATTACTATGTTGAGGTATTATAGGCATTAGTGTTAGGATTTGGATTACAATGGGAATATTCCAGAAAATGGCAATCACGAAATTATCCCCTTACTATTCTTCATCCAACCATTCAGAAATGCCTGACCTGGAGCTGGCTGACGACCTGAAGAAAACGGTGTGTCTACGTGCCGGAGGAACTCTTCGCCTGATGGTATTTGTCACCGGCCGGCCGGCACCAGTAGTGGCTTGGAGGAAGACTGGCGTGGAGCTGCAGAGCCGTGGCTACATTGAGACCACAGATAGCTACACCTCGCTGATGGTGGAGAAAGTCAATCGCTACGACTCTGGAAAATACATTGTGGAGGCAGAGAACCCATCGGGAAAGAAGACTGCCACCATCCTGGTTAAAATCTACGGTATGTCATCCCAAGTTTCCACAGATATTACAATGAATTTTGGGGTAATGTGTATAAAAACACGCACTAATATCTTCCATTCCTCTAATCATCTCCTTCCTGCAGACACTCCTGGCCCTCCAGGTTCTGTAAAGGTGAAGGACTACACCAAAGAGTCCGTTGTGATCACTTGGGACATCCCAAGCATCGATGGTGGCGCCCACGTCAGCAACTACATCATAGAGAAGCGTGACGCCAACATGAAGTCTTACAAGACTGTCACCACTGAGTGTAGGAAGACCCTGTTCAGGATCACCGGTCTGGAGGAGGGAGTGTACTACCACTTCAGAGTCCTTCCAGAGAACATTTATGGCATCGGTGAGCCTTGTGAGACAGCCGAGCCCGTGCTGGTATGCGAGGTGCCGTCTGTACCTCTGAACCTCCAGGTTGTCGATGTCACCAAGTCCACTGTCACGCTGCATTGGGAGAAGCCACTGCACGATGGCGGCAGCAGGTTGGCGGGCTACACCATCGAGGCCTGCAAAGTTGGCTCGGACAGGTGGAGTGTGGTGGCATCAGTCAAGTCCTCAGTGACCAAGTACACCATCCAGTCCCTGACAGAGAACGACCAGTACCTGTTCAGACTCCGAGCCACAAACAGCAGGGGAGCCAGCGAGCCCATGGACACTGTTACTCCTGTCACTATCCAGGACATCAAGGGTAAGATAACACATCCACAATTCATCACACAATAACTTCTGCCTTTGCTTAAACTCTGAAAAGCTTCACAGAAATCATTAAAATATGATGAACACATCACAAAAAGTTTTACAGTCTATCTGTATTATTGTTTAGAGATGGATCCCTCCTCTATTGCTATTCTAGTTTCTTCTGTTTTCCCCATTAAAAGTTTTTCCTATTAATAAAAACTGACTTGAATTGACTGTGCATTTCAGTGATGCCCAAGATCGACATGACCAACATCCCTCAGAAGATTGTCCATGTGCACCGTGGCAAACCAATCGACCTCAACATCCCCATAAAGGCCAAACCGCAGCCTGTCTGCACCTGGTCCTTCGGTGGCGTCAAACTGAAGGACAGCCTGGACCGCATCAAGATCGACAGCAATGGCAAATACACCCACCTTGTCATTCGTGAGACCACCATCAACGACACAGGAGACTACTCACTTGAGGTGAAGAATGTTGTTGGCGTCGCAACCGAGGTCATCAAGGTCATCATCCTTGGTAAGTAATGTACAAATTAAGGTTATACACAGAGATCTGAAAACCATAAAATCCAAATTATTTACTATAACAAGTGAAATGCAAATAATATGCAGATTCTAACCAACCACCTTTGTGTGTTTGTCCAGACAAACCTGGCATCCCAGTCGGTCCAATGAAGATTGAGGATACTGACGGCGTGTCTGTGTCAGTCAGCTGGGAACCTCCAGAGAAGGACGGTGGTGCCAATGTCAGCGGCTACGTGGTGGAGCAGCGCGATGCCCACCGGCCAGGCTGGAGCACTGTGTCCGAGTCAGTGACCCGACCCTGCTTCAAGTTTACCAGACTCTCAGAGGGAACCGAATATGTGTTCCGCGTTGCTGCTATGAATCGCTTTGGTGTTGGCGGCTTCCTGCAGTCCGAAGTGGTGGAATGCAAGAGCCCCAAGAGTGAGTTATCCTCCCAGCTCCAACAATTCTGACGCTTAGGGAATCTCTTCCATTAATTTGTGGGTAATTACCTTCTGTCCTCTTATCATTCAATTAATCTATTAATCTATCTGCTACTGTGTAGCCATCCCTGGACCTCCAAGCAGACCAGAGGTTCTCGATGTCACCCACGAGGGCATGACCCTGACCTGGCAACCACCCGAGGACAATGGTGGATCCACCATTGCTGGCTACATCATCGAACGTAAAGAGGCCCACTCTGACAGGTGGATGAGGATCAACAAGAATACTGTCACCATGACCAGGTACCGCTCCTCCGGCCTGATAGAGAGTCTGGAGTATGAACACCGTGTCACTGCCATCAACTCCAGAGGAGCCGGCAAACCCAGCGAGAGCTCCGCCATCACCATCGCCATGGATCCCATCGGTACATGTTGCAATGCTCAGTGCAGCTGCAGTGCTACTGTAATTGCATTTACCTATTTTAGATTAATCTTTAGGAAAGGATTAATGAAACGTCTCTTTGTGTTGTTGAACAGAGCCTCCAGGTCCTCCAGCTCAGCCCAGAGTCACTGACACCACCAGAACTTCAGTCTCTCTTGCCTGGCTGCCGCCTGAAGAGGAGGGTGGTTCTGTCATTACTGGTTACTTGATCGAGATGCAGAAGGTGGACCAGGTGGAATGGACATTGTGCAACACCACACCCACCAAGATGTGCGAGTACATTCTCACCCACATGCCCCAGGGTGCCGAGTACAAGTTTAGGGTCAGAGCCTGCAACGCTGGCGGTTCTGGAGAGCCCGCTGAAATTACCGGAGTGGTTAAAGTCCAGGAAATGCTTGGTACTACAGCAACATTCCATAATTTAAAGTTTGATTTTACAGTCAAATAATCAACATACTTTTACAGAATCTGTAATTTAATTTACAAAATCTGTCTTCTTCAGATTATCCCGACTACGAGCTTGATCGTAAATACGAGGAGGGCTACGTGGTGCGGCAGGGCGGAGTCATCCGTCTGTCTGTACCCATTAAGGGAAAACCCATCCCTACATGCAAGTGGACCAAAGATGGTCGTGACATTTCCCACCGGGCCATGATTGCCACCTATGATGACATCACTGAGCTGGTCATCAAAGAGGCACACAAAGACGACACCGGTACCTACGACCTGGTGCTGGAAAACAAATGTGGCAGGAAGGCTGTGTACATCAAGGTGAGCACCTTATCTGACAGATTTTCAAGGAAATAAAATGTACTTAAGTTTCAAAAGTAAAATTAAAAAATAGATTTTATTGGAATGGTTGCAACTCATCTTTCTGTATATTGTCCTCTCTAGGTGAAGGTGATCGGTCGCCCTGATGTCCCAGAAGGGCCTCTGGAGTTTGACGATATTCAGGCCAGATCAGTCCGGGTCAGCTGGCGGCCACCATCAGATGATGGTGGTTCCGACATTCTAGGATACATTGTGGAAAGGCGGGAGGTACCCAAGGCTGCCTGGTGTACAGTGGATTCCAGGGTAATCGAGAACTCTCTGGTGGTGAAGGGCCTGAAGGAGAATGTGGAGTACCACTTCAAGGTCTCTGCCGAGAACCAGTTCGGTATCAGCAGATCTCTCAAGTCCGAAGAGTCTGTAATGCCAAAGACACCTCTTTGTGAGTACTGACAACTGATATTTGTCAAAATGTTGTGATTAGAAATATTGTAAACATTTGATTTCACATACAACGCATTTTCCCTTCAGGCCCACCAGAACCTCCCAGCAACCCACCAGAGATCATGGACGTTGCCAAGTCTTCAGTGTCTCTGTCCTGGGCCCGCCCCCGGGATGATGGAGGCTCCCGCGTCACAGGATACTACGTGGAAAGGAGGGAGATTTCTACAGAGAAGTGGGTCCGCCACAACAAGACCCATATCACCACCACCATGTACAATGTCACTGGTCTCATCCCCGATGCAGAGTACATGTTCAGAGTGGTTGCTCAGAACGACATTGGGCAGAGTGAGCCTGGTCCTGCTTCAGAGCCTGTGGTCTGCAAAGATCCATTTGGTGAGTTAACATTACATGACATATTATTAGTATTATTAGACCTGTACTGTATATTCCAAGCCCCGTCTATAGCCTATATTTTCCGCTAAACACTGCTGTATATATATTTTTTGTCCTGTGCAATAATTTATTTTTACACCATGGCACTACCTCCTGCTGTAACTTTTGCAATATTGTGTATCAATCACATCTGTATAAAAGCTGTATATAGTGTACATACAACTCTTATTCTATTTTTCTGCTTTAATGTATCTGGAGCTGCTGTAGCGAGTGAATTTCCCCAGTGAAGGATTAATGAAGTGTATCTTATCACGCCTATTTCTGCATGAGTAGACAAGACATTGAAATTTAAGACATAACTAATCTGAACATGAAGGACATTTTTGCTACAAATGCATGTTACTTTAACTCAGTGGCTCTCAATTATTTTCTGTCATGCCCCCCCTAGGGGACAGAAATTTTTCACGCCCCCCACAAATTTTAATACTATTGAGAACCTGATAATATTTATTTGTACAAACCACTGTATGAGTTGCTGGCACCAGCATTCTGCATAAAATCACCTGATTATCACAATAGATTAATAAAATGAGCTGAGATAACATCTGCAACATTTCCAAGTTCAGTTTATTATTATTTAAACAAGACTGCTCAGTCTGTGTGATTCTCAAAACAGAGAAAAGGTGCAAATGATTCACTGGAATGTGCATTTTTTTACTTAACACAGTAACATTCAAAACTTTTCAAAACTGTAAACATTGGTCACCCTTCAACCTCATCAGCTTATTCCTTTTCAAAAAGGTATATGACTTTTTAATGTTTGTTTTTTGTGCAAAATTTGCAACAATATTTCTTATATTTAACGTTTGTCTGTTAGGTGTTCTGTGAGTTGTTCTTGGAGGTCATCTGAAATGTCAGATATACGTCTCCCGATCGTGTCATTGGAAAGAGAGACAATATTCAGTGTCTCAGCACTTTTCTCACCTATGATTGTGACCATGTCCAATGCTGCCGGAGTATTAGCTCCTCTGCTATCGTGCAAGGTTTTTTTGCACATTGCGTTGTGGCGGTGTTTGTACACCGCGCTCACAAAATGACCGGCCTGTTGGCGATACGCATCGAGCAAATTTGTTTGGTTTCATGCTGTCATTTCCGACCGTATTCACGGTAAACCCAAAGGCTATGTAGGCTTCATCGTATTTCCTGGTCTTATTAGGTTTATGCCGGTTACCGTCACTTGCTGTTCTTGCCTCTGACGTCTCCGTTTTTCTTTTTACTCCTGGGAGAAACTTCTCCATCTCTCCTCCTCCGTCAGTCACCCCTGCCTGTCGCACCCCCCTGACACCTCACTGTTTGAGAAGTACTGCTTTAACTCTTCACGAGTATTAATCTTCTCCTGTTTGTCGTCTTATAGACAAACCCAGCCAACCAGGCGAGATTGACATCATCTCTGTCACCAAGGACTGCATCACCATCCACTGGCTCAGGCCCGAGCATGATGGTGGCAAGGAGATTCTGGGCTACTGGATTGAGTTTAGGGAGGCTGGAGAGAGTGCCTGGAAGAAATGCAACAAGGAGCGCTCCAAGGATCGTCAGTTCACCATGGGCGGCTTGATGGAAGCCACCGAGTATGAGTTCAGAATCTTTGCTGAGAATGAGACTGGATTCAGCCGACCTCGACGCACGCCCATGGGTATCAAGACCAAACTGAGCGGTGAGTGGTTGCAGAGTTCAGATTCTATCAAACAGAATGGCCTGGCCACAGTAACATTTATTTTAAAACATATTCATGTTAGCTGAATCAAAAACTCTCACAGCCAATTTGTCATGTGTCCCGAGTCTTACAAAGTAGATACTGAATTGTGTGTTGTTGAATTTTATGTATTTTAAATAAAGATGTTTGAATTTCAGCATAATGTTTTTACAGCAAAAAGTAAAAAGCATAAAAAATACATTTTGATTGAAATCATCCTTTTAATTGCTGATGTTTCTGCAGTTGGTGAGGCTCCAGCTTTGAAGGAAGAGATCCAGGATGTAACCACCAAGCTTGGCGAGTCCGGTACTCTGACCTGTGGCATCATCGGCAGACCTCTACCTGAGATCAAGTGGTACCGCTACGGCAAGGAACTGATCCAAAGCCGCAAGTATAAGATGAGCTCAGATGGCCGCGACCACTCCCTCAGCATCCTGACAGACGAGCAGGAAGACGAGGGCCTGTACACTTGCAGGGCCATCAATGAGGCCGGTGAGATCGAGACCAGTGGCAAACTGCGTCTGCAGGCAGCGCCCCAGTTCCACCCAGGCTTCCCTCTGAAGGAGAAGTACTTTGCTGGGGCCGGCACCAGCCTCCGTCTCCATGTTGTGTACATTGGGCGTCCCATCCCCCAGATCATGTGGTTCTATGGCAAGAAGCCTCTGAATGTATCAGAAAATGTGATTATTGAAAACACTGAAAGCTACACCCACCTGGTGGTGAGGAACGTCCAGAGGAAGACCAATGCCGGCCGCTACAAGGTGCAGCTCAGCAATGTGTATGGAACCATCGACACTGTGCTGCGTGTTGAAATCCAAGGTATGACCAGACTACGGAGTAATATTACAAAAAACCAATCCAATATCAAATAATGTCATTTTTCAGTGAAGATTATCTTTAAAATTCAAATGAAAGTCAAGAATGAGAAACCCTTTACTGTGGATTTTGCATACATATGAATTTGTTTCAAGTTTCAACCAACAAATAACTATTACTATATATATATATGTATACATGTATATATTAAAAAAGCTGTTACTCATGACCTTTTTTTCCAGATAAACCATGCATACCTGAGGGCCCTGTTGTTGTTGATGCTTTGCTGAAGAGCTCAGTTGTCATCAGCTGGAAGGTTCCCAAGGATGACGGCGGCTCCATGATCACGAACTACATTGTGGAGAAGCGTGAGGCCAAGGAAGGAGAGCAGTGGCACCTGGTGTCTTCCTCTGTTTCTGGCACCAACTGCCGTGTCCCCAATCTGATAGAGAACGCCGGCTACTACTTCAGAGTCTCTGCCCAGAACCAGTATGGAGTCAGCGAGCCTCTGGAGATCCCATCAGTGGTGATCATCAAGAGTCCATTCGGTAAGTCAATTTATATTTTGTTTGCCAGTTTTGGTTTCTATAGCTACATCGCAGAGAGGCAGGACTAACAGATATGTAGAGCACTACAGTAACATCCCCCTGTTTATTTCTCAGAAAAACCTGGCATCCCACAGCAACCCTTCATCATCAGCTCTACCAAGAACTCCTGTGTCGTCTGCTGGAAGCCTCCAAGCAGCGACGGTGGAGCTAAAATCACCAACTACTACCTGGAGAAACGTGAAAAGAAGCAGAACAAGTGGATGTCAGTAACCAGTAAGAAGGTTGTTGAGACCAACTTCGAGGTCACAGGCTTGATCGAGGGCTTTGAGTATGAGTTCCGTGTCAAGTGTGAGAACATGGGCGGTGAGAGTGACTGGAGTGAGATCTCTGCACCGATCATCCCCAAGTCCGACCAGGCTCCTCGTGCTCCTGCGTTCAGGGAGGAGATCAGGGACATGACCGTCAAATATCATGCCAATGCCACCTTTGTCACTAAGGTACTTTATTTAAACTACTATTGACATTTATTAAGGTCTAAATATGTAAAAACTACTAGTAATTGTAGTGAAAGTAATGGGACATCCAGAGTCAAATGAAAGAATTGACGTCAGTTTCATTTGATCAAAGGTCAGTGTTTCCCCTGCTCATAGTATTTGTTTTAAGCTTGGCCAAACAAAGGTTCTTCTCGATTAAATATGTATATATAGATTTTCTCCTATGACTCTGGAGGAGTGAGGTTTTCCTACAATATTGGGAACGTAGGCCATTACTTTTTAAGTCAAAAAAAGTTATCAGTAAATTATCTAACTTAGTTATTTTTCCTATGACAAGGTGGTGGGATATCCCAAGCCTGTGGTGAAATGGTACCGCAGTGGAAAGGAGATCCTGGCAGATGGAACCAAGATCAAAGCCCAGGAGTTCAAGGGAGGCTACTACCAGCTGGTCATCACTACTGCTGATGAGAACGATGCCACAGTTTACCAAGTCAGAGCAACCAACTCCTCAGGATCCATCTCTACAACAGCCAACCTGGATGTGGAAGGTAATGATATAATTTTGGTATTGTTAATTCCTAAAATCCATTTTATTGTGTAATTCTTTAAACGAAAGAAATCTTGTTAAATATCAAACTTATGTTATGTTTTATCATTTTAATTCCAGTTCCTGCTAAGATCCACCTGCCCAAAGAGCTCCAGGGAATGGGAGCAGTCCATGCTGTCCGTGGTGATCACATAACCATCAAGATCCCTATCTCTGGCAAGCCTGAGCCAGCAATCGTTTGGCAGAAGGGTCAGGAGATCCTCTCCAATTCTCCTTATCACCAGGTCATCACCACCAGGTCTTTCACCTCCTTGGTCTTCCAGAAGGGAGTGCAGAAGAAGGATACTGGCTACTACATTATAACTGCAAAGAACAGGTTCGGAACAGACAAGCAAACCATTGAGGTTAACGTGGCTGACATACCTGAAGCTCCAAAAAATCTTGTTGTCAGCGACATTGGTCGGGACTCCATCACCTTGACCTGGGAACCCCCTGCCAATGATGGTGGAAGTGACATCACTAGTTACATTGTGGAGAAGTGTCCCACCACTGCTGATAGATGGATCCGTGCTGGACAGACCACAGACTGCAGCATCAACATCATCAACATATTCGGAAAGACTAAGTACCAGTTCCGCGTCATCGCTGAAAATCAGTATGGATTGAGCCCTCCATCTCAACCAACTGAGCCCATCACCACAAAGGAAGACAAGTCTGTGATTAGGAACTATGATGAGGAAGTGGACGAAAGCAGAGAGGTAACCAAGGAGGAGGCTCTGTTCTACAAGGTGAAGGAGCTGTCTACCAAGTACACCATCTCTGAGGAACTTGCTCGTTGCCAGTTTGGAGTAGTCCACCGCTGTGTGGAGATTGCCACAAAGAAGACCTTCATGGCCAAGTTTATCAAGGTCAAAGGAACTGACCGTGAGTTGGTTCTTAGGGAAATTGAGGCCCTCAACGTAGCAAGGCACATGAACATAATCTACCTACATGAATACTTTGAAAGCATGGAAGAGATCATCCTGATCTTTGAATTCATTTCTGGAGTTGACATCTTTGAACGCCTTGGCACCTGCAACTTCGAGCTCACAGAGCAGGAGATTGTTCGCTACCTGAGACAAGTCTGCTCTGCCCTCAAGTTCATGCATAGCCACAACTTCGGCCACTTTGATATCCGCCCAGACAACATTGTCTACACCACAAGGAGAAGCACCACCATAAGGATTATTGAGATGGGCCAGGCTAGGCTGCTGGTGCCAGGAGAAAACATCAGAATGCTGTTCACAGCTCCAGAGTACTGCGCCCCTGAGATCCACCGTCACGACCTGGTCACAACAGCCACTGATATGTGGTCTGTTGGTGTAATGGCCTATGTTCTGCTCAGTGGCCTAAATCCATTTGCGGCAGAGTCCGTTACAAAGATGATTGAGAACATCTCCAACTGTGAGTACGTCTTTGACAGTGAAGCGTTTAAGGACATCAGCCTGGAGGCTATGGACTTTGTGGACAGACTTCTAGTCAAAGACAGGAAGCTCCGTATGACAGCCCATGAGGCTCTGGAACACCCATGGCTCAAGATGAAGATTGAATATGTCAGCAACAAGATCATTAAGACACTGAGACACAGAAGGTACTATCAGAGTCTGGTGAAGAGGACAGACACCATTGTATCAGCAGCTCGTGTGGCCTATGGCGGCGCCTTCAGGAACCAGAGAGGACTGGCTGTGGGTAAAGTGAAGATTGGAACTGAGTACCATGGCCTCCGCACTGGTCCAGTCATGCATGGCTCAGCTGAGGAAGGTGGCCATGTCAGATTCACTTGTAGCATCACCAACTATGACAAAAGCACACAGGTGTCGTGGTACTTTGGTAACCGTCAGCTACACCCAAGTCCCAAGTATGAAATCTCTTACAGTAATGGCTTTGCCAGCATCTATGTAAAGGACATTGAAGAGAGTGATGATGGAGTGTACAGATGCAAGGTGGTAAGTGATGATGGAGAGGACAGTGCTTATGGCGAGCTCTTTGTTGAGACAGTGAGGAGCATCAGAGAGCACTATATTAGCCGGTCCATTAAGAAACTGAGGAGGAGAGTCGACAAGACTAAACTCCTGCAGAGACCCCCAGAGTTTACTTTGCCTCTGTACAACCGCACTGCCTACATTGGAGAAGATGTGCGTTTCGGTGTCACTATTACAGTGCACCCAGAGCCTCATGTAACATGGCTCAAGAATGGTGAGAGAATCAAGCCAGGGGATGATGATCACAAGTACACATTCACCAGTGATAAGGGTCTGTACCAGCTGATGATCCACAACCTGGACATGAGTGATGATGCTGAATACACCGTCATGGCCCACAACAAGTTTGGAGAAGACAGCTGCAAGGCCCGTCTCACTGTGACACCTCATCCTGTGATGGAGGAAACTATGAGGCCAATGTTCAAACGTCTGCTGGCTAATGTTGAGTGTGTAGAAGGACATAGTGTCCGCTTCGAGCTCAGGGTCTCAGGAATCCCAGCTCCTACTCTAAAATGGGAGAAGGATGGCCGTGCATTACAGTTTGGCCCCAAGGTTGTTGTCATACAGGAAGACGCTGAGTACCATGTCCTGCACATAAGAGAGACTCTGCTTGAGGACTCCGGTGTGTACAAGGTTACTGCAACCAACTGTGCTGGCTCTGCAACCTGCCAGGCTACATTGAAGGTGGATCGCCTTACTTACACCAGGAGAGAGTACAAGAGCGAGGAGGAGAAATACAGACACATCCAGAAACAAATTGAAAAGACGAACAAGATGGCTCAGCAAATTGTTGCCACTGAGGAGCTTGTGCCTCTAAACCCCACAGCCCAGGAGGCTCTTAAATTTGCTGCAGAGATTTACAAGCCTGCAGTTAGCACCAAGAACGTTGAGGGCGAATTCGACATCACAGTCGTGAAGTCCGAGACCAAGAAGCTGGAGGAGGAGAGGAGGATCTTCATGCCATATGAGATCCCTGAGCCTATTGTTCATGATCCCAAAGCTCTGGATGAGGACAAGGGTATCAAACAGTTTGTGCCTCTATCTGACATGAAGTGGTACAGAAAGCTCAAAGACCAGTATGAGATTTCAGAGAGGATGGAGAGGATTGTACAGAAGAGACAGAGACGTATTCGCCTGTCCAGGTGGGAGCAGTTCTATGTCATGCCCCTCCCTAGAGTCACCGACCAGTACAGGCCAAGATGGCGTATTCCAAAACTCACTCTAGATGATCTGGAGACTGTCAGACCTGCCCGCCGTTCACCGTCTCCTGAATCCGAGGTCTCCTTCAGATCCAGAAGGAGATCTCTGGGAGACCTTAGTGATGAGGAGCTGCTGATGCCTGTGGATGACTACCTTTCCATGAGGAGAACAGAGGAGGAAAGAATGATGCTGGAGGATGAACTGGAGCTCGGCTTTTCTGCCTCTCCTACCGGCAGCCCGGTCCGTGTTGAACGCCATGCTGTGGAACATGAAGAGAGGAGGCATGAGGTAAGGCACGAGGCTGTCGAGGTTGCTGAGACAAAGAAGAAACGCACTGTTTCTCAGTATATGAGGAGGAGGAGATCACTGTCTCCCACGTACATAGAGCTGATGCGTCCAGTGTCAGAGCTGATCAGACCTCCACGTGCCAGGCCTCCTGTGGAAGCGGAGGGAGAGGTTGTGGTCAGGAGGTCCCCCACTCCTGAGAGGACACGTCCCCGTTCTCCTAGCCCTATCAGGTCTGTTGAGAGGTCATCCCGCTCCTCCTCCAGGTTTGAGCGGTCTGCCCGCTTTGACATCATGTCCCGCTACGAGGCCAGGAAGGCTGCTCTGAAGTCTGAGAGGAAATATCAGGTGGTTAGTCAGACCCCTTTCAGCCTGGACCATGCTCCTCGTGTGACTGTCAGGATGCGCTCTCATCGCATTCCAATTGGCCAAGACACCAAATTCACCTTGAACATCCAAGCCAAGCCAGAAGCTGAGATTAAGTGGTTCCACAATGGAACTGAAATCTTTGAAAGCAGCGAGAAATACATCTTCATCAACATGAGTGGTGTTTTGTCCATCACTATTCTGGAGTGCCAGGAAGAGGACAGTGGCACATACCGCTGTGTGTGCTCCAACTCCAAGGGTGAGGCTTCTGACTATGCCACCCTTGAAGTTTCAGGTGGCGGCTACACCACCTTCTCCTCCCGTCGCAGGGATGAGGATGCTCCCAAAGCATATGTCCCTGAAGTCACTCGAGTTGACCACTACCACACCACCCACTTCAAAGCTGGCTATGCTTCCGAGACCCACCTTGAGGTGCAAGAGAGCAAGTCTAAGCTAACTGAGACACATGAGGTTGTCACACGAGAAAGATATGCTGCCTCCGCTGAGAGGTACTCCTCTGCTGAGAGGTATGCCTCTGCTGAGAGGTACGCCTCCGCTGAGAGGTACTCCTCCGCTGAGAGGTATGCTGATTACCTGTCATCTGGTTCTTCCTACTCATCGGAAAAGTTTTCTCTAACTGGGAAACAAACCACATCTGAATCTAAACTGAAGTCAACTTCTGCAGTGGTTGCTGAGGAAGTTGCTGTACACAAGGTGAAGCCTTCTCTTCCTGCTAGAATCCTTACCAAGCCCCAATCTGTGACAGTTGCAGAGGGAGAGACAGCCAGATTCTCCTGTGATATCGACGGTGAACCAGCACCCACTGTAACATGGATGCATGAGAGCAGAACCATTACCTCATCTCACCGGATTCATGTCACCACCACTCAGTACAAGTCCAGCCTAGAGATCTCCTCTGTGACAGCCTCCGATGAGGGCAGTTACACTGTGGTGGTAGAGAACTCAGCAGGCAGACAGGAGGCTCACTTCACCCTGACCATCCGCAGACCAGTTCCCAAAGAGGAAGTCAAGGCTGTAAAATCCCCTGAGCCATCTGTAAAGTCACCCACCCCCAGTGTAAAGTCACCAGAGCCACCAGTCACGCCATCACCCGCTCCCTCTGTAACTTCCCCTGTCCCCAGCGTGAAGTCCCCTGAGCCTTCCATTAAATCACCAGCTCCAAGTGTTAAGTCCCCTGAACCAAGTGTAACATCTCCATCTCCGAGTTTAAAGTCACCAACGCCGAGTGTGAAGTCTCCTGAACCAGAGGGAATTAAATCTCCTAGGGGTGTCAAGTCTCCTGAGCCCATTTCACCCTCTCCAGCACCCAGCTTAAAATCACCAGCTCCAAGTGTCAAATCTCCTGAACCTGAGGGAGTTAAGTCACCACGGGGTTTAAAATCTCCTGAACCCAGACTCAAGTCACCACTCAAGTCCCCAGAGGGAGTGAAGTCACCTGAGCCTGAGGGAGTAAAATCACCTCGGGGAGTCAAATCTCCAGAACCTGCAGGACTCAAAACACCAAGAGGAGTGAAGTCCCCAGAACCAGCTGGAATCAAAACACCGAGAGGCATCAAGTCCCCAGAACCTTCAGGCATCAAATCCCCACGGGCCTTGAAGTCCCCTGAGCCTGAGGGACTCAAATCACCACCTAGGATGAAGTCTCCTCAACCTATCATGTCCCCCAAGAGAGTTGTGTCTCCACCCACCGTCAAATCCCCAACCCCGAAACCTCCCAAGGTCCTTAGTCAGCTAACAGCTGAGGCCTATGAGGGCTCAGTGAGGATGTCCTGTGTCTGCGAGAGCAGCGTCAGGGAGGTAGTGTGGTACGTCAACGGGAGGAGGCTTTCGCAGAGCAGCCACTTTGAGATGCACTGCTCTGAGGGCTCCTGCAGCCTTCTAATTCATGACTTGGCAGACAGTGATCAGGGAGAGTACACCTGTGAGATGACATCAGAGGGAGGAGTATCCAAATCCTCCTTCTCCTTCACCGGACAGGTGTTCCAGTCCATACGCATGAAGGTCACAGCCTACCATGAACAGAAACTGGCAGTTAAAGGTGAGCACCTGTCTCAAGTGTAAAAGTAGATTTAGTCCAATTTCATTCTGACATAGCCTTACCTTTAATCTGAAAATTCACCATTTCTATCTCTACCCTCATCAGGATCTATGACGATGGGTCACAAAGAGTCGTCGTCATCCATGAGCTCATCCATGATGATGAAGAAAGAAATGCACACAATGGAGGAGTCGTCCTCCTTCTCTTCCTCTGCCCAGCAGGCAATGATGTCATCCATGATGGAGTCCAGCTCCTTCAGCAGCATGGCAGCTGAGATGAAATTTGAGACCATGTCCATGTCCAGCATGTCCTCAGTGGCGTCTGAGACGTATGCCATGAGCTCCAGCAGTCTCACGGAGATGTCCTCCCTCATGGAGGGATCCTCAATCAGAGCAATCGGTAAGACGGTCGGTAATTAAACCTGAAGGGCCGTCCCCACAACGATTCTCCTCGTTGACAAGTAGTTGTTCGTTCAAGCCAATAGTCGACTAGTTATTGCATGTTTATGATGTATATATACTTAAATGCTAACGGAAAAAGCGTTAATGATTCTGAATGAGTGTTCAAAACATGGAATAAATAACTCCCATCTTCACGAAAACGTGTATAGATGTATAACTTTACCAGTAACTCACTACAAACTTGAGCCACTGTAAATCAGTTGGACTCCGTCAGTCTTGGATGCGGTGAGTCTGGTTCTGTTGCACGCTCGCACAGCTCCGGTTCTGGTGCTCATTCTCCTATGCTAGCTCCCGTGCTAGTGGTGTAAACAAACTTTCCTTCCAGCTCCCAATCCAGGTTGAGTCAGCTGATGGGACTGCTAAGTAGCTAATGGCAGTTAGTACGTGTGTACTTACTGTGTTACAAGAGAAAAGGTCCGTGTTGCAACAATCTCCTGACAAAGTACTGAACAGAGTTTAACGTTTTTGTTTTTCTGCGACTATCCGACTAATGATAAGTCGGTCGCCTGAGACTCTTCTCATCTACCATTTATTCGACTATTAGTCGGCGTCCCTAGAAACATGTTTAATTTTGTGTCATTTTAAAGGGAGCTTGGCTTTATCTTCATCATTATCTCACTAATATTTATATGCAACAGCTGTTTAGAAGTCTATTTAGAAAAACCTCTTTTGTACCTGAATTTGAAAATCTAAATATTGTCCTGCTAAACTTTCTGTTGTAAAAATGTTTTGCCCATTAACCTTTTTTTTTAAAAAACCTTTGAGTGCACTGATGTACGTGTGCCGTGGTTTCCAGGTTCTGCTCCCAGGATCGAGGCTCTGCCAGAAGACATCAGCATCGAGCCGGGCAAAATCCTGACAGTCGCCTGCGCCTTCTCCGGTGACGCCAAACACATTGAGTGGTCTCGTGGCGGTAAAACCATTGAGGTGACTGCCGGCGGACGCTTCCACATCGAGACCACGGAGGACTTGACCACCCTCATAATCACGGGGGTGAAGGAGGAGGACGCTGGAACCTACACCCTCAAACTGTCCAACGAACTCGGATCCGACACAGCGACTGTTCACATTAGTATTCGATCAGTGTAAAAAAAAAAAATCTAATCTTGCAATCTTCCCCTTTTCCCTACTTCCATGCCTTTTTATTTATTAATTGAGCGAAATAATCTACTTGATAAAGATCTGGATTTCTGTTCTTGTAAATATGAACTATTTTTGTACCAATCTTGACATTAATTTATGCCAAACTAGACTAAAGTCTAAAGTTGTTATAAAATGTGCCATATTGGATAACTATGACTTAGGATTTTTGATCCATTTTTCTGTGACATGTACATAATGTATATAGCCGAATTTAACGGTTATGGGAAATGTATGCATTGTTATTTATGACAATAATATTAACTGAAACAAAATGAAACTAAATGTGGTTTAACAGGAGAAAGTTTCACAAGGAACGAATACCCTGTTAAACTGAGAAACTAAACTCTGTGCCTCAACGATAAGTTGAAGTCTTAAGATTGCCTCAACAGGTAGAGAGGCTCCCTGTTGATGTTAACTCAATCAGAGACAGAACTATGAATGCACTGCTGGAGAGTAGGAGCGGTGCTGTTGCATTGCAACAAGAGCGTGAGATCCTGAGTGCTGTTTGCATATACCCTCATGTAAGCAGGACGACTAGACCTCACACTCTGACTGATTATGTCATACCGCCATTTCGATGACACGCTCACAGTGCGAGCGGCCTGCACTCCCTGAGCACAAGTGTTTCTTTTTTGTTTTGTGCTCTGCTTCTGGCAAATGATCGCTCGCTCGACTCTTCGGTTTACCATCAACCTGGCCAATCACGAAAAAAAAAATAAGAGTCCAGCTGGTGCTTGTTTGCAGAGGCAGAGCTGTCTCTCGGAGGTCTGCAGCGTGTTTGTGTGTTAGTTTTTAGTTCACCTGTCAGTCAAGCTGGGCGCCGCCAAGCACACGTACCGCAGCCGTAACCAACCGCCGCTGCGCTCGACAAGGACGGAAAGAAGCGTGGTGTTGCGTGTCGCTCAGCACTTTGGTTTGATTGAAGTTAGAGTTGTTAGCATTATTTTTGCAGCCTCCTTGAGTTTTTCTCCAATTATTGATTTAATAAAGCATGATTATCAGCACTACAGGAAGTCTCTCTGTGCTTATTTGTGTCCATTTTTACATTTCTTGTTCATGTTTTAGATCGCACACACAACACATTCAGGACTCCATTATGACGTTGTCAATGATGAACTTGATATTTAGGGTCCATGTTTCAGCACCATATGAGCTCTAATCTGAATATCACATGAATTATATATTCAGTAGATCTTCACTGAAGCTACACTGGATGAAATCGATCTTCCCATCACATTCAAACATGCTGTTTTCATTCTGCTTTCCTTCCTGTGTTTCTTCGATCTGACTGTCTAGAGGCCTCGGGGAGGGGCTGCACTACTTTTTGTGGATGTTATAAAACAAAATAACATTTTTGAGAAAATGTTTCTTACATCCCAATTAATAAATGCATTTATTTAAAAACTAATTAAAATATTAAAACGTATTTTCTGTGGGTCTCGGGGATATTCGGCCTGACTAGTTTGGGGTCTTATGGATCTCCAGTAGAATTTAAAGTTCTGTGATTTAAAGATTTAATTTTTTTTAGGAACGAATGGTTTCATTTTGCCAGATTTTAGACCCCTCAGACCCCCGACATCCAGCACCCGCACAACGCAAGAAGCATCAACAGAAAATTATACCTTTTTTACACCTGTTAACACCTAGTATTAATATGGATTTCAGGCTTCAGTTAAATGATAAAAGATGTAGTTGGAAAAATATGTGAAGATTTGGAAACAAAACAATGTGTTTTTATTGTGTTGCAGTCTCTTCAATGTGCCACATTAATGTTTGTGAGTTCAAATATCTTCATTTAGGGGTTTTTCCAAGCATATATATATATGTGAATGTGATTAAATCAGCAGATATTTCTGCCGCTCCTTAAAGAAGGATTCATACAGGAAATACTTTCAGAATATTACACTTGTAGTTTTGAGTCTCCATGGCGGAACACGAAATACGCTGTCCGATTGTTATTTGGTTCACTTTGACATGAATGATGTGTTTGTACAAGTAAAAGCTGCTTAATCAATCATCTTTTTTACTTAAGTTTGTGTTACTTCAGATTTTTGATGTAATCAGTTTGCATCAATCTTTTCAAGTTGTGGCAACTTCTAATGAAATTATGTTAAACAAAAGTGCAACATTGAGTTTAAGGAATTAACTTTTCCTCCACAATAAGGTATTTTTAGTTTCCACTCAGTTAATAACTGGTAGCATAAACAAAAATCTTTAAGTTGATTAGGTTACTCATAAAATTAACTATTTTCTCAACGTTAAAACTCATCAAAATATTGTTTGCAACTTAAAAGGTTTATCTGAATAAATCAATTAGACACTGAATTTTATTATTCTTTATTTATCATATTTCTTTTTAGAGTGTAACTCTTGGACTTTTGGTCTTTGTCCAACACATTGTGATCAATCTTTTAAAGCACTAAAATAAAAAAACCCAGGATGCACTGAAATGTCTTTAAGATCATTTCTACCTTTTATTCTATAACTCAATAACGATGGTATTAAGGACTCTCCATCTGAATGAACGTAAAATGCACAAAGAATATGCTAACCAAAAGCTGTATAATGATTTAAGTTGATTTTATTGATTATAAAAGAGAAAGATGTAATAATGAAAAGGGAAATTATGTATGGAATGAAATGTATGAAATATATAACTAAGTTAGAACTATGGTAAGAAAGGCCAAAAGGGCAAATCATGTTGAAATACTGACTACGAGTGAGAAGGCACATAGAGCCACTAGACATGTCCGGACATACCTGAGGCAGAGAGAAAAAGGGAAGTAATAATATTTTGCCATTTTCGCTGTTTCAATTTCAACAACTGCTGTGGAGTTTGTCTCGAGCCACCAGGGGCCTACAGGGGCCACCAGGGGCCTCCAGGGGCCACCAGGGGCAGGCTAGTGTTATTGTTAGCTACATTAGCCTATTTAGCAAACCAGCTCGAAAACAAAACTTTACTTGTATTGCACGCACACCAACACGGTGCAATGCATAAACTGGTGACCGGACTAAAGCAGCAATGTAAACAGTGTGTAAGAGCATTTAAAATCGACATTAAAACGACCAACGTAGTACAAATACAAAGAAAATACATCTTAATATGGGCGCTGCCATCTTTGTTTTTGCGGGTCGTATGTGCCCCCCCGTCCAGCTCGGGGTACCCTGAGGAACGCCGAGCTGGACGGATGAAATTCTGACCAAAAGGGGGGGTGTCTCGGTGAAATGTCGCGAGATAGCTGCAAGATTTACACTTTCCAACTCGGGTTCCGAGTTCACGAGACAAATGGAAAGCACCATCAGACCATACCATGTAAAGAAGAAGTATGCACACAGGACACTGTGATGAGCAGAAGAGGAGGTGACAGTAAAATTCCCTAAGGGGATAAAAGGAACTGCCCCGGGAGGATCGTGGTTAGTCCTCGGCCGGCTCTCGGGTTCAAGACTTGCTGATCGATCGACCACATTGGAGCAACTCATCTTTGAACTTAGAATTTCAACTCAAGAGACGGAGCAACGAACAAGCCATCATCGCAGAAAGACAAGTCCAACAACCTACAGCCGAGACGGGAGCGGCGGGCAGAGGAGGATTAACCATCTCCACCCAGCTTCAGGTTTCCAATTGGTCACCAAGGATCACTCTTTTGTTCACCCTGCCATCAGAGACTGCACTGGTCAGAGACTTTGCGGACTTTGGACAAAGTCTGGAGTTTCAACAGCAACCAACAGTACGGCAGGCAAGGAGGAACTGTATCGGCCGGTACACCTCTTCCCTCTACAAGCTGGACATTTGACCATTCAGCTACAAGCCTTTTCATCAGGGGTTTGAAATTTAAACAATTTTACTTAATATCAGAAACATAGTTAATTTTTATCAGTAGATGTGAACAATCAGTTTTGAATCAGTTTATGCTGTATGCTGGCCCTTGCTAAATCTTGCAATAAAAATAACCATTAAAGTTAAAGAATAAACTGTGGACCTTGGATTTATGATATCTCATCAGGCAGTAATTATTAGGTAGTGTGTTCATTAACTTAACGGTTCTAACAGGTTACTCTAGCCACAGAAATTAAACAGACCCTTGGGGCTTACTGTACAAGCCACTAAAGTTATCCTAGCAACTACCAAGTGCACAGATCAATAAGAGGAGAGCTGCCGTTAACGGATGTGACTAATGTGGTATTTGACTTTAGGGCTATTTGGTCCCCCAGTAACTCGGGTTCTAACAATATATATAATATATAATATATAATACAAGGGAAGAATTGTCTGTGTTTATGGACTCTGTTACACTCCCATTGTTTGTTTGTTTGTTTGTTTGTTTGGTTGGTTGCTGTTGTTCTGTCCAAAATATCAATAAACAAACAATGATTATTCATCTATAATTTTATCATTAAAACACCCCAACCAGCAGTGAATGGATTGTTCCTGAGGGTGCAGTGTGCTGCAGTGGCCTCCAGGTGTCAGTGTGAGCACACTGTTATACACAGAGTGTGACCATAATCAACTAATCTGATATCTTTACCTTAATGTAACAGCTGCAGTTTACTGCTGGAGCTCTGTATCAATGATTCTTTTCACTATGGATCCAATCTGCTGATCATTATAATCAATAATGATAATTATTTGCACTATTTATATTTAATTTCCACTTGTACAGTTTAGTTTAAGTCAAGTTGGATTTTCTGCTCATATATTTGCACACCATTCCTTCTTGAACAATGCATACTGTATATACTTTCATTTATAGTTTTCTATTTTCTATTTTGTTTTGTGATATTCTTTGTTCTCTCTTTTGCACTTCTTTGCCCTGTTGCTGCTGTGTCTATCTGAATTTCTCTTATAAAGGAATATCTTATCTTATCTTATTATTGATCCATTAATCTATTGATTGATTGCTTTGTACTAATTCTTAAAATAGTGAGAATCACCGTCACAGTGTTCGTCCGAAGCTCACAGTTATTACAAACACATTCAAATTATTAAAGCTGCCAGCAGCGACGGTCCCTCACAGTCCAAACACAGTCCACACACAGTCCACACACAGTCCACACACAGTCCACTGTCCACACACAGTCCACACACAGTCCACTGTCCACACACAGTCCACACACAGTCCACACACAGTCCACAGTCCACAGTCCACACACAGTCCACAGTCCAAACACAGTCCACACACAGTCCACAGTCCACACACAGTCCACACACAGTCCACAGTCCAAACACAGTCCACACACAGTCCACACACAGTCCACAGTCCACACACAGTCCACACACAGTCCACAGTCCACACACAGTCCACACACAGTCCACACACAGTCCACAGTCCACACACAGTCCACACACAGTCCACAGTCCACACACAGTCCACACACAGTCCACACACAGTCCACAGTCCACACACAGTCCACACACAGTCCACACACAGTCCACAGTCCACACACAGTCCACACACAGTCCACAGTCCACACACAGTCCACACACAGTCCACAGTCCAAACACAGTCCACACACAGTCCACACACAGTCCACAGTCCACACACAGTCCACACACAGTCCACACATAGTCCACAGTCCACACACAGTCCACACACAGTCCACACACAGTCCACAGTCCACACACAGTCCACACACAGTCCACACACAGTCCACAGTCCACACACAGTCCACACACAGTCCACACATAGTCCACAGTCCACACACAGTCCACACACAGTCCACACACAGTCCACAGTCCACACACAGTCCACAGTCCACAGTCCACACACAGTCCACAGTCCACACATAGTCCACAGTCCACACACAGTCCACACACAGTCCACACACAGTCCACAGTCCACACACAGTCCACACACAGTCCACACACAGTCCACAGTCCACACACAGTCCACACACAGTCCACACACAGTCCACACACAGTCCACAGTCCACACACAGTCCACACACAGTCCACACACAGTCCACAGTCCACACACAGTCCACACACAGTCCACACACAGTCCACAGTCCACACACAGTCCACAGTCCACACACAGTCCACACACAGTCCACACACAGTCCACACACAGTCCACAGTCCACACACAGTCCACAGTCCACACACAGTCCACACACAGTCCACACACAGTCCACAGTCCACAGTCCACACACAGTCCACAGTCCACACATAGTCCACAGTCCACACACAGTCCACAGTCCACACACAGTCCACACACAGTCCACACACAGTCCACAGTCCACAGTCCACACACAGTCCACAGTCCACACATAGTCCACAGTCCACACACAGTCCACACACAGTCCACAGTCCACACACAGTCCACAGTCCACACACAGTCCACACATAGTCCACAGTCCACAGACAGTCCACAGACAGTCAGTGTGGTGTCAGTGTAAGCTCTGTGTACAGCTGCTGGGAGCAGTTTATTATTCTCACTGGAAACAGAGATTGGGTCGGATTAATTAACACAGATTACAAATGTTGTTATTAGTAACATGATCCATTAATTCATATTTATTAATGTGCAATAATCTGATTAATGTTCTGCCTTTGATCCTGATCAGCTCTGTAGGTGAGTGTGTAATAGAAGCTGGAAGAGATCAGAAAAAACCCACATACGACTATTTACTCATAATATATATTTATATCAGTAAATAAATTATATACTTTTATATGTTTTAATATATATTATATACATTATATTGTTATTTGCAGGGATTTATTATTACTTGATCTTAATTGTTTGCCTCTATGGTGCTGTGTAGAAGAACCAGAAACAGACTAGTAGACTGCGGTCAATCCAGCCGTGAGTCCGATCCCTGTGGTCAAATCAGCCGCACTTATACTTATATTGAGCAATATGTTTTTACAGTAGTTCAAATACAAGAAAATATGGAATCTGGAGGTTTAAATGTGGGACTTTTATTCTTAAATTTCTCCAAATTGGTGCTGTAAAAATGCTTGATATTAAGTATGTTTGTAGTCTCATATGTGTAAAAGTCAAATATACCATCAGTAGCCAGGAAACACTGAGCAATATGTTTTTACAGAACCTCAAATATGGTCAAATATGCAATCTCTGGAGGCATAAATATGAGACTTTTATTTTGGCATTTCTCCACACTGGTGCAGTAAAGATACTTCATATAAAGTGTTTTTTTATTCATCAGGGGCATGAAACACTTTAATGTAACATATTTTATTTTAAATGTAGGTTCGAATTATAGCTTACTGTTCTAAATACCTTTATTTTGAAAACCGGAAGTAAATACGCTGTTTCTCCGCATTTACCATAATGCTGAGAATACTTGTACACTCGAAATTTAAGTGCGGCTGATTTGACACGGAGATCGGACTCACGGCTGGATTGACCGCAGTCTACTAGCCTACTGTTTCTTCTCCACAGCACCGTCCTGTAAATGACAACATCCGGTCTCAGAATATGAAACAACAGGCCTTTTTTCCGTTTCTGTTTTCTAGTGATTTTATTTTTTGTTATATGAAATAGAAAATGAAAATCGAATAATTTTTGTATTTTAAAACGAAAATCAAATAACCACTCGTTTTCTGTTCTTTAATACCCGTTTCTGAAAGGAAAATCCAATGACCAAAAGATACACGGACCATCTATTATTATCTGTTATTATTATCTGTTATTATCTGTTATTATCTATTATTATCTGTTATTATTATCTGTTATTATCTATTATTATCTATTATTATCTGTTATATTATCTGTTATTATCTATTATTATCTGTTATTATTATCTGTTATTATCTATTATTATCTATTATTATCTGTTATATTATCTGTTATTATCTATTATTATCTGTTATTATTATCTGTTATTATCTATTATTATCTGTTATATTATCTGTTATATTATCTGTTATTATTTTCTGTTATTATCTATTATTTTCTGTTCTTATCTGTTATTATTTTTTGTTATTATCTGTTATTATCTATTATTATCTGTTATATTATCTGTTATTATCTGTTATGATCTGTTATGATCTGTTATTATTTTCTGTTATTATCTGTTATTATCTATTATTATCTGTTATTATCTGTTATGATCTGTTATTATTTTCTGTTATTATCTATTATTATCTGTTATATTATCTGTTATTATCTGTTATGATCTGTTATTATTTTCTGTTATTATCTATTATTATCTGTTATATTATCTGTTATTATCTGTTATGATCTGTTATTATTTTCTGTTATTATCTGTTATTATCTGTTATTATGATCTGTTAATAAAACTTAAAACCAAGGTTATAACATTACTCTAAAGTAAAAGACAGATTCAAATGATCATAAATGTCTTTAATTTCATTTTTAAAATGCTGATAATCAGAGTTGTTTTATTGATTCCACAGTTTGAGATGAAAACACATTTTCAGTTTTTGAATCCTCCAAACAATGATTTGATTAATATCATTTGGAATAACGCAGTGAGTGAAACGCTCTATGGGTCCAGGTTGAGGTGGACCTCCGCTCTCTTCAAACACTGACCAGGCAGCGGTTGCTAGGCAACTGTTGTGCAGCATCGTGTTGTTCTGTTGTCTTCATACGAGGACGAGACGCAGCCCAGGACCTCGACACTGAACTGGACCTCCTCTCTGTCGGCGTCAGTGAGCCACAGGCGGAGTTACACAACGTCAGGCTGTAATTATAGTCAGGGAGCCGAGGCTGAAAACAGGATTTATGAAATTGGATCTTAAGTATCAACAATAACAAAACCTTTTGAAACCTTTTTTCAACACCAAGGCTTTTTGTTTTTGACCTGAAATGTGTGATTCACTGCAGCCTTTTCAGAAAACTGTGATGCACTTTGTTGTTTTGAGGCAGAAAGTGAAATAATGATTAAAAACTGGAAGGAAACTTGTTCCAGTGAGAATAAAATGGACTGTTTGGAGGGTCGGTGGGAGACATCTGCATCTTCAACGTTGACGAAACCTAATATTAGGGATTATAAACCTCATTAGTAACCTCCGAGCTGCAGTGTGTTACCTGCTCAGGTGTTCTGTAATCACACATCAGCAGTAAATCACACTGACTGCAGCGTGGACCTTAAACACAACCTGAGCTGCCGGGAGAGTTCGGTCCTGTCAGGAAGAGGTTCTCCGGCACTGCATCACCACCTCACACACACACACACACACACACACACACACACACACACACACACACACACTTACACACATACACACACACACACACACACACACACACACACACACACACACACACACACACTTACACACATACACACACACACACACACACACACACACACACACATCACACACACACACACACACACACACACACACACACACACACACACTTACACTCTCTCTCTCACACACACACACACACACACACACACACACACACACACACACACAGATGTAGGGCAGCCGGGCTCTGGCTGTGGGGGATGGACAGTGTGACAATGAGGACGGACTCTCTGGTTATATAATATAGGAAAGTAGAGTGTGCCCCATCAGGACTCTTTGGTTATAGCACACAATGTCAGTAACCAGTGGAGGAAATATTCTAACTTTCAGGTACACATAACGTACTTTAACAGTATCATCAGAGTGAAATGTGTCAATATCTGAACTAACTGCGTCATTATCCTGATAAAGTGACTTTCAGACAGTTTCTAAAAGAGAAAGCTGAGATTTTCCAGTTAACTTTATGTTCACTGTGTTCAGCAGACCTCAGGCTGATAGAGGTGGATGTTGGTCGAGCTTCTGCAACTTTTATAAATGAAAAGCAAGCAGAAAAGGTACGAGCAGAAGCACAATATATATAGATATATATATCTATATATATCTATATATATGTAAATACATTGGGTCGGATTAATTAACACAGATTACAAATGTTATTAGTAACATGATCCATTAATTCATATTTATTAATGTGCAATAATCTGATTAATGTTCTGCCTTTGATCCTGATCAGCTCTGTAGGTGAGTGTGTAATAGAAGCTGGAAGAGATCAGAAAAAACCCACATACGACTATTTACTCATAATATATATTTATATCAGTAAATAAATTATATACTTTTATATATTTTAATATATATTATATACATTATATTGTTATTTGCAGGGATTTATTATTAATTGATCTTAATTGTTTTATTGCCTTTATGTTGTTTTTCAGTGAACAAACCTTTTTAAATACAATCAATCAATCAGACTTTATTTATTTAGTGTGCTTCACACATTAAAACAGTAATAAAACAGATTAAGATTTATAAATAATATATAGACAAAGTAAACAGAGAAATACAAAGAAAAAGGATTTAAAACATATAGATTGATTATTAAAATGATCCCCTTAATCAATCAGTCAGTATCTACAGAGCTCACAGGGTTCTGATTGATTATAGAAAGACATTATAATATTTTAAAGACAAAAATGTAATTAAGTGATCTTTGACTGTAACTATAATCTGATGACATTTTTTCAAATGTCATCATGTTATATGTAATCAGAGTACTTTTTCAAATGTAGTCTGATTAAATGTAATCAGATTACTTTCTGTAATTTTTTACTGTAGTCTGAATAATGGCTAATGTAAATACATTTTAATAAAGATATTTAGTCCCTTTCTCAACAATATATTTAAGTTCATAGCAAAAGTATTTTAATAATAATGAAATTACACTTTCTTTAATAAATAAAAGATATTTGGTCAAACTTTCAAACGCAAATAAAGAAAGATTTTAGAGAAACTTTGATTTAAAATTCTCACTCTTATGATCCAAACTTTGGTCTGAAGCTCGATTTTGAAGCTGTTTGCTAATAAATATAACAACTTCTGATCAACCTGATCAACTGAGGACAACAGAGAATAAACTGTCTCCTGCCACCCTGCGGCTACGGTGAGCTAACAGGAAGTGTCCCTTAAACACTGACCACTGATTGTGAGCAAGTTCTTGATAAAATTAATTCTGAAAAAGCGCATGAACACTGATAGAGTTGATTTAACTGTCAGGAGATACAGGCCGAGATAAAGCACAGCAGCCGGCTGAAACACCAACAGTTTCCTCGCGTACGTCGTCTTTCAGGACGGTCCTGTTGTCTTTCCTCTCCATTCTTCAATTAGCTCCTCCGGTTCCAACCAATCGGAAACCTCCGCCAAAACCCAGAGCTAAAAGCTAAAATATTAGACTACCAGTAACGCTCACGTTCAGTACCGAGATCAGTACTCTACTCGAGTAAAAACACTCCATTACTTCAGGTTGCAGCAGCTTTGTGCGACGGCTCGTTCTGGATTCATTCACAGCCACACACACTGCTGTCAACCGGCAGCAGCGCCACAATGGCCTCCGTACAATTTCCCAACAAGAGATTTCTCACAGTAATGGCTGCCAGGTGTGATGACAAGCAGGCGTCGGTGATGAGAGGTGACAGCGGCGGGGGATATGAAGGAACGTCTCGACAGCTCCGTCGACAAAGAGAACACAAAGAGCCGTGGCTAATTACAGCCGCTGTCAACAGGTTTCATTAGAGAGCGAGCACGGCTAATGGCAGGCTGCTCACACACACACACACACACACACACACACACACACACACACACACAGGATGTAGAGAGGTTTTTGGCGAGGAGGCGAGCTGGCTGCTGAGCTGATTTTTATTCTTTAAAAACGGGATTTTAAAATAACGCACTGAAACATCTCACGACCCTTTAAGTTTGTAATCTTTTATATACATTTATACCAAAACTGTCAATATTATAGCGCAGTGGATAAAATATATGAAATATACTGACAGTGAGTCGCTCTTCTGGGTCTTGGGACCTTCAGAGAGTCCGATATTTAAAGATTAAAAGACACCAGTCACCCCTCATCCTCTTCATCCTCCATCTGAAACATTTATAAAAGGAGAATACATGATAATTAAAGGACCAGTGTGTCGGATTTAGTGGCTTCTAGTGGTGAAATAAACAGAAGAAACTACAGTGGTTCCAAAACTTGCTAAAAATGTGAATCTATATATTTTAGATCCAGTGTTTGGTTTGTCTGTTCTGGGCTACTGTACAAACATGGCAGTTCAATGTGGCGGACTCTGCCAGAAGAGGAGTAAACAGCTCATTCTGAGGTAAAGAAAACACAACCTCTTATTTTCAGGTGATTATACACTAACCTTTAAGGACCTTTAAGGATTCAGTGATAAGAGTGGTACCTTTAAGTGTGTTTTTTTATTTATTCCTGATCAGTTTTGTTTGTAACATTTTATCTGTGTTAATCCTGCAGAGAGCGGACAGGGAGCTGGAAGTAATTACTGGCCCGAGGAATCATCATCCAGAGCCGACAGCTCCGTCCTCTGTAATTTCTGTTTGTATTTGATGTTTCTGTCAGACACGAGAACAATAGATGCACAGAGAGAGACAGAGAGAGAAGGAACGGGGGAGATAAATGGAAGAGGAGGGAGTGTGAGAAACAGATAGAGGACAGAAACACTGAGGAGCTGACGAAGAACAAGTGTGTCAGCTTTAAAGAAGCAGAAAGAGGGTTTACTAATCCCGTCCTCTTTCTGTTGGTTGTTGTTGTGTAACACCGTCACCGTACAACGTTTAGACTTTCATCTGGAGGAAATACTGTTGTAATAACGATTTCAAATATGTGTAAATCAGCCATTGTTCCTCTTCCAGGTGTGTGAAGCTGCTATAAGACTTCCTGTGCTGCTGTTTTTGGGTGTTTCATTCAAAAAAGTGCCGCTCATAATTTTTCTTTTTGTTCCATTTCCTGTTTTATCTCTTAACTTCCTGTCGCTATCAGCTCCACCCACGCTCCACCTCTTTGACCATTATATTACACTGACGAATATCTCTACTTAGCAGCCATTAGAACGAATGCATCTTCAAGACACGAATGCGGCTTCACTTCACAGACCCGGATGCTCTGTCCATTATATGTACTGTCCATGAAACGAGCTGTCTCTTTAAGCTCCTTCCTGCCCACTTTATTCTGATTGGTTAACTTTGCTGGAGCTTGCTGAGGGGCAGCACCCACCTGAGCGGAGAGTTTCTGGGGACCAGGCCTCAATGATTACTGTACAAACGAACAAAGTTATCCCTTTATTGAATTTATTTTAGTGCAAATGGATCATATTTTATGGTGAAAATTTTCTTTGCTCTTCCCTCTGACGTCCTCCGGCTGCTCAGCTTCTACTTTCAGTGATTTATGGAGTTTCCTGGTGGAAATAAAGCTTTAGCTACTTGTTGTTAATGGGTTGCTAGTGGGTTAACCACTAACTAGCTGCTGCTGTTGATAGGCCAACTTTGCAGAAGCTTGCTGAGGGGCAGCACCCACCTGAGCGGAGAGTTTCTGGGGGCTTGCTGAGGGGTTCGGTGATTGGACTTAAAAACGTAAAAAATTAAAAATGATACAGATTTTAGAGTAACAGAAGGTGCTTGTTCTACCTGCATTTCCTACCATCTCGTTCACTTCCTGTCCAGAAGGGTGTGATGCTGCTACTGAAACCAACATCCGAACAAAAGCACCCAGTGTGAGCTGGTGAATGTGGGGAAACAGAGCTGCTGCCAGCTGTTGTGTACAAATCGTGACATGAACACTGAGGGTCTGCAGAGAGAGAAGAGCCGGCTGTTGACTCAGTAAAGCTAACAGAGACATAAATACTGCAGCCAGCCTTCCTCCCCTGCACAGGCCGGTGTGTGATTATACGCGTTCCCTGCTCAGGAGAGGAGCACTGCCCCAAATTGTGAAATTGGTTTTCTTCCCGTCGGGCCCCGAGGAAACGGGAGCAGCCATGTGAAATCTTAAACCTGTGGACGAACAGCAGCACTCGGACAAAATGTTCCTGATTTAATAATGAATATGACACATTATCTCCATTACTGCAGTCAGAATGTGTTAACGAACAAACAGTGGTTGGAGCTGAAGCTGCTTTAATCGATGTCACAAGGTTCAATTGAAGAAATGATGAAATTCGCTGTGTTAATGTCTTTAAATTGATGTGCCAACGTCTTAAAGATGATGGCAGGAATAATTACAAAGACGGCGCCTCATTATGAGTTAATGTCATTTCAGATTAATTAAATTGTTATATATAGTATATTAAATAACAGTTGACTTCATTATTTCTGATAAACAATTGGGTAGGATCGCTCACTAGACTCTCCAGTGCACTTGTTTAAAAGAGTGCTGTGGATTATTCTGGAGATTTTTGGGTCATTAGTTATGATCATTTGGCTCAATCAATAAGCTTTTTCTTGCCATCGGCTGTTAAACTAATGATCGTGATCAATAAATAAATCTCTCTACACTTGCAGAATCACACAAGAATCGATCTTTGTAAAGCTTTTCTCGATGGTAAAGATGTTTTCGCTCTTCAGTCTGACTTCGTTATACGGTTCGTTGATCTGATTGGTGGAAGTTCATCCATGAGAGACGCTGATGGTTCATCATCCAATGGTTCATCCACTCACCTGCCAAGTATCTCTGGAAAGCATCGGCCCTTTTTCCAGTTTCCATTGACGACTTCAGAGTAACAAAACATCTGGTGCAGTCAGTTTATTCTGAAACCCCAACAGTCCGACAAATGTCCCGATGGACTGAAAGCTCATTCGACAGCTCATTATTCCAAAAACACAATTTCTCTGAAGGCCTGTTGTTCATCTGGTTTCACCAACTCTATGAATCTTAACCAACATAACTACAGTCTCCTTCTATGGAGTCCGCCGTGTTTCTACAGTAGCCCAGAACGGACAAACAAACCCTCGCTCTAGATAGCACCTTTCGTGTTTTTCGCAAGTTTTGTGGCCACCTTACTTTCACTTTGAAGGCTGAGCTGTATTCAGATGGTTTTAAACTAGTCCTTTAAGGGCAATGAACTCCAGGGAGAATATGTATTTCTGGAAAAAAAACAGGCGTTCAGAGCAGCAGGCTGTTGGTACAATGGGCGAGATGGACTGTACATGTGTTAGCTGCATTGTGTTTATGTGTTTCTACCTAGTTTTCTCTCCTCTTGCTTCTTCATAAATGTCATGTTAAGCCTCAGGAAAAGCACACATTTTCGGATCAAGGTGAAACATGCGCCTTGACCTCAATTTATCCGCCCGAACCTAATCGTATCTTTCCATTAACCTCACATTCAGCGTGAACACGCTACAGGGGACTGCAGGGTCGCTAGCAGGGTCACAGTAGAGCGGCATACAAACAAAAAAACACTTCTGGGTCTTTAGTGAGTCAGTGTTTCCTCTGTGGAATTATTTTACTGTCGCTGAAAGAAATTAGTAAGCAGTCAGAGAGAAAAATGTATTCAGTGGGTAGGTTTACCAGAGATTGTGACACAGTGGAGCTCTGCCCTAGATTTAGATATCACACACACACACACACACACACACACACACACACACACAGATTAGTCCATTATCGAGATGTGTGTGTTACGCCTGTGTTACATCAGAAGCTGCTCCCAGCTGGTGGTGAGCAGCCGTTTACATCATCCTGTGAACTGGATTCAGCAGCGTTAAGGTGGAATCACGACCGGAGGTGGTAGAGCAACAGAAAACTGCACTCAGGTAAAAGCAGTCATCAAAAAAACAGCTTGGGTTAAAGTATCAGCGACACATATCGTCATAACCCCTTTATGCAAGCGTCTGGGGACCGGTTGGCTTTAGCCTCAGTCTGTTAGCATGATATAATAACCTACATTAAAACTCCAACAAGAACAGTTCACTCTGAGTTAAAGTATCTCTGCTGACAACAACTTTATTTAAATAAGAAAAACAAAACAGTCTGGTAACTTTATGGAAGTGCAATAAAAAAACCACTGAATGATCATCTGTAATCGGACGTACAGCACGGTGGTCTTTGGAAACAAAAGAAGAATGAGAAAGCAACAAATCTGTGGCGTCTCCTCCTCGTCAGAGTCTTCATCGCTCCTCTCTTCTTCATCCTCACTCATTCAGAAGGAAACTAAATTCTTCTTTTTCATCACATTTATACACAGTAATGTTTCAGTCTGCTGCCCTCGCTGCACAGCGTCCTCACACACACTAATGGAATAAATTAGGTGGAATGATTGAGCTGACTCCTCTTCCTCGTATCATCCTCCATAAAACACCACCATCCTCTCTCATATTTCCATCATCCTCATTCATATTGTCCTTTTTACACATTTCACCGCTCCACTTTATGTCCGTGATCTCTGCAGGAAGTTTTCACACTGGAGTTATTTTCAGTCTGGTGTTAAGAAATAAATAAGGTCACATGTTCACACACCAACTCTGAAACTGTCATCGACCGTACAACCACACCAATCTCTGTGACTTCTATGTGACATTAAAACTTTATCCAATCGCTGAAACTTTCACCAATCACAGCATACGTCACCAAACTACTAGATATCGTATTCCAGTTGTCTCTGATTTTTAATGAATTATCTACAATTTGTTTCACAATTTTCACTTTCTCTCACAATTTCATAACAACAAAGAAAAGTCTAAAAAAAATCACAAAATGAGTCGAAGATTTTTACAAAATCTACCGTAAACAATCTCCTGGTTTCTGTGCGTAATGACAGACGTACAAACGATCAGAGTTGGTGTGTAAACTCCTGTAGTTTGTGATATTTTACCAGTGGGAGTTTCTTTGAGCTACATTTCCATATAAACCCTGGAGCGTCACAACGATGTAAGTTCACCCAGTTTCTGGACAAAGTGAGAAATCAGTGGTCCCATTTTGTTGATAAATGAAATGAAGGTCTGGCATGAAGTTTTTCTTTATAACCAAACGTGTAAAGGATCAACTTTGGTATAACTTGCTCTCTCTTCCAGGGCTGTCCCTCCCTTCATCAGTCAGATAGTTGCAGAAAAACAACGTTAAACTCCGTGTCAAAAGGATTGTTGCAACATGAACCTTTTCTCTTGTAACACACGAAGTAGCTATTAGTCAGCAGTCCTGTTAGCTGACTGTACTTGGACTCTGGGAGGTCAAAGTAGTACCGGGGACGGTTTGTTTACACCACTAGCGCAGAAGCTGGAATGAGCACCAGAGTCAGAGTCAGGTGAGCGGGCAACGGAGCCGGTCTCAGCGGCCTCCCAGGAATCACGGCCGGGACCAAACATAGCCGAACACCGACGGAGGTCAGTTGATTTACAACGGCTCCAACCAGGACTGACACATCAGACTAATTACTTCTGTTAAAATAAAGATATTTAAAGAATTAAATCAATATCATAAACGACTAGTCAATCTCTAATCGGGGGACAGCCCGACTATCTTCCTGTTGCAGGTTGCTTCTCTTGTGTTTCAAGCTCCAAAGACACCACAGGACCACGATCCAGTTCCAAGTAGAGACTCGAGTTTGGAGAGTGAAGACTGTGGGTCCACCGGGATGTGGACTGTGTCTCTGAGGTCTGAAGATCTGTATCCTCCACAGATTCCAGTGTCAACATCCCTGTCTGCACACACACACACACACACACACACACAGGTTAAATGTCCGCAGCGTCCTGCGTCCACTGTGTCCTCTCAGTGTGTGTGTGCGCTCTGCGTCACGCCGACCCGACGCTGTCGAATCCACAGAACTTCCAACGTTTCTCCAGAGTGGCGCCGACGCCACTCAGCTCCTGCCTGAACATGGAGGGTAGACGGACCATGAGGCGCTCCAGCTCCCCCGCAGACACCTGAGACAGACAGACAGGCAGACAGACAGACAGACAGAGACAGCAGTGAGACAGAGAGAGATAGTGAGACAGCAGAGAGACAGAGAGAGAGACAGAGAGACATTTTAATGTAATTCATGTACACTGTTATATTTTAGAGCCGCAGTAAGTTTAGAGGACAGACACACAGACAGGCAGAGAGACAGACAGACAGACAGACAGACAGACAGACAGACAGTTACCTTTGAGTCCAGTCTCTGAATGTACGACCACAGATACTCGAGGTTGGCTCCGAACGGATGGACGTGGAGGAAGGTCGATATGATTCCTGCAGAGAGGAAGAAGGCTGGTCAGACAGACAGACGACAGACAGACGACAGACAGACGACAGACAGACAGACAGACAGACAGACAGACAATAACATTCATAAACAACAACAACGCTGCTTGTTATTGTGTTCAATTGCTTTTATTATGTGACTGCGTTTGATTCCTCGCAGTGTCCACTCAGTGTCTCCCTTCAGTGCTCCCTGGCGAGGACACCGAGCTCACTGAGAGCTGACACAGTGGATATTAAAGGTTCAGGCTCCGGCTGAGCAGCCAATCTGCATCCTCATGAAGAGCTGCACAGTAAACAAACGGCACAATGGACCCAGAAAAGATGCTGGCCGGAGCAGAAACCGCTCTTGAGTTGATTACTTCTGAGAGGTCCTGCAAAGGTAGGCAGTCATGCAGAGGGAGTGGGGACGGGGGAGGACGGGGGAAGAGGAGGAGGGGAGTACGGGAATAGAGTGGCGTCCCCTGGAGGACCCGCCACAGCCAATATTTATTTCCTTGATTTATGTGGCGAAACGCTGGCAATTACAGACAGGCCTAATTCAATTCCTTCCACCAGGCCTGCTCACATGGAACAGTGCCATCAGAGGACTGTAGGCTGTGTGTGTGTGCTCCCATACAGGAAGTTTCATTTCCAGCTTCCACCAAGAAAAACCTACTGAAGGGATCCGGAGCTTCCACTGTATTTATAAACTAGAACGTCCTGCTGGCTGGAGATTTATAGCTACTGTATGGAATGTAAGACTTTTATTTTGAAGGATACACAGTCTGCTATCACGTATTCAATGTGTTTAAAAGCTATAAAATGTAACATTCCTGCATTAAAACCTCTATAAACACTGAACCAGTGTTATATATGTTGTTGAGTTATGTAGTTAAATCTATAATATTTCTACTATAATGGACCCAGCATCCATTTATACCTGATACGGACACCTCGAAGGGCATTATCAGGATTTTACCACGGTTACTTTCCAGAGAAAAAAGCTAATAAATATAGGTTATATAACTACAAAATATAATATATAATAAATAATATATAATATTAAAGCATTATCCAAACATTAGACTGAACGCTGTAAAATAACTGACAATCATATTTAGAATAACGTTACTATCTGCAATGTTCTTATATTTTATTTGGACCGTTAGCTCCATGCTACTAACTAGCTCGCCGTTTACAAATCAGCCATCAGCCAAAACCACGAAGCAACCGACACCAGACCCACAATGCAACACCAGACCCACAATGCAACACCAGACCCACAATGCAACGCCAAGACACAGCCAGACAGACAACACCAGCTTAGCTTAGCTACAGTTAGCTAGTGTTGCCCACTGTTGGCACTCGGGAGCATAAAGGTCACAACCTTTGACCCTCATCCTACATAGAGACACATAGAGATCAGTCCACAGGCAGCAGAGGAACAAAGCTACACTACAACCTGTTCACTGTCTGCTCACACACACACTGATTAATACATACAAATAATACGTAAAATGCTTCAAAATGGTAGAAAACACCAAAGCACTCATTGCAACACAGGCTTGTTTATTGCAGTGAGCACATGCATCAATTTCTATCAACATGATCCTCGTCTGTGTGTGAACATACTCTGATCTCATGTCTACCAGCCTCATTTGAGCCTCCCAGCAGCAGCAGCAGCCCCGCAGGCTGCAGATTACAGGCAGGAAGACGGAGAGCAGGGCCTCTGCTCTCCTTCATATTTGGAGTTTCTCTGGTTTCGCTAAGAGAGATAAATGTGCTGCTGCTCCTCCCGCTCTCCTCCCGCTCCGGACAAAGCAGCAGCAGCAGCAGCTTCAGTACGAATAATACAGATGGATGTGCTGCTGCATGCGTGCTGTGTAAACTGGGAATTATACGACGGAGAGAAACAAAAGCAACTGAAATGAATTCAGTCCAGCTGCTGTGTGGCTCCCTGCACAGAGTGAGCTGTGTGTTTGTGAGCTCAGAAGAAGACAAAGAGAAAAAAGAGGCTTTAAGGCAGTTTGTGTTGCAGTCTCCTCTGTGGTCGAAGGTTTTAGTCTGCTTCAGTGAGCCTGGTTGAAAGCCCTCTGAACCCCCAGACACCAGACTGAGTGTGTTTGTGACGGGAACATGAGCTGAAAAGTGTCAAGTTGTTCATTTATGTATGGGGGGGGGGGTTGTTCAGTCATCTTTAATGCTATGCTAACAAACAGTCGCACTGCGCCCTGCACAGCCTCTCTGCAAATTAAATCTGGTGTAATCGCTGTCAGTTAAGTTCCAGTCAAAGATTTCAGTGCAGAATCCGTCTGGAGAGTTCCTGCGAGACAGAAAGCCCCGAGCAAGAATCACACGTTCACCTCCCGCTCACATCCGTTACATTCACATCATTCCTGAGCTGGAAACAGCAGAGGACGGTCTGAACACACCAGCAGCTTCTTTAAATAGAACAATGGAGGAGCTCTTTATCAGAAACTTGAGTGTTGGTCAGAGTCAATGGCTGACGAGGTGTTAAGATACTAGAAGTTAAAGGACAATTCACACGTCATTCACGTCACAGGACTTAAACCAGGACCACGTTCAGTCAGTGTATCTTTTGGTCATTCAATTTTATTTTTAGAAACAAGTACTAAAAAACAAAAAAATACTGCTTACATAAGCAGAAAAAAACCTTGTAAGTCCAATAGTTGACATGTAGTCAACTACTTTTTTCAGACATTTCTATAAAAGTGTTATTAGCCACTAGCCTAGCTACAACCAGGTAGCACACAGAAGCTTTTACAAACAGCGTGAATGTGCTTCTAGTGACTGTAAAAGCTCCTGCAGACTGTGATTGGAGGATAAAGAGTTCACTTAAAGTCTGATGCAGATGAATTATTGTTAAATAAAACAGCTCATATTTACCCAGCAGCACAGCCTCTTTCTCTGATGCAACCCCTCCTCTCATGATGACCTCACCCCTCCTCTCTCTGCTGTGGTACAGTGAAGGTACACACCCGTTCATCCCCTGTGAAAACACACAAATATTACACACACACAGGCCAAAAACATGAAGCCAAATGTGAAGAACAGAGTCTGACAGGCAGCCACACACACTCAGAAACACACACAGTGGAAAATAACACACAAAATCTCAACTACTGTACTTGAGTACTTGACAGTTTTGAGGTATGGCTGTGAGCTTTTGGCCTGTGACGTCTTACACAAAGCAGTCTCTGGTACAGAAAGAGGTACACAAACCAAAATTTAACAAAAAACAGAGAATATAAATTTGTGTATCAGAACTTTGTGAAAAGACTAACAGAGATGGTTTTGGTGAGTTTTATTCTGTTTCTGTTCACTTTGAATAACAAACAACTACTGTTAGTGGACGGACATTGATGTCTCCAAGGATTAATGTTAGTTTTCGCTGTAGACCTTTTCACAAATATTGCATCTAACTAAGTTGTGATTGTTGGAAAGACTAACAGAGATGGTTTTATTTCTGTCCACTTTGAAAGATGTTACAATCATATGCTAAGTAAGACTACCATTTTTGTCTATGGAGTTGACATCAACGTTAGCTTACATTGTGGTGAATTAAGGATTTATTTCCAACAAACCAGAGTTGGTGATTGTTGGAAAGACGAACAAAGATGGTTTTAGTAAGTTTTATTTTGTTTCTGTCCTGTTGTTTTGCTCTGAGACATTGGTGGCAGTGGCAAGTCAATTTCAACCCCTACAAGGAACTTTTATTTTGGCGGCCCCTGTGGACAAAGGTGGTAGTGTTTCTACCGCCTTGTTTAATTGATTTGAAGGTTAATCCAACCCAGACAACCATATAGAAATCTTTCCTCTGATGGTGTTGTTTCTGTAGCCCATACAGAGGCATCAGTATTAAACTGAGACTGTTTACTGGATCCACCACTGATTCATAGAAACACACAGTTCATCCTGTTCACCCAAGAATACTGAGAAACACAAGCAAGCACTTAAATAAACACCCTGTGCACACATACGCATGCAAACATCATTATTTAATAAAAGGCATCATAGCTTTCCACTCAGAATAGTTTCCAGGGTTTACAGTGAACACAGGTCGGCTCAGTGCAGCATGTTTAATGAACCCGTGTCCTTCTGACTGCAGTCACCTTCCAGTTCAGCAGGTTCGGGGTTAAAAGTTTGTCCTCCATGATACATGTATGTACGTACGTAAGCTCTCTGAGAGGCAGTAAAGTGCTGCGAGAGCGAGTGGACGCCTGAACGCTCTCCACTCGCTCACTAATGTTTCTGGTCACTGCAACATTCATGAACTCTGACCTCTGAGGCAGCGTTGGACTTTATTTATACCATTTGCAGAGCTCTAGAGTCTGTTAAAAAATGTATTTTATATGCTACAAATATGCAAGGAGTGATCTGCCCGCCATGTCTGTTGTTCGTGGCCAGTTCAGAAACAACCTTCTCATCTTGTTCTGAGCTCTTTTTCTACTCAGCTGTGTGAAAGATAAGATAGATCAGTTTTTGAGTGTTCAAGCATCAAGTGTAAAAAAAGGAAAAGTAACTTTTTCCGTTCTAAACAGCTTTATTGAACGGACCTGGACTCAGCTATGGAACCAATAACTATTAAAACTGTTTTACAGAAGTAGAAAGTTTCACTTAAAGTCCACATAAAAGCGACACCAGAGAGCCGTTTGCGTCCACATATTTCTGGAGGATAGGGAGGGACTTGGTCGTGGTAGCCAATAGCACTGAATGTGCAGCTGTAGTGGATCCATTAGCTGACTCTGTTGGACTGGGAGCTCCCAGTGAACAGCAGGTCCAGACTGGGACTGAATGCAGCATCTGATGCTGACAGAGGACAGTTTGACTGCAGGGAATAAAGGCCTGAGGTGGTTTTGTTGCTGGTTTTGGCTCCAGTCAGCTAACATTAGCAGCACGAGCTAACTAGCTAACAGCAGCTAACATTACTGTTGGTAACAGTTAGATTCTTTTAGTCCATCAGTAAACTCCATAAGTCACCTCGGTACCGCTGTCATCCAACTGTCCACTGTCTGTCTCAGAGGTTGTGTTCACTGGGAGGCTACTAGCTACATTAGCAGTTAGCTAGTTAGTTCATGCTGGCGTAAGCATGCGTCACATTTTGTATAAAGGAAGACAAAATGATTGGATTTTGATATAAAAATACAAAGAAATTGAGTTTTTGTGAATGTTTTTGTCACATGTTGTTAAATAGGGGAACAATATAACTGAGGATGTGATCTTAAAGGGTTAAAAATCTTTTTTTCATTTAATCTGGACTTTAAAGTTGACCTGACTCTGCTCTTAAACACTTAAAATCCAGCTCTGGTCTGTTCCAGTTGTCTACAGTTTTTACCTTTTCATGTAGCTCTCCATTGGTTCCCTCCACAGCCTCCACATTACTGCTCAGCAGCTGAAGAGACACAGAGAGAGAACAGGACATCTGATCAGTGGCACTGAAACCCGGAGTGAGAACAAAACTTCCTCTGCAGCAGAGGAGAGTTGTTTTCCTTTGCTGATGTTTTATGGATGTCTCCGTTGGAGGAGAATAAAAACAGATCTTCTGCAGAGGAAAGTCAATAAAACACTGCACAGTGTGTTTGTCCGTTACATCGGCACGCCGGAGAACCACTGATCTGATAAATGATTAACGCTGACATCAAACACATGCATGATGAATGAAAATGACAATCTTACAGACAGTGTGAGGGCGTGTAAACACTGAGGGATACAGCTGATCTCCTGAACCTTCACTAAGAGTGTTTTATACATTTGCTCAGACATTAAGGGCCCGAGTAGCGAGGTCCCTCCTGAAACTGCTCGGATTCTTTTTCTATATTATTAATCAATTTCTGTACGAGCGATAAAGTTGTTCCAAGTTTGGCGGCTGCAACATGCTCCAAAACTCGGCCCACCTGCCAGTCGTGGATTAAATTTACGTATTCTGCAGCTCTCGCACATGGGCGTGGCAGAGTGGCCCCATGGCGCCCCTTAAAGAGCAGCCCCAAGGCCACGATACGCATGAAAACTGGAACACAGGTAGATCATTTCCAGACGTACAAAAAAAACCTTGGACCCATACCCCAAACTCAACAGGAAGCCGTTCCACCATTTTGAATTTAGTTTAATTTTCTATGCTTTTGTTTCCTTATTCCTAAACATTTTCTATTTTATTTCACTTTAGTTGCTCTTATTACTTTTCTGTCTCAGTTTTCTGTCCCTTGATTATGTTTGTTAACTGAGGAAAATGAATAAAGAAATCATTTAAAACCTTTGCAGACTTTCACTAAGGCTGTAAAAGGTTGTACTTTGCTTCTTCAGGGAGTTTTCAGCTGATGTCAGTAACAACTCATTCCACTGGTGACAGGATGGATAAAAGTTGCAAAAGTATCAAAAGCTTCTGCAACACAATTTCTCCGCTGAGTTTCTTCCAAATACCGATATTCTGCCAAAATACGGGCAAACACTCTCCAGAGCCTGAAGCCATCAATCTGCCTCCTCCACCAAACACCAGCTGACTGACAGCTCCTACAACTCTACATCAGCCCGACACCAAGTTACCATGACAAACATCACCTCCTCGTTAAATCACTAACGACAGCGAGCTCTCTCACCTTAGAACAGCTGCTTAGAACAGGCTAGTTTAGTGTTTCTCGGGGGGGGGTCGAGGTGATCTTGTTTTGTTTAAGATGAGTTTAAATCAAAGATTCACAACAAGAAGCAGCGACACTTTTAGCTACTTGCACAATAATGTGGTCTGAACATTAAACACAGCCAGTTTACAGTTTCCATAGCAACAACTTTATTTCTGCCTCCTGTAGCTTCAGAGGAACATCTATGAAAATCCGCCAGAGGACGGTTCGGGCCGACATGAACATGAAACAGGTTTAAGGAGATTTAAGGACCTCCTGAACCTTCGCTGTTCCCGTCTGGGTGGTTCAGCCCTTTCAGGCACATGTGACCGAATGCGAGCTCGCTATCCGGGCGCTTCCTGTCGGCATCCAAAGCAACGACGAGGCTCCTTCAGTCACCTCTGGCTGGGGCAGCATGTGGGGCAAATGTTTACCCGCTCTCAGGGAAAAGACCAGACTGCTTCTTACTTTACCAAAAACGAATACCTACAGTTGTTGCAGGGATTCATCCTCCACACGCAGCGCTGGATGTCCCTTAGAACAATTAATGACCTTTACTGGCTGCTGTTTAATTAAAGGTTGAATGTTAAACGTCTAACCCACCTACACTCAAATATAACTTATATTCACAGGGCTTTTTAAAGAAATGAATGATATTCCAGCTGTAATAATAAACAGAATATAGTTTTGATGGGGGGACCACTGATGGAGTTCCTCAGCAGCAGTTCAACATACTGTCTGTGTAACCTCATTATATATTTCACAAGAATCAATATATTGGGATTAACAGAGGAAGTGGGTGGGGCTACTAAACAGTGGATAAAACCCGTTCCTGCCCTCCTCCTCCTGCAGGAGTATTGATGGATGCATTATTTCAAAGCAAAATATCGACCCAGCTTAATATTTTATTCAAACCCTGCGTGTTTTGTTTTGTGGTGTAAAGACGAGCCGGGCGTTGCAGCGATCAATGGGAGCAGATTGGGGGAAAATTGGTATCAACTTCCATATAATTTCCATAAAAGGCAGAAATGAAAAATGTATGGATTTACCCCCACAGGAGGACGAGTGAACACAAGAGGTGGAAGCACATGTTGGTCGACCCTGGGGGGTGGGGGGGTTGTTTATTGTACCAGTAAGATGTTTAGAAACAGATTTATGAATTCAAAAGCTTTTCAGACGCCATATCTGCGGCTTTACGCTTTTATTGATCAGAAATTTGTCTGTTTCCTCTGGGCAGAATACTTAATATTTTATTGTTTTTATTGTTTAAAGTCATCAGAATGAAGGGAAACCTTTCCAGGGAAGCATCTCCTGCCCCCTGCTGACCCATTTCTGAGGTGTCATGGTTGCTGGGAGGACACACCTTTTCTCTGAGGCTGAGCACCTCCCCCTCCAGGTAGCGGTGCTCCTCCTTCGCCTGCTCCAGCTCGGCCTCCTTACTCGTCAGCTTCTCCTGCAGGCTCAGCAGTTGCTGGAAGACAAACATTCATCTTTAAGACAGAATTCAATCACGCTTTAATGACATGAAGGAAACGATTATTACTTCCAGTGAAGAGCTGAACTTTATTCTAAGTGTGGAGCGATGAGCAGACGGTAACCTCCCTCACATTAATGCAGGAATCTAACAGAAATCGTTTGAGCTTAGAGGACCAGTGTGTGACCACCTGGGAATGACAACGGGCTGTGACGTACGTCGGAGAAACTTAGTTAGTTAGTTAGTTAGTTAGTGCTTGGTTTGTCCGTTCTGGGCTACTGTAGAAATAAGGTAACAATTCTTATTTTCAGCTGATTAAACACTAAAGAAAACATACCTATGAATAATATATTACTGACAATAGATCCAACTCAACGTTACACACTGGACCTTAAAGTTAGCTATTGTTAGCAGAATGTTAGGAAAGGAAAGGAGGAAGTTGACTGTTGTTGCTCAACTGTGATTGGAGCACAGAGGGGAAAGGGGGCGGGGCTTAGGAATGTCAGTTAGCTCCGCCTGCTGTTTATCTCCATCAACCATTAAACAGGAGTTGATGGAAACGAGCTTTATTCTTGTTTCCTGTAATTTGTGCTGCATCTGAACAGAACAGTGATCGTATTGAACCTGCGGGGATCCGACCCGAACGCCTCGGGCACCGAGCAGGAAGCGATCAAATGTTATTTAACTCGGTCGCGCTGACAAGAAGTCGATGATGCCTCATATCTTATTCCTCAGGCACTCAGTGAATGACAGATTTCATAATGACGACTCTCATTTATGTCACATTTTATTACCCGCTCACTACTTTCTCATTTCACAATAAGAGCTGGTGCAGATGCTGTTGTTTCCTAACAATATAACTTCATCATAAACGTGTAATAAAGTATCTAAGGGAAACATTTATTTCACTAAAACACTTATTTTGTTTGTCGCTGCGGCTCGTCGGCGCCGAGGAACAAAAAACACCAGCAGCTGACAAACGAGACGAGACAGTAGCGTGACGTTCGCTCACACTGTCTGAAGTAAGCAACACATTTACGTGTGTGTGTGTGTGTGTGTGAGTGTGTGTGTGTGTGTGTGTGTGTGTGTGTGTGCGTGTGTGTGTGTGTGTGTGTGTGAATGTGTGTGTGTATGTGTGTGTGTGTGTGTAGGTGTGTGTGTGTGTATGTGTGTGTGTGTATGTGTGTGTGTGTATGTGTGTGTGTGTGTGTGTGTGTGTGTGTGTGTGTATGTGTGAATGTGTGTGTGTGTGTGTGTGTGTGTGTGTGTGTGTGTGTGTGTGTGTGTGTGTGTGTGTGTGTGTGTGTGTGTGTGTGTGTGTGTGTGTGTGTGTGTGTGTGTGTGTGTGTGTGTGTATGTGTGAAGTGTGTGTGTGTGTGTGTGTGTGTGTGTGTGTGTGTGTGTGTGTGTGTGTGTGTGTGTATGTGTGTGTGTGTGTGTGTGTGTGTGTGTGTGTGTGTGTGTGTGTGTTGGCGGGTGCCTCGTTGTATCAGCGCTGTCACTTTAGATGCATAAAGACAGGAAGTCGAGTCAAATCAACTCTCAGCAAACGAGCTCGGCGCTCTAACAAAGCTCTCTGTGCTGGTTTATGAAATCAGTGGAGTGAAGGATCATGGGAGAGCGGCGAGGAATTGTTTGCTCGGGGAAACTAAAGTAAAGTCAGCTCTTCTCTCATAAACACACTGCAGCCGCTCCACTGAGGCACTTTGGGTGCACTGTGAAACAGGGAGCTGAGTGAGGGAGGGACTTATTGATTGATATTGATTGATTGGTGTGTACAGTAGCCAATAGCGCTCAGTGTGCGTTACACCACCACACCTAGTGCTATGCAGCTGGTAGCAGTCTACCTTCCAGTGCACACAGCCAGGCTGACTAACATTTTGCTCGGGCACAAACTGAATGGTTGATGTAGATTAGTGAGCTAACTAGTCTTCAACTAGTCCCAAACTAACTAGCAAGCTACATTAATTGTTAGCTAACTAGTTACATCTGAAAGCTAATATTAGCAAAGCACTAGCTAACTAGCCTAGGCAGCTAACGACCGATGTAGATCAGCTTGTTAGTTAGATAGCAAACATTAGCTAACGTCTTTTATCTTTTAACCAACTTCAATATGTGGTTCAATGTATAGATTAGCTTAGCATATAGCATTACTAAGTACAGGAAAGGAGGAAGTCTTTAGAGAGAAAGTGTTTAATTGGATGTAGAATTAGTACACGTCCCTGATGGTGAAAGGTCAAAGGGCGTCAGGAACGACTTCGGCTGCTTATTAACTGTGTATTAACTGTTTATTATCAACTGTTTATTAACGTTTATTAACTGTATATTAACTGTTTATTATCAACTGTTTATTAACGTTTATTAACTGTATATTAACTGTTCATTAACTGTGTATTATTAACTGTGTATTATTAACTGTTTATTAACTGTGTATTATTAACTGTTTATTAACTGTATATTAACTGCTTATTAACTGTATATTATTAACTGTTTATTATCGTTTATTAACTGTATATTAACTGCTTATTAACTGTATATTAACTGCTTATTAACTGTTTATTAACTGTATATTATTAACTGTATATTAACTGTTTATTAAGTGTATATTATTAACTGTTTATTAACTGTATATTAACTGCTTATTAACTGTATATTAACTGTTTATTATCAACTGTTTATTAACGTTTATTATCAACTGTATATTAACTGCTTATTAACTGTATATTAACTGTTCATTAACTGTTTATTATTAACTGTGTATTATTAACTGTTTATTAACTGTGTATTATTAACTGTTTATTAACTGTATATTAACTGCTTATTAACTGTATATTATTAACTGTTTATTATCGTTTATTAACTGTATATTAACTGCTTATTAACTGTATATTAACTGCTTATTAACTGTTTATTAACTGCTTATTAACTGTTTATTAACTGTATATTATAACTGTATATTAACTGTTTATTAACTGTATATTATTAACTGTTTATTAACTGTATATTAACTGTTTATTAACTGTATATTAACTGTTCATTAACTGTTTATTATTAACTGTGTATTAACTGTATATTATTAACTGTTTATTAACTGTGTATTATTAACTGTTTATTAACTGTATATTAACTGCTTATTAACTGTATATTATTAACTGTTTATTATCGTTTATTAACTGTATATTAACTGCTTATTAACTGTATATTAACTGCTTATTAACTGTATATTAACTGTATATTATTAACTGTATATTAACTGTTTATTAAGTGTATATTATTAACTGTTTATTAACTGTATATTAACTGCTTATTAACTGTATATTAACTGTTTATTAACTGTATATTATTAACTGTTTATTAACTGTTTATTAACGTTTATTAACTGTTTATTAACTGTACATTATTAACTGTTTATTAACTGTATATTATTAACTGTTTATTAACTGTATATTATTAACTGTGTATTAACTGAATATTAACTGTTTATTAACTGTTTATAAGCTGTATATTAACTGTTTATTAGCTGTATATTAACTGTACATATTAACTGTTTATTAACTGTGTATATTAACTGTATATTAACTGTGTATATTAACTGTGTATATTAACTGTTTATTAACTCTATTATTAACTGTTTATTAACTGTGTATATTAACTGTTTATTAACTGTATATTATTAACTGTTTATTAACTGTATATTAACTGTTTATTAACTGTTTATTAAAGGAGGAAGAGGTGCAGAGGACGAACAGGTGAACTCACCTGCTGCATGGTGTGCATGCTCTGCTGCAGCAGCTGGATCTGAGCCTCCGGACTGTGTGTGTGTGTGTGTGTGTGCTCGTCCTCCGCTCGGTTGGACTTCAGCTGCTCTTTCCTCAGCAGCTCCACCTCGTTCCTGTAGGCGTCCAGCTGCCAGCGCAGGGAGTCGTTCTCCTCCTTCAGAGACGCCTGGGTCTGATCGTACGCTCCTGCAGGGGGGAGAGGACGGGGGAGGACAGGGGAGGAGAGGGGGAGAGGATGTGAGCAGGTGAGAGGATGGGGGAGGGGAGGAAACAAGGAGAGTAGAGAGGGGGAGACGAGAGGAAAGAGGATGAAGGGAGACAATGAGGGAGGGAAAGAGGAGAGGAGGGGGGTATATTAAGGTAGGATGAGAGGAAACAAGGGGAGATATGGGGGAGGGGTGGAGAGAGGATGAGAGGATGGGGGTGGTGAGTAGGGAAGAGAGGAGGAAGGTGGGATGAGGGGAGGAAAGAAGGGAACAAGAAACAAGGAGAGAGGATGGGGGAGGGGAAGTGTGTGGAGAAGTGGAGAGGAGGAGGGGAGGAAACAAAGAGAGGAGAGGAAAGAAGGGAACAGGTAACAAGGAGAGTAGAGGGGAGGAGACGAGAGGAGACAGGATGAGGGGAGACAATGTGGGAGGGGAGGAGAGAGGAGATGAAAGGATGGGGGAGGTGATCAGGGAAGAGAGGAGGAAGGTGGGATGAGGAGAGGAAAGAAGGGAACAGGAAACAAGGAAAGAGGGGGAGGAAGACGAGAGGAGATGAGGGGAGGGGGAAGGAGAGAGTAAACAAAGGAGAGGTAAAGAGCGGAGGATGAGAGGGGGAGGTATAAAACTGACTCTCAATAAACGTTCAAATCTAAAACGTCATCATTCAGTTTGTTGCTATGACAACAGAGACTCCATCAGACACACAGTAAACAAACAAACAAAGAGTCTGTTTATTTATTATTATTGTTATTGAACCCGACACAGACTCTTCGTACCGTTCTCTGAGCTCCGCATCCTCTTACAGGGACTCTCATCCGAGTCGTCGTCAGACATCTCCATCTCCTCCTCCCGCCGGATGCCCATGATCTCCTCGCTGTGGGCGTTCCTCAGCTCCTGGAACAAAACAAAACAACAAAATATCGCTTCCTGTACTTAGATATGCTACATGCTAAGCTAATCTACTGAACAGACAACCACATTTTGAGGATGATTAAAGATTAAAAGATAAAAACAACATACTGTCCATTTAAAGATAGTTCATGTTAGCAAAATGCTACCTAACTAGCTCCTCGGCAGCTAGTTAGTTAGCCTTCTGCTAACAGTGTCTCAATATTTATCTTTTAACTATCTTTAAAATGTTATTAATGTTTGTTTATACACAATGAAGGTTTATAAAACTGGTGATATTATATATTTTATATTACATCATATAAAAGCTGAATAATATAACACAGTGATACTTTAAGTACATTTTCCTGATAATACTTCTGTGCTTTTACTCAAGTAACAATATAAACTGAGGCCTTTTACTTGTAATGGAGTACTTTCAGAGGATGGTATTTCTACTTTTACTTTAAGTATCTGAGTGCTTCTTCCACCGCTGCACCATCAGTCGGCTCTGACGTTCTGCTAATCCCAGAAAATCGGACAAAATAATACGTAATAATCACTTCTGTAGCGTCTATATTCACCAGAGGTTATTTTTCTCTCTTTACTGACTGATTAACACCTACTGTGACTAATTATTAGTTCAATTAGGGATTCATTTGCAGATGTTTTGAGCCATTCGGTCTCCAAAGGTAGTCAGTTTATGATTTAAAACAGAAAATCTTCACAACTGAGAAGCTTTTTTAATAGAAAAAATGACTTTAATAATTTTTTCATTAGCAAAATAAAAGCAGATTAACTCCCATTCGATCGACTAATCGATTAATTGTTCAGCTCTACTGTGAATAATCTTTACGTTTGAGTTGAGGAGGCAGAACAGCTTCAGCCTGTCTGCTGCATTATCTCATCACTGCTGCTGAAGCCCTGTGGGATAATCACATCTCTGCACGGCTGCCATTTTCATTATCTCTCCATTTGTCAGCCGAGATTTCACAGCACAAATCTGACAGAATAATGTCGACGACTTCCTCGGAGGAGAAACACGCAGTTTGCTGTTGCTATAGCGATGTGGATGCATGTAGACTTACCACAGACACTAGCCATTAAAGGAGGGGCTTTCACTGTGGGACTGTTGCATGCTACAGATGGTCTCACCAGACTGTGTGCCAATCACCGTCTCTTACCTCGTTTTCAACCAGAAATATTATAAGTGGCGACACTGAGCTGGCTCGGATTGATCGATTGTGTCTACGGAAGGTTTAAAATGCAGAAACAAAAACAAATCAAAGAAATAAACTACAATGCATTCCACATTTATACAGTACATACACATTTACTGTCTCAATTTAATGAAAAACATGTTAAAAGGACAACTGACCCTTCATTAGCCCCGCCCCTTTTAGCTCTGCGCTCAATCTACATCAATCGTTAGCCAGATAATTAGCTAATTAGAAAGCATTTTGTTACAGAACCAAAGGCTAACATTAGCTAACTGTTACTATATATGTCGTGACCAGGACCAGTGTCTGGGATTTAGTGTCATCCAGCGTTGAATTTGAATTTGCATCCAACTGAGACCAAAGTGTGACTCAACCAAACACAAAGAGAAAAACATCTCATTCTAAGGTAACGAAAACACAACATATTCAGGTGATTATAAACTAATGAAAACATACCTCTGAATATTATATTCCTGACAATAGATCCTCCTCAATGTTTCACACTGGACCTTTAACCATCCTGCGTGACGCTGCAAGTTATGGACGCAAACGTAAGAAACTTAAAACTTTAAAAACATTGAGTTTTGGTTTGTAGGAGAAACTCAAATACAAGCATCACCAAAACAAGACGACTGCATTTAAAATGTTTCCCACTGGGAAGGTTTATAGACTAATGACGTTTGAGTCCTTCCAAACTTGCGAAGTGAAGTTTGTAAAACCTTACCTTTTGTCCAATCAACACTAATTTGACCAATAATAATTAGTTTTCCATGAGTTTCAGCCGTACGTCACAAAACTACTAACAATTTTATTCTCACTGGAACAAATTACCTGCGATTTTTAATGAACTGTACAAAAAATCTCAACTTTATTTTTCACTTTGCATTGCAAAAAAATCTTGAACCACCATGTTTGTACAGCAGCCCAGAGCGGACAAACCAAACACTTGCTCTATAGGAGTTTTGCAGCCATCGTAATTCCTTGGAAGTCTGAGCTGTTTTCAGTTGGTTGCAACCTGCAGCTTCACCACTAGAGGCCCCTAAATCCTCCACACTGGTTCCTTAAAGACAGGAAGCTAAATAATCCTCCTTTTAACATGTTTTTCATTGAATTTATGACAATGGAAGTAGTATATTAATGTTTATTATATTTCTTTTTATTTCTTTGTTGTTGTTTTTATTCCTGCATTTTTATTTTCCATTTGTCGGCTCCCACAGAAACTCCCCGAGGAGCGACAGGCCGCTCCCCCGAGGCGCTGACTGGGCTGAAAACGGACAAATCCTCCCTCCTTCATACACAACATCCTCATGTTCTTACTTGTTTTCTAGATTTGACTCTGGATGAATAATTGATCAGAGACTTAACCCTGGAAATCACTGTTGCCATAGCAGCGCCTCACACTTTCGAGGAGGCGTCAGATCTTTGCTTTACATCTGGGCGGCAGGAGAGAGAGAGAGTGTACCGGCTCACACGATCAGAGGCCGGTGTCTGTCTGTCTGACTGACTGTCTGTCTGAAGCATCCAGAAACAACAACAAGGGCAGTGAACACAACAAGTCCTACAGGGCTGTCTGTCAGCTCTCTCCTGGGGAAATGACAGCAGAGAAGAAAGCAGTGGGTCGGGGTGGGAGGAGAGAACAGAAGAAGGTGTACCAACCTCACACTGCTTGCGCCAAATGTCTATGTTCTTGCGCTGTGCTTTTGAGAAATGGTCCCATGCCTTTTGCCTGGTGGCGGCGGTGAAAACGGTGGTGATCTGCTCGACTTTGGGGTGAACAGGGAGGAGGAGGAGGAGGAGGAGGAGGAGGAGGAGGAGGGAGGGAGGGTCAAGACAAAACAAGCCGTTTATGTAGCGTTGTAGCACTGACTGAGGCTCGTACAGCAGACAGAGGAGAGACCGTGGATGCACACCGACCACAGGCTGATCGACCTTTCTTCCTTACCAAAGGAACACTTCACTCCAAAAGTACTGTCATCATTTGCTCACGCCGAACTGGTTCATCCTGTCTTTAACTTTGAGTTTCTGTTGATTCCAAATCAGACCTAAGTGTAAAACCTGTCAGATGGCTATCTTGCCATGCTGTAGCTAACTAATGAACCTTCGCTCTGTGTCGCTAACAGTTGAAGATTGATTGACGGGTGAATGTTTGATATTATTGGTTGAAATCAGTTAGTTGTAAGCACTAGTTACATTTTGTTTCACAGGAAGACAAAATGATTTGATTTTAATATGAATTGAGTTTTTGCTAATTGTTTGAGGCACAAATTGTTAAATATGGGTACAATATGACATTTTTCTTTTCATCTGGACAGGTTCCGTTGAGCTCCTGTACTGAATATACAACTGGTCCCAGTAGACCAGCAGAGTCCGAACTCACTGAGCAGACGATGTGGAGTGAAGTGCTCCTTTGAAGAAAAAGTCCTGAATATTCGAGTAAAACTTCACGTCACTTTAATCTGTAGAATAAATAAAGCAAACGTTACGATGGAGAAAACAATGAGTTGAGTTGGCTGGAATTCAAAATAAAAGTTAAAATAAACATTGTTAAACAAATATAATTGAATGAGATTCAGCTGCAAATTCACAAATAGTGAGTTACACTGTAAATAAATATGATTTAATTAAAAATAATAAATGCAGTGTGTTGATAGCAGCTGGTGTGATGAGCAGGTCTCTCTCCTGTTCAGTGCTCTGTACTTACATCACCTGCTGCTTCCTTCAGGACTGACAAAGGCAACATTTCTCCAGAATGGATGCTGGTTGTTTAATGTGTCTGTAATTCATTAATTACTGTAAGACTGGATGAGAATATAACCTTCTGAAGACATACATTCTGATTTAAAATGCTGCCTTTCAAACGTCTCACATTTTCTCAAACATTTCCAGCATCATTTTGACTCAAACCTGAGCGAACATTTCAAACAACTTGTGTCTTCTTATCGAGCTCCGGACTTTCTCTGATGGACAAACAACGGAAACTGAAACAAGACGATACTCACCGCTCTGCAGTCCAACACTTCTTTACACGCACAGTGAACTGAATTAAACCTGCGTTAAGTGATAATTTTGTTACTGAACCAAGAGAAATAAAACTCCACCGACTCTTTCAGACTCTGGTAGCACCTAGTTTTCACCGGCTGCCTCTTTCGGCTCTCATCTTCAGTTTGTGATCTGGTTTTCAAGAGGCACGTTTCCACCCAAAGTACCCAGAAGTCCCAGGAACTACTTTTTGCTTCAAATATTTCTTATTGAGCCTCAGAATATTGTCTCAGTGCTCATTTTAATCTCAGATTCGATCAGACTGTTGTTGTCCACCACGAATATTAGCAAACTTACAAAAACTCCACCGGTGGTCAGTTTGACGACAGGGAGTACAGTTCTGGAGCTACGTCAGCTAACAGGCTAAATAGCTTACGGCAGCTAATATTCCCGTTAGAAAATTAGCAAAATTACTCTTCTGACGTATGAAAAAGCGATGGCTTGTTTTTACGCCTCATGTTTAACAATCGCCATCGACCCCTCCAACGTGTGCTTGCTTTTCCATAAAATGCGTTGTAAACTGTTTTGGAAAAGGGCAGCTGATTGGATGAATCATGTGTCATCAGATCAGATCAATGAATTCAAACTCTTACTGAAGTCAGACGAAAGTATTGATTTATTTAAATTCATGTCATCGGTGCTTCCATAGTTATAATTTAAGTACTTGTACCAAAAGACAAACTCAGACGAGCCGAGAGCAACGTTAGCGACTAGCTGGTAAAGAAAGAGCCGGTGGAGACCAAAACAAACACAACTTCGGTAATCATCCGGTAATTATTCAATCATACAGGACTCACTTAATGCAGCTTTAATGTGAAGGTGTTGAGAGGTGACAGTGGATGTTGAACCCTGTGGTTATCAGTCACTGTGTGTTGGTATTTTCTGACTGACTCTGAAGCCCATGTGCGAGTGACCTAATCACCACCTCGCAGCGAGCTGGAGATAATGGAGCTGATGGTGAGACGGATGGAGGAGTGTTGTCATGGAGACTGGGCTGAGATCCGTGCAGAGGAAATGAGTTGCATGGAGGCAGGCTCTGAAACGGATGTAGTGAAAATGGCTTCACGGTCTCCACGCCTGTAATCTGCGACTGCACCCCCCCTCCGAGGCAGTGCGAGGGCCCGCTGATGGGAGCGTATTGATCAGTGTGGAGGATGTAGTTTGTGCTGCTGGTCAACTGTATTACATTTTACTGACAGTTTATCTCACGTACTGCACATACGTTTAGTTTTGAGTTGCTTTACTTCAGTATTTTATGCTACTTTATACTTCAACTCTAACTACATTTTAGAGGCAAATATGTAAAATATAATGCCCAACGAGGGCTAACATTATGCTACGAGCCAGACAACTAACGTTTTTAACACCAGAGAGCAAACGTTACAGGCAGCTGGCTTTATCGCCACCAGGGGGCGATGGTCCATGGTTATATATGTCGACAGGTGAAATGTTGTTAAAAACGCTAATAAAGGATGAGTGATATGATGACTCTTGCGCCCGCTGTGGGAACCACCGGTTTATTCTACCCTCTCCTTACCAGCTGCAGGGTCCCTCCTCAGAATGATGATGCTTTATGAAACATGAGATACTTGGAGTGAAGTCAATGAACTTACCTGAACAACTGCACAGTTGTTACGGAGCACACGTGGCCCGTCTGCCTGTAAAGTCGTGTCACTGAAATAAGAAAGTGTCCTTACACTGCGTCAAAATGGCCATCAGGGCGTTCTTGAACAGTTCCTTGGCGCGCTCCAGCTCCTCGTCGTGCTGAGCTTTCTCACCCATCAGCCGCCGAACGTGGCTGTTGGCTGACTGGATCATGGAGTAGAAGTGATTGGCGGTGCGGCGGTTGACCTCGCCGCGGTCGATCCAGGTGAACAGCACCGCCGTGGCCTCGCTGAAATTGTGGTCATCTGTGGGTAAAAAGCACACGTGTGAGAAACAGAAGGAATGTATCTGCACGGGTTCTTCTGATCAATATCAATGATTCTGACGATTGACCCTTCCTAAGCCCCGCCCACTTTAAAACCTCGGTCAACTTCCTCCTTTCCTGTACTTATATGCTATATGCTAGGCTAATCTATGTTGAAAAGACAACCACATGTTGAAGATGGTAAAAAGAAAAGAGATATATTTAAGATAGCAAACTAACTAGCTAGCTAATCTACATCAATCATTACCTAGCTTTCATTCAAATGTAACTAGCTAGCTAATGATTAATATAGATAAGCTAGCTAGTTAGCTAATGTTTTACTCTGTAACAACATGTAGTTGATGGTATCTTTGTACGTTTACTCGTACTTTAGTATTCTGACGTTGTTTTAAAGTACTTTTACTTCACCAAAGGACCTGAATGCTGCTCACAACTTCCTGTTTCCTGTCAGATCAAATATTGACTCAACAGTTGGATGTGAGAGACATTTCATGGGACCTTTAACATTCACTCAGCCTCAACAAACAACAGAGGATTAAAATCCTCCTCGTGGGGCGTTCACTGTTCATGGCTGTGTGAACCAGCCACAGCCGCTGCACACAAAAGGCATTTCTGATTTTCAACTTTTCAACCAAAACCGGGAACTGCGTTCGCTCTCCGTCATAAGAAATCTCCGCGGGGCCTCTGTCGAGTGCGTTCCCCCTCCATTTGAATAATAATTGAACGACGGCAATACAGAGTGAATTAGAGAGCGTTTAATGAGCTCAATACCCGCTGCAACACAACCTGTAAGAAGACACTTTCCCCTTCGCTGCGATAAAGCCCCATTCACACACAGCAGCAGATTACAGTCACATTACAGCGAGCACAATGGAGCACGGCTGAACGGGGACGACTGCAGGAAGAATGGAAATTTATTTCCCCTGATGTTTGAAGTGAAGAATGAATTCAAAAAGGTTATTCAGAGAGGAAACATGCTTGTTTATGTTCGGCATTACAGGATGGATGGGGGATCGGCACAGAGGCTCCGGTTTGGGTTTTGTGGGTTAAATTGAAGTACGAATAAATGAAAGCAACATGCTGCTGGTTTATAAGAGAGAGACAGACAAGCTAACGTTATAAAGGACTGATTACTAAAGTTAAAGGTTAAATAAATGAGATTTAAAGCATTAATATATCAGCTAACAGCTATTCTCTATATACAGTCACAGAGTCACATGGTGTCTCTCTCCCTCTGCCTGTGTTGTATCGCAGCCTCTCTGTGGTTTGTTTCCATAGCCGGTCTGCTCCGACTGAAACTGCTGTTTTTATCATCTACGTCGGTGAATTAAGGATTTATTTCCACCAAACCAGAGTTGGTGATTGTTGGAAACACTAACAGAGACGCTTTCAATGAGTTTTATTCTGTTTCTGTTCACTTTGAATGAAGTTACGATGATCTGAAGGTAAAATGAGTGTTTTTGTCTCTGGAGTCTGGTGGGCCGTAAACCCCATTGTTTTGTGTGCTGGTGCTTTAGTTGAATGACTGAATTTAGTGAATGTCATATTTTTAACCTTTAAAGTTTTACATTTAAGAGAAAATATGCGACAGCAGAATATAAAAAGCAGTTTAGTGTACTTCAGGAGGCGTCGTCTTGGCAACAAGGATAAAAAAAACCTCACAAAAATACCTTTTATCAAACGTATTAGTCTGAAATCACGTACAGCTTCCCAACGCGGATTCAGTGGTCAGTGATACACTGTGTGTTTGTGTGTGTGTGTGTGTGTGTGTTTGCCGATCACCTGCAGTGATACCTGATAACAGCTTCAAATGAATCATTCAGGAAGCTGCACAATTATTGATATTCTTCATGTTGGTTGGTGAACACACTGATACAAACAGCTGTTTGTCTGCAAGAGTGTGAAGCAGTGAAACACTGCGACAACAAACAGGAGTCAGCGGGTCATTATATGTGTTATTATGTCATTATATGTGTTATTATGTCATTATATTTGTGTTATTATGTCATTATATTTGTTATTATGTTATTATATGTGCCATGTCATTATATGTGTCATTATGTTATTATATGTGTTATTATGTTATTATATGTGTTATTATGTTATTATATGTGTCATTATGTTATTATATGTGTTATTATGTTATTATATGTGTTGTGTATTATCCTCAGAGCAGAGCTGATACAGACCACTTGCATTCACCAGAGAGAATAATTATTTAATGAGAGAATAATTGGGATCTGGTTTCTTCTGAGACCTTTTCTTTCTTTGTGTCCTTCCACCTGCTCTCAGGCAGTTCGGTGGAAAGAGACGTGGGAGTAATCTGGCAGAGGTGTGGATGAAACGAGTGATGAGGGATGTTGTTGTGGAGGAGTGTGAAGGTCACTCCTCCTCCTCCTCTGTTTGCTCTGCTGTGGCTGATTCTTATCTCCAGCACTGAAAATGCTCCAGTTGGACAGCAGGAAGCTCTCAGCCCTCACTGTAATTCAATCTCCTTCACTTCCAGCTCGTTACTGTGTTTCTCTGGGAAATACCTGTGTTTGTTTGATGTTCAGATTGAATCACATTTGTCTCTGTCCGTTAGCGTAGCTTAGCATAAAGACTGAGGAAACAACCTTTGTCCAAAGATTTGCTCAGCTGTTTGGAGACAAGTTCTGTATCCACACACGGAGAACTAACAGTATTCTGACAACAGCAGGGGGCACTATCTTAAAATCCAGAATAACAGAAAGACATTTTGCAAGATTTCTCGCTTTTAGTTTGAGTTAGGATGGATAAAGGACAAGTGATTACAGAGCAGATACTGCAGCAAAACAATGTGCGCTACAGCCAACCGGACTCCAATGACAAAAACACTCATTTTACCTCACGCATCGTAGCATCTTAACTAAATTAAACTAATTAAAACTCACCAAAAATGTCTTTCCAACAATCACCAACTTCTTGTATAACCTTTAAAGGTTCTGTGTAGGTTCGTTCTCACCTTTCAGTCTCTCCGCTAACAGCGCCGCCTCGTGTTCAGAGTAGTGCACGATGGGCGGAGGAGACGGTGGCCGCAGGCGGTCTTCGTGGACCTTGCGGCGGTGTCTTTCCTCTCTGGCCAGTAAACGCTGTTTACACTCCCATTCGTACAGGTCGTCTCTGGCCTGGGCGAAGTCCACGTGGATCCTCCCCGAGTCCTTTTTATCAGTGCTGGATCCGATACGCATCCGATATCCTGAGAGGAGGGAAAACTATATAACGTTATCTTCCTGTTCCACTACAGAAACCTTCAGGTTACTCAGAGAGACCAGGTTACGCACATAATCTGTTTACATACACTGCAGTGAGCTGGTGTTTTTATCCCCCAGGATGTTGAAGTCATCACCTGATCATGACTTCAACATCCTGGGTAAAAACAATTGCTTCCTGTACTTATGGTGCTTTCCATTTGTCTCGTGAACTCGGAACCCGAGTTGGAAAGGGTAAATCTCGCAGCTATCTCGCGACATTTCACCGAGACACACCCCCTTTTGGTTGGAATTTCAGCCGTCCAGCTCGGTGTCCCTCAGGGTACCCCGAGCTGGACGGGGGGGCACGTATGACCCGCAAAACAAAGATGGCAGCGCCCATATTAAGATGTATTTTCTTTGTATTTGTGTTACATTGGTCGTTTTAATGTCGATTTTAAATGCTCTTACACACTGTTTACATTGCTGCTTTAGTCCGGTCAGCAGTTTATGCATTGCACAGTGTTACTGTGAGTTCAATACAATGTAAAGTTTTGTTTTCGAGCTGGTTTGCTAAATAGGCTAATGTAACAATAACACTAGCCTGCCACTGGAGGCCACTGGAGGCCCCTGGAGGCCCCTGGTGGCCCCTGGTGGCTCGAGACAAACGCCACAGCACTTGTTGAAATTGAAACAGGCGAAAATGGCAAAATATTATTGAACTGTAAGACTTGCAATAACGGAATTACTTGAAATGTTTGTGTAGAAAAACATTATTATTTCACATTGAGCTTGTTTAGATGATCCACAATCAATAACAACACAGCTGCTGCACTTCTTTCCGACTCGTAATGCCCAAAGACAAATGGAACGCTATAAGTGGTACAAGCCAGGCAATGACGTCACGTTCTTGCGGCAGAGCAACTCGGCTCCGAGTTCACGAGACAAATGGATAGCACCATTATATGCTATATGCTAGGCTAATCGATATTTAAAATACAGCCACATTGTGAAGATGGTTTAAAGATAACAGACACATATATATAGTCACATCAGTCGTTAGCTCGCTAGTTAGCTAAATATGCTGTTGGAAAGTATGTAGAAGCACCACATAATATTGTGACTGATGTTTGTGGAGTCGATTACTCTGCTAAATGTTGGCAGTCGAGTTGCATTGTGGGTAGATTTGACCCACAGAAACACAGAAGAACAACATCCTTTGAAACAAAGAGTCAGCAGTGTGTGTGCTCACCTGACAGGTAAATAGCCTTGTCCACCATGAACTCCTCGCTGAAGCGGATGTGGCAGAAGTTCTTCTTGCTCTTGCGGATGGCGATGATCTCCCCGCACTGGTCAAACACTTCCCTGATGATTTCCTCGGTGGCGTTCTCCGGCAAACCTCCAACAAACACCGTCTTACAGCCGGGTGGGCGCTCCCGCGTCGAAGGCGGGGGCAGATCTGAAGGACAAAGAAAAGATTCTGCAGGAACTATTTTGTGTCTGCGTATCACCAACGTCAGCAGCACAGAACCGGACAGCGACTGTACACAGAGGCAGATCTTACTGGGGTTCTGGGGGAACAGGGTGCAGCTCTTGCAGTGGATAATCTCCTTGATGACCGGCATGTCGGGGGGGACGGGTGGTGGAGGGACCAGGCTGATGCCCGCCATCATGGGGTTTATGGGTGCGATGAGGCCCAGCCCGGGGTCGAACCTCTGGATGCACAGAGAGTCTGCAGGACAGACGGACGCCACAAAGTAAAGCTGGAGCTGCTGAGTGAACAAACTCGTCTCTAACACAGAATCCTACCCAATGAACTGGTGCTTACACACATTCTCAAACTCAGTTTCTAAATTATGTTTTATTAAAATAGGCTATTGGTTCCAGATAATCAACGACAATAAAATACAAAATTAAGTAAATTTACATGATTATTATAATAATTTTATGCCACTTTGTACTACTTGTATTTTTGTTTTTGTCCACTTTGAATGAAGTTAAGATGATCTGAAGGTAAAATGAGTGTTTCTGTCTCTGGAGTCTGGTGGAGAGTGATAGTGATATTACGGCTGTTTGTGGTTAAACTAAAGGTCTATCTCTGCAGGGATCCTTTCCATAATGCTGTCAGACACTGACAATAACAACCTGAGTCTGTCAGTGGACAAAACAAACACTAAGCTACAACCTTACATAATGTAGCTTACTGTGCGGCCATAGCAGCCTGTTTATGTCGGTGAATTAAGGATTTATTTCCACCAAACCAGAGTTGGTGATTGTTGGGAACACTAAAAGACAGTTTTGGTGAGTTTTATTCTGTTTCTGTCCACTTTGAAGCGTGTTAACTATCTGCTCTGTAAAATTACCGGTTTTGTGAATGGAGTCTGGTCCGTCATTGCACAGGTTGTTTTGGTCGGAGATGCTGGTGCTCTAGTGCGACACCTATTGGTGGTGAATATATCACCCTTAAGTAAAAGATCTGAGTACTTTTTACACTAATGATGTATTTATTAAAAGTATAATAAATAAACTGTGAGAGAAGAGGCAGCTGTGAGGTAAAATATGTGGTATAGTTCATTTCTGCTAACACCTCTGAAATCCTCTACAGTGCCCGACAGGTAATTAAATACACATTGACTATGATTAATGTTTGATATTTCCTAATTGTACCCTAAAATTAATCATTATTTTGTACAAATTGTGTCCCCAAATGGCTGGTTAAGAGCACTGACACCTTTTTTTATTCCAATTAAAGAACCGATGGCAACACTTGTTAGGAAATTGGTGTAAAACTACAGAAAGGCCACAAACAGGATGAGGAAACTGGTGTAATATTTAAAAATGCAGTAAAAAGGAGAGAAACAAAGCATCGCTATCTGGAAGGAAACAGATAAGAGAAATAAAAATGGGGACGAGATCTGCGGGGAGAGACAAGAAAATACCATCTCGAGTTAATGAAAGGTAGAAGAAGAGAGAGCGGGACAAAGAGGAAGTGAGGAAGAGGAGAGAAGATAAACAGCGAGAGGACTGAGGCGACAGGAGCAATGTTTCAGCTGTCGGGGTGAAAATAGAGCGGGCAGGGAGGAGGAGGAGGAGGGAGGTGCAGCGTCGCATGTTCCTATCTTCAACACTGCAATAACAAGGGAGCAGGAGGAAGAAAACGTCAGCAGAAAAGCCCACACAGCCACAACAGCCACGACAATAAAGTGATTCAAATTACAGGCGAGGGGAGCTGTCACACACAGAAAGGACAAATGTCCCTTATAGTAATCCAACAGAAAGAAATGTTTCTCTTGCAGCTGGGTGTGGAGGATTGATGGAGCGCAGCATTGATTCACTGTGAAAGCTTTTTACTCCTGCCGGTCCAAACACCTGAAACAATCATCAGCACACAGGAAGTGTTTTACATTCCCCGTTTGCTTGGGACAAAGAGAAGAGAACCTGAGGACCAACGGGGATATATTTTTATCTTGTAGATTGTATTCGTGCCTGGCAGCGTGCCCTCACTTCGTCCTTGCTTTGTGTTTTTCCACCGCTGAGGGATGATATCGTTACAGACCTCTACTGACAAGGCTTTAAGATATCAAACTCTGGAGGTGACCAGAATTTCATATGTGTTTCTTAAAGCATTCATTCCTTTAAAAAACACAGAAGTTCCAATGGAAACAGGGAGATCTGTGGATTCAGTCGGGTGGTCAATCTGTTCTCACTCCCAACTCATCAAATACTATAAGTAATAACCCACTGTATGTATTCCTCTGGACACACAGGGTCTAGTTAGCATCAGCTCGCTTAATTAACATTGTATCACGGTTGCAGTTTGGTTAGCTTTAGGATGAGGATTTATGTACCTAATGTAACTTAAGTAGATTAATAAAATTCAAAATAATTTACGTAAGGTACTTAAAAGAAATCCACCTCCATATGATCTGATCTCTATCAGTATCGTCCCTCCCCAGTCCCTGCTGTCACTGAGACTCCATGATGGGAGTTTTGTCTTCAAACATCAGCACACAAAGCTCCCTACTGTAGAATCCTTATAAATAAACACATTTTTTTTTTAATATAAAGGGCTTTTAAGCAGGCATTCTTTGGACGGCACAATCCCAATAATTCCAAACATAATCTCATTTTCTACCAGCATTAGTGCGCTGTAAGCTAAAGAGCTGTGAAACACTTCCTACACATTCATCATTAGAGATCTTTAGGCTTTTAAAAAGGAAAACAGATATAAATCTGAGCATGTGCAGCCGCGGTGCATTCAGGGACTCTTCAGGTCTTAGCAAAACTCATTAAAGCGCTGTCTGCGATAACCTCGACAGGTAAATCACACATCTTGGTGCCACACATTCATCATAATCACATAAGGCTGCTTGTGCTCGCAGCTTTTTCTCCCAGAGCCAAAACGATTCGAGCCAGGTTCATTTCTCTGGCTCCGAGCTGCGCTGCCGCAGCCAAAAAGACAAACAGAGGAAGAAATACAGAGGAGAGAAAAAACACACAGGGAGAAAAATGATACCCAGAGCCAAGAAAGGGAGAGAGAGGCTCTGTATTTATGCCTTTAATCGTGATTATTTTATGACTGTTTTTCCACCAGAACCACCAAGAGGCGAGCTGCATCACATCTGGCTGTAATTATTCTCAAGGTGAGATCTCATCAGTAACGACGCACCCAGACAGCTAATCCTAAACCCAACCCTGGAATCGCCTCACGTTCAACTCGTATGAGTTATAATATATATGAGATCATAAATAATAAATCAGCTAACAGCTATTCTCTATATAAAGATACAGAGTCACATGGTGTCTCTCTCCCTCTGCCTGTGTTGTATCGCAGCCTCTCTGTGGTTTGTTTCCATAGCCGGTCTGCTCCGACTGAAACTGCTGTTGTTATCATCTACGTCGGTGAATTAAGGATTTATTTCCACCAAACCAGAGTTGGTGATTGTTGGAAACACTAACAGAGACGCTTTTAATGAGTTTTATTCTGGTTCTGTCCACTTTGAATGAAGTTACGATGTTACGATGCTCTGCAAGGTTAAATTACCATTTTTGTCTATGGAGTCTGGTGGAGAGTGATAGCAGAGATGAGTGCATTTACAAAAGTACAACTTTAAGCTAGTTGTATTGTATTACTATTATTATTAATTTTTTTTTCTATTTAAAATGAGTGGTTTTGTCAGTGGAGTCTGGTTGGCTGCAATGCCAGTTGTTTTGGTCTGAGATGCTGGTGGTCTAGAGCGACATCTAGTGGCAAGTAAATTGGACATATGTAAACTTTAAAGTTTTAAATTAAAGGAAAAAGGGATAAGCTAATGCTGCCGTCATTACAGCCCGATTAATGAATATTTCACATCTAACTCAGAGAATTAAGGGTTTATTTCGACTATACCAGAATCTGTGTTGGAAAGACTAACAAAGGTGGTTTTGCTGAGTTTGATGTTGTTTCTGTCCAGTTTAAAGTGTTTTTGTTGTTTTTTTTTACAATTATCTGCAATGTAAAAGGACTGATTTTGTCAATGGAGTCTGGTGGGCAGTAGCTGGTGCTCCAGACATGTAGAGGCAGTGAATATCGTATATATTTAACTTCTTTCTATCAAGGGTTTAAAAAAGTGCAAACTGGCTCCTCAAGGAAAGTGGAAACATGTGTTTTTGTGATTTTCAGTAAACTGACCCTTTAACACACATATCAGATTCACTTGTCCTCTTTCTTTTCCAGCTTTTCATCATCTAAATGTTCCCACATGTGCTTTAAAGAGGGGAGGAGAGCTGCAGTCGCTGCCAGAGGTGGAGTCTAATCAGCATCACATCATCACTGCAATAATATCATGTCATCATTTTAATATTTCCACTCCGGTCCAGAGGAATTAGGTTGCTAAGTTGCTGTCTGTCCCTCCTTACAACAGCTCCTCTCTCCTCATTTCAGCTTCTCTCAGTTAAATCCATGCATTCAATTATTCTGGGCTTAACACAAAAAAACTCAACAAATCTCATTTAATAAAACCCCCACAATGCAGCACTTATACAATGACAAACCCCCCGGGCCTTTTATATGGTGGAAAGACGCACAACCACGAAGCTCAGACAAATCCCAGCGTCTCACAAAAACAATTTCATAAATAGATTCCAACGTGAAACCGAAAATGAAATTGAGTGGATACACGCGGAGCTTAGTGTAGTTTCTGAGGCCGGTGTGTTTGGAGTACAGCCATACAGGACTGTACACACTGCCGAGGGACAGATAAAGCTCTAGGATTTCAGTTCACTCAGGGACTTCTCGTTTACATTAGGCTGCACGGGCCAGCGCCGGGTTATATGGTTTAGATATCAAGAAATGAGAACAAAACAGAGGTATTTATTGCATCCAGATGCTCCAGTTTCTCTTCCAGCCCTGCCCCTTTTTAGCAAAGTGTCACAGTTTGATACGTCTGGGAAAATCTCTGGAAGAAGCACTCAGGCCTTTAACTCACAGCTTCATGTAGTAACAGAAAATACAGAATAAATACTGAATCTGTACAGTTAGCTGGTTTAGTCCAGAGATATTACTTCTGTCACTACAAACACTGTCACTACTACAGCTGCTAGTCCTACTGCTGCTGCAACACATACTATTTATAGTAATCTATTTATACTACAATAATAATAATACAATAAAACTGCCAATAACAACTGTTACTGCTGATAGTCTCATCACTAATACTGGGCCTACTATTATAGCCATGATATGATATTCTGTATTTTCATTTTATTTTAGTAGTAGTGGTGGTAATATCCTCTCTTTCAGTGATCTACATATTTCTGTCCTGTTGTCTAAAAGCTGATTTAAAAGCTTTTCTACTCTAGACACTGTAGACAATCAGTTTCCATCATTTTTCATTAGAGCCAAACACACTTATAGATGTGACTGCATAAAAAGCTCTAAGTGTTTCCAGGAAAGAATCTATTAGGTCAAAACCTAAAAGTGTCTGTTTGAAACTAAAGAGCCTAAAGTGTAACTGCGAATGACTGAAATCTTCACTTATTGCTAGCTCCATAAATATGCATGAACTCTGGTGAATTTTAATTTTGCTCGTCCTCTGTCTCTGAGTGAGAGCAGCAGACACTCAGAGCCAGAAACAGATGATCTCAGTGTCAGATAACAGACACTGATGTGAGATCAGGACACTGCTTCCTCTCCTGTCGTCCTCATCCTCGCCTCTGTTTCTGTCTGTTCCTGCAGAGGAACGATGCTCAGATAACGTTTTACAGACTAACGTCTCTAGGGGAGGTGAGTCTACCTGTGCAGGTGGGTGAGTCTCTGTTACGGTCACTAGAAGCACATTCACAGCGTATGTAAAAGTCTCTGCGTGCTTCCTGTGTTGTAACGTTAGCTAAGCTAGCAGCTCAGAGAGGCTAACTCTATCAGGCTAACAGCTACGTAGCAGGCCACTGTCAGTCGCAATGCATTTTTATGTAAAATTCAAATACTCTACACTAAAATGTCCATGTTTCGACTTAATCAATCAACAACAACTAATGTTAGCAGCACAAGCTAACTTGCTATTGGTAGCTAATATAACTGTTGGTAACATATAAAATATAATATAATAAACTGAGTTTTCTTTTATGTTTTCAGCATAAATTGTTATACAGAGAAACAATATAACTGAGGATGAGATCTTAAAGGGTTAAAATGACATAAACACACGTACCTGAAACCAGCTGCTGCCCACTGATGCCCACTGGCATGATGCCCAGGTTGTTCATGGCCGTGGCCCAGGCTCCATGATCAGTGACAGGGAGGCTCAGGTGGTTCTGCTCAGCTCCCAGACTGCCTACACCGTCAGCTGCTGCAGGGACACACAGACATCAGAGACAGCGCAGGAAACATGACAGAGGACACGGACACCAACATGTTTCTGGAGGATAACTTTGTACCGCTGGCCATAGCAGGTCGTCTCTTCTCTCCTCTCTCTGCAGACCTCTCATCAGATCCTTCCTCTGGCTGCTGCAGGGACGGACGGACGGGCGAACAGACGGGTTCATCCAGTCAGATCCACCTGCGGCAGGATAAAGAAGAGGAAGTTAAAATGATGGTGAAATCCAGAAATAAATCCCTGAGAGCTGCGATGAATCATCGAGCCCAGAGCTGACGCAAAACCTGAGAAATCTTGAGGTAATTAAGAGGCGAAGTTACGATCCAAGGCTCCGTTTCCAGCAGAGAAAGCTGCTTAAAACACACACGTTGATTCAACTTTCAGCAGCAGTTTCTAATCGCTGCACACACACACTGTCACTGTGTGTGTGCTGTTAGACGGTTGGCATCCGGCTCATTTACCAGCTCTCCACATGGAAAACATCAGAGGGCCCAATTCCCCTCATTTCTGCCTGACAGGCCAGAATCCAGTCCATCATTACTGCAGCGGAGGTCAGGCGGGGGTCCGGTCTGCGATCGTTGTATTGATCCGAGACTGCAGCGAATAAATCAGCTGGTTTTTATCCAAATTTACACACAAAACTTTTAGAATCCAGACTGAACCATCTCAACAACTCTTCAGTGGATTCATTTGATATTTAGTTCAGACATTCATGGTCCCCTCTGGATGAACTGACCCATCCTAAGCCCCGCCCCTTTTTGCTCTGTGCTCCAATAGCAGTTGAGTTACATCGGACAGCTCAGCAAAACGATAGCTAACTAACAAACTAATATACAGCAATCATCAGGTACTTAGCTAGCGTGTTGCTAACATTAGCTAACTTAGGATGTGACTTTAGGTCACTTATATCTTTTAACCATCTTCAAAATGTGGTTGTCTTTTCTGCATAGATTAGCTTAGCACGTAGCATATCTAAGTACAGGAAAGGAGGAAGTTGCTCAACTTTGATTGGAGCACAGGGCAAAAGGGGCGGGGCTTAGGAGTGCCACAAGAGGATCAAAGATGAGACATCAGCAAATGTGTCCTCTAAAAGAACTAAAACTAAAGCATACACAATACCTGCTGAGTTATTTTAGACCTTATCTCCTCACACAGAAAGTGTTTAAACTGCAGTCTGACTTTAAAAACCTCTCACAGAACCAGAAAGCGTTCCTACGTAGAACCTTTATCTGTAGCCTGGATCTTTCCCACAGTCTTTGAAGTGGGATTGTTTGGTATGCAGGACGCGTCACGCCCTCCCCGTCAGCCCACTGCGCTCTGCAGTAATCACCATTACTCACATCTGACACCAGCTGAGCTCCCACAACACATCCTGCTTTAATTGAGACGCAATCATATCGGGGATTTTTCATTAACACACAACGGCATGTAGTTCAGCTTCCGCTTGAACCCCCAAAATGTGTGTTTTCCTTCAGCGGGGGACGATGGATCTTAATTATAAATGTGATGATTGGACAAAAGTTGCAGTTGGTAAACATGTTTGCTGTGGCTGCAGGGCTCACAGCAGACTGTATCTCTGGCACCGCGTCAACGCCGCCCAAGGTTTGTACAGAAACGTCTTTATAATACACGAATATGGAAGACTGTTATATGTATATAACCTCCAGGTCAGACCTTCCTGAAGAAGAACCGGATCAAACGTCCTCTGTGTTCAGATGCTCAGACGAACAGCGCACACACATCCTGCAGGCAGAATTAGGTCCCGACGATACGGAGGGGGATTGTGGATGAAGGCTTATGACAAGCTGAGGCTTCACACTGCAGTTTATTTTAAGAAAGATTTATCTTGAACGTTTAGCCACGTTAGCTTAGCGGCTCTGTTATTGTCCCACAGACTGAAATATCTCAACAACTGCTGCATGGATTGTGATGAAATGGGTGCAATACTTTGGTTTATGAGCAAAAACCTGCAGAACTAATGACATTCCCATCAGCCTCAGCTGCACTTTGTGTTTACTTCCTGTGGCGCGGGTTGCAGACGGAGGGCAGGAAGTGATTTTATACATTGGAAGCACTGCGACAAACTCTAAAATGCCTGTTTTCCGTCGTTTACGGTCGCTGAGATCGAGAAACCACAAGGAGCTTTTATTAAGGACAAACAGTTATTGTTCACGAGGGAAAATACAAGAAACTGAAAAACATTAGCGAGTTCTTCTGTGGAGCAGCTCTACGTCGCCTAGTTTGACTGTACACTACATTTAGAGTATTTTCACCACTTTACCTTTAAGAGCTACGCGCTTTTCAACCCACCAGACTCCATTGAAAAAAACAGTAATTTTACCTCACAGAACACAGAAGTTGTTGGTCTACAGCCGCCTTCATCTGTTAAAACACCAAAGTCACACAACAACACCAACCTACTAACTGATGGAGGCAGCGGTAGAGCAACAGCTCCCATAAAAGAGTCTGGTGGGTTTGAAGAGAGCCCTAGAACGACTTCCTCACATCCAACATGGGTTGTGATTTTTTTCTTTCCTCACGTGAGTACAGACAAGCTGTTAGCAAAAGATTAGCATGCTAACACGTTAAACCGAGATGGTGAACATGGTGTCAGTCTCCATAAGACTGTACAGCAGAAATAAATATGTTTACAGCCTCTGGACGACTGTACGAGGGTGACTTTATATACAACTCACCTGTTTAAATCATATTAAGAATTAAAGTTACGCCTAATTAAGGGCGTGGTCACAGGTGCCGTCACAGGATTACGGCTCCTCAGACTAAAGACTACGTCCATTTTTAATGGTTCGTATGAGCGGTTAAATAATGATTATCTGATATGAACAGTCGTAAAGTACTGTAAGTACGACAGGACGCTGGCGGAGCCGCTGCCATCGCTCACACAGTCTTTATCCAGGTAAGAGTGGTGTGTTTAATGGCCCACAGCCGACAGTTACTGGGAATCTAAACAGACACAAACACCTCCAAGCTGTGTACCGTCTGCAGTAACTGTCTCTGTCCGCTCAGCTGCCGTCTTCATGTTTTTATGCTCAACTTTCCATGAATGTGTGTGTGTGTGTGTGTGTGTGTGTGTGTTTGGGGATGTAATGTCCCGTCACACACTTAAAGACTTTCTCATCTGTGATCTGTTCTCTCTCTCTCTCTCTCTCTCTCTGCAGAAGCTGTCGACAGGCCACACTGCTGTTCTTCCTTCAGATCGACTGGACCTTCCTCCTCCTCCTCTTCTTCTTCTCTGGAGGAAATTTCTGATTATTTAAATGTTTTTTGAAGCTTTTAGTGTCTTAAAGAAGGCGGTTGCTAACGAGTCAACGTGTCAGTTAAAACCAGTAAAATCACTGAATACAGCAGTTCCACCTTAAAAATCTCTGTTTCTCTGTCCCAGTTTTTGATAAAAATGATGATCTAAAACTCCCACAATGCCCCACACCCACAACACAGGACCTGATCTCGCTGTCCTCAGTCGTCCATCTTTCCTTCCTGGTCCTCCTTTCTGACAGCCGACTGGACGATGCCAAACTCCACCGAGTGTTTCTGCTCACTTTCATGCACCATGAAATATTCACAGCCGAATGCGTGTCCTGTTTATTATTCATGAGCTCACTTGACATCTCTGAATCATTCCACACACACACACACACACACACACACACACACACACAGGCTCATATTTGCATAGGCCTGCTGAGAAATGCTGAGTTGGACACGTGAAGACGCATTCATGGACACACACAGTGGAGAGCTGGATGCTGAAAAATACCAAATACTACCAATACTGTCCAATCAGATTCTTCTGATGATTCCAGTTCCTGTAAGTCGTGTTAGTGCCTCCAGTAAACGGAGGGAGTTCATCAGTGTCAAGCTTTCATCTGTTATTCTGCATATATTTATAGTTAACTTTATTTAACCTTTGTTAACAAAGTGCTGCACAAAAAGGAATCAATTCTGCCATTAGGGGCTCTCTCACATCAAAACAATAACAAAAGAGGAAATTTGGTGACGTGGTGACGCAGCGCAGGATCATGGGAGTTGTTGTTTACCGTTCAGGAGGTTTCTACCGGGAGCCCAATGATCCACAGAGGTCTCCTCCTCTCCAACACAAACAGACCCGCTGATTAAAACCACTAAACACACTGAATAAAGCAGTTCCACCTTAACAATCACTGCTCTTCCCACACTGCACTGTAAAAATGGACGGACTGAGGCTAAAGCTAACAGGTTCTGGTGCTAGTGCTGGTTCAGAGTTGGTTTGTTTTCATTTTGCCAAATTGTCACCAATAAAAGTAGCCGGATTAGCTGCTAGGACTTCCTGTTTGCAGTGAACTCTTTAACGTACAGATAACTATCCCCGAATTACTTTGGTACCGAAGAAAACTTAAAAACCTGCTAATTCTAAGGCAAGTTCTGCAGATATAAAAAACGTCTTTATTCCTGCTTTCTAAGTGGATTTATGGGAATTTATCCTTTACGGCCTCAGAGATAATGACCTCCTCGGGAAGTGATTAAAGATAAAAGTCTTAAAATATGAGTATAATGTTTGTGTGTTTAGATTCGACTGAGTTGCAACAATTTCAGTGCAAATTGCAGCAGTCCGGGTGCCGAGTGTTTAGGGGCTTTATGAGCAGCGGAGGATAAAAGAGACACGTGTTCCTGATCAATCTCAAATGGTTCTCAGGATGTCCCTTCTTTAAAAGCCCATAAAGAAGAATAATAACTTCATGCTCGTTTCAGCCACGCGGCGTTCCAGCTTCTTTTAAATGTGTTTTTGGGACGTTCCACGAATTCCATCCGCATTAAAAATGTTGATGGAGGATGGCAGCAGTCCCCGATGGAAGTCTGTAAACATTTATTCTTCAAAGACACCCCGTTTCCAGGGAGTCCCCCCCTCTCAACAGACCTCTGATAAATGATTACAGATATCTCCTTCACTTCACAGAGCTGACATTGCTGCTGATCTCTGCATGCCGGAGATTTCAGAATTGGTTTTATTTCACTTCCTCTTTAATGAGTCCGTATACCGGCTCTGATGACAGCAGGGAGCAGATGAAGCGTCCCTGTCTAGGGAGTCGCGTCATCCTGCTTCGCTTCACCCGTACGGCCGAGCAGACGCCGTATTTCTGTGCTCACGGTTCACAGAGCGACATGCAACGCTCGCACAAGAATATAGTTCATGAAGGCGGCTGTCGTGCAACAGAAATGAGCCTTTCAGCGCTCATAGAAACACAAGGAATCAGGTTGCTGATAGGTTAAAACACAGAAACATATAAGAGAATAGAGATTTTTACTCACATAAAAAGCTTCTGATTCACATTTGATCTCATATGTGGTGAATTAAATGTTTTACTTGCTGCTATCTGGATTCAGTTCCAATGATGTGCTATCAAATTGTGAAAGATCTTTCAGAAAAGGACTAAAATTGATCAATGAACAACACGTTCTCCCTCCCAGTTCATCAACTACATAGATACTTTATTAATCCCCCTTCGGGAAATTCAGGTGTCCAGTAGCTCAAACCGTTAGCATAGCTTAAAAAACAAAAGCAGTAGTAACTGCCATTTGCTTTAAAATATGGCGCTGTAGGTACCAACGCTAATGTCATCTATAGACACACAGATTAGCAACAATAAATACACAATGTCCACAACTTCCGGTCAGCATTAATACATCTGCAACATCCACTTAGACTTTCAAAATAAAGCTTGTGTGGTTGCAGTTGGGTTAGGTTTAGGCACAAAAACGGTTTAGTCATAAGTTACATACCCGATGTGAGTATGTTACATAAGTTAACGTCATTATGTTATCGCTGCTTCTATGTGAGTGGCACAGATGTGAAACTACACTTTCATGAACTCCGTATGACGTCAGATTTAATATTTAAGCTTTAAAACGTTAAAACGGGAGGTCAAGTTTATGTTTTTGAGATCATGAAGATGTTAAATAAAACATCAGGCGATCAAATTTCATCCCAATCTCTCCAGAAACTGAGATATTTGTAAAGATTATAAATATATTTGGATGAAAGTACTGGAACCACTATGCAGACGTCTCCATACTGAGCTCATCTGCACCGCCACACATCACTTTTAAGCTGTAAATATTGTATCAGCCACACTGTGCTGTGCTGAATACTTCACACGTTCTGTGTGCAGGCCATTTTATAATTCATAATGAATATGCATGACATACTGTATATAGCAGCATCCTCACGAGGCACGCTCCGTATCTATGGAAACACTGAAGATGCTGATAATCTGTGCTCCATCATCCAACTTTATAACAGTTTATTTACCCTCCATTATCTGCTCCTGCCTACAGACTGCTGCTACCTGCGTCAGTCCCTGATCAGGTCTCTAAACCACCCAAACCGCCCACTCCGGACTACTTTTACTGGAAGCCTTCATGCCCAGGCAGTTCATAATGAAACAGTGAATTGCGGAAGGTTGTGATGTTCCCGGACTGACCTGCCAAAAAGGACAAAGACGTCACACGCTAATGCGGAGTGAACTGAACCAACTGGCCTCGCCTCTGGTGTCATTTGTATGTTAATGTTCAGTGTCACCGACTTCTAATTAGCAAATGAATAATAATGAGGACAAAGAGGTGAAAATGAGTCCGAGTGAAGCCAAATCCAAATCCTGAAATCTGAAACCTCCATTGATAAAGTTCCCTCACTGATGTAAATCACATAAAAGTAAAAAATTAATTCCAAAAATCACTGAAACATCATGGATACACAAAAGTTACACAACTAATGTTTAAGCTACATGAAGTGATGCTAATGCTAGCCGTGTATATTACAGTCCGTGTGCTGTCTTGAGTTGAGAGTGTCTCCACCAGTTCAACACAGTCTGAAGATCTGCAATTTAGTTTTAGTTTGTATGACTCATGGGACATTTTTACTTTTCATCAGCAGTGAGTGAACAGTCAGTGTACTTCACAACCAACAGATACCAAACCAAAATTGAGAAACAAGCTGTTTTGTGTGAAGAAAAAAACAGTATGTGTTGTTTTTTGTTTTTATTTTAAAAAGAAAAAGAAAACAGGTAATTTTCTGTTTTTCTTTTTTGTTTTAAATTAAAAATGGAAAACCAAAAGGAAAACGTCAGTTAACAACCACTGGGGTCACTATCAACAACGGTTTAATGAAAGTTACTTAATAGTTACTTACTTAATAATGCTGAAATACTTGATCAATCAAAAGTCCACAGCAGTCACATCCAGAGACATTTCTGACCCACTGTCATTTCACTCTTCCTGTTCGTCCACAATCAGCACTCTTCAATGTATTCAGCACTGAGCGTAAAGACTCTAATGTATGGACAGAGTGCAGGGCCTGCCATTTCTAGTGTGACTGGGACTCCCTCTTTACCCTTCAGCTGAGAGACAGGGTCATGGCCCAGATATCAGTCAGCGCTCGCTGCAGCAAATTACTTCTAATAAAGCCTTTAGAAAGGCACCATTAACCACAGAGAGCGATGGGCTGCAGCCGCGGCGGCAAATCCAATCTGCTCCAATCAAATCATTGTCCAGAGAAACGGGCCAGCTCCGACCCCGTAATGATCACTGAGAGAAGGGTAGCATTTTGCATTTAACATTCAAATAGCCATCAGCGTATAAACTGCTGAAACAGAAAACATCTTGGCAGGTTTTCAGAGGTTTATCAAAGAGCACAGCTGGTTTCAGCGACTCTCTGCTGGAAGGAAAAAGCTGATGTTGTGTTTGAGGGAAATTTATGCTAAAACAATTCAGTCTCACTCCCAAATCAGATACTGCAGCTTGGGCAGTGGCCTGCTGCCCAAAAATATAACGCTGTAGTTTTCCTTCTACTGTCAGTCAGGTGACGTAGTATAAAGAATGAGAAAGCACATGGAGCAGGTGGGGTGGATGGCCCAAATATGGTGCCCTGTGTGAGGCCCAAAGTTACATAACATAACGTTGGATCTTTTCCTAATCCTAACCAAGTAGTTTTTGTGGTTAAACCTGCAACCGCAAGCTTTATTTTCAAAGTCTAACCAGACGTTGCATATTTGTTATATAAGTAATTTAACTAATTGAATTTAAACTGCAGAGCCCCACCTGTCCAGAAATAACACTATTTCACACACAGTTTGGTGACTGATGGCTCAACGTTCTTTGGACTGCTATGATTGGTCAAATTTGCAGATAAAAAGAGGTGGGCAAAATTGTACAACATTGCAAAAGAATTCACTGGGATTGGTTGAATTTGTGTTAGTTAATTATTGTGATTGCAACACTTCCAGGAAGGACTGATCATTGCTAATTTGACCATGGACCATGGTGCTAGGGGGATACCTCCAGTGGAGCACCACTGACAGAAAAGAATCACAAGGAAATGTTTGGCTCGAAGGATTGAGGAGATTTTCAAGTGTAGCAAATTTCTGATCCCTCAACACTCAAGAAAAGCTGTTTCACAATAAAAGCCTAAAGCCAGGCTCAAAGGCCATAATGCTTTTAATGTGAAACATCTGCAGGAAGTCTTTAGTAGTAACAATATTTATTGTAGCTTAGCAGTGATTGAAAAAACAGTAAAGTAGACGCTATTGGAAATCATTTTGATGATGTAGCACCATTCTTAGTGTTTTTTATTAGTAAGTCTTTTTTTAATTCTGACCATTATTTACTTTTATTTTAGTGTCTGAAGATGCCGCCATTTCATTATTTTCTATCATTTCAGATCACTATGCGTTCATCATCATTATTTATTTGTTAATGGTGAAACTGCATCTCAGTGACACCAATGTTTGTTTTCTGTACTTTCTGTTTTCACTGTCTCCTTTTCCCCGACAGTCATTATCACTTCATCAGGTTACTGCCCTGCAGAAACACTCATAATTAGCCGCTGCCTAAAATTAGCAGTGAAAAGGCTGCATCAGCGAGGGACAAGCAGCAATTAGTGGCTGATGCAGAGGCTGGCTCCACAGACCGGAGGCTGAGGACAGGTTGCAACAAAACATTCATTTTCTTTCTTGTCTGACTGTGTGGCGGTCGGCTGCCGGCGCTTTGTGAGCTTTCTGTTTCCTCCCGCTATCTCTCTGCACATATTTCTCTCTTTATCTCTCAGTGCAGTCATTTAATTTTCTCACTGTGAAGACGTTTTATTGCAGCTACTGAAGAAATAGTTCCTGTGAAAATGGTTTGTTCAGCAGAGAAAATCTGGACAAATAAAACCGAAATTATTATTTTATTACAGTATTTTACTATCATAGTGTATATTTAGCATGTTAATTCTTGAGGACAAATATGTCCACTAACAGTAGTAGTTGTTTGTTCCACTAACAGTAGTTGTTGTTTGTTCAACTAACAGTAGTTGTTGTTTGTTCCACTAACAGTAGTTGTTGTTTGTTCCACTAACAGTAGTTGTTGTTTGTTCAACTAACAGTAGTTGTTGTTTGTTCCACTAACAGTAGTTGTTGTTTGTTCCACTAACAGCAGTAGTTGTTTCTGCCACTGACAGACTCAGGTTGTTGTTGTCAGTGTCTGACAGCATTATAGAAAGGATCCCTACAGAGATAGACCTTTAGTTTAACCACAAACAGCCGTAATATCACTATCACTCTCCACCAGACTCCAGAGACAGAAACACTCATTTTACCTTCAGATCATCATAACTTCATTAAAGTGGACAGAAACTTAAACTCATTAAAAGCGTCTCTGTTATCTATCTTGACATAATTGATGTACTCAAGTGGACATTCAACTCTGATACTATGTTAAGCCTCTTTTTGTGTACTTTGTTTTTACACGTTATAGCCTGTGTCAAAATGTATTATTTTTATTTATTTATTTTTTAAAATATTTTTTATTATTATATATGTGTGTGTTTGTCTGTTGCTTCAATTGTTAAGAAAATTGACAATAAAAATATTTCTGGAAAAAAAAAAAAAGCGTCTCTGTTAGTGTTTCCAACAATCACCAACTCTGGTTTGGTGGAAATAAATCCTTAATTCACCGACGTAGATGATAAAAACAGCAGTTTCAGTCGGAGCAGACCGGCTATGGAAACAAACCACAGAGAGGCTGCGATACAACACAGGCAGAGGGAGAGAGACACCATGTGACTCTGTGTCTTTATACAGAGAATAGCTGTTTGCTGATATATTAATGTTAATAATCTTATATATAGCATTTAAATCTGACATTTTATAAATCGAATGATTGGTTAATCAATTTTTTGCGATTTGGAGATAAAACCAGAATGTTTGATGTAAATTTGCAATACATGAAAAAGATTCAAAGATTTAAAATCGTAGCTATCAGGTAGCATTAGCATGTCGCCACGAGCCGTAAGAAGCCAGTTGATGACCCTCAACGAGCAGACGGCTAACGCTCAGTCTGTGTGAGAGCCGCTGAATGCGTCTCCGTTACAACACTGCTGCTCTTTAGTCTCTGAATCAATCCACTGTGGATTGCTTAAAACTCCAGCAATGCTATTAGCGTGGCTGTGGCTCGTGTTTCAAATCCATTTAATCCACTTAGGACCTGAGAGCCGGGGGGGGTCAATACAGCCGCCAGCTTGATAAAGAAAGAAAAGAAAAGAAAGTACATTTGAAACAGGAGCAGCTTCATGTGTGTCTGACTAATGAAAACAGGCAACGAGGAGGAGGAGGAGGAGGAGGAGGAGGCTCCTAATGACGTTCAAAATAAATCTATATATAGCAACAGGAATCAGAATATCCAGATATGTAATATTATATGTTAAAATATCTGTACAAACATATTCCAGAGTATTTTATTTAATATCAGATTGTCAGATAGGGCCGATTAATTGATTTTAGCTAACTATTACACACAGTCAGCAGGTTAGCAGTAAATATTGTCACATCTAAGTCGGTGAATGAAGGATTTATTTCCACCAAACCAGAGTTGGTGATTGTTGGAAACACCAACAGAGACGCTTTTAATGAGTTTTATTTTGTTTCTTCTTATCTTTAATTATTAAAAATGTCAGTGGGCTTTTGAATGACATTTCGACTCAAACATCGCAATTGTTTTAAAAAAGCTGCAGTGAAATCAGACATTATAGGACGCGACGATCCCCAAAAGATCCTGCAGATCAAGACTCACATCCACCAATGTGACAGACAAAAGTGATTCTGTCGTTAAAATAATGAGAAACCTTCTCAGAATAATGACTTTGTGATATTAAGTCAATATTTATAATAAGTTTCTCATTATACTGACACATTGGTGGAAGTGAGCTTCCACAGGAGCAGCAGTATCACACACACACACCTCCAGGGCAGCGAGTTTTAAATGTCACAGGTCTGATTCTGTTTGTGTGTGTGTGTGTGGGTGGCGGCGCCTCCAGTAGGCGACAGCGCTGAGTCACACAGGATGACCAGATGGTGTTAGAGAACGAGAGAGAGTCACCAGGGAATCACAGAGAGCGACAGAGAGAGAGAGAGAGAGAGAGAGTTTGGTAGCTAGCATTCCTCCAGCCGTGACTGCTCTCTGCATTTTAAACACCTTCCCTTCTGTCGCTCTCTGCAGGACCGACCAATTAGCATCGCTCACAAACACACACACACACACACACACACACACACACACACACACGCATGAATATTTACATTGAGCCCACCGGAGGCAGCGCTCACACTCTGACCACAGATCAAAATCCATGAGAGTGCGACAATTTACACTCGAGACGAAGGTTTGAATGTGGTAAATAAAGAGGAGTCAGGGTTGATCCTCGTTATTTACAGCTATATAATATAATGTAATATAATATAATAAGAATATTCTCATAGAAGGACACCAGGAACAGAAGAGTAAAGCTCAAAGCCGTACGAGAGGTTCTATATCTAAACTGTACAATGAACCCAAACACATTTAATCCAGTAACTTCCACTAAATTGAGTTGTGTTATAATAATTTAATAATATTTATTAAATGGTAGTAACTGACTTATGAGCAACCAACATGAACTATTCTGTGAACAGTTAACTAAAATGACAAACATAAGGATTAGCATTATTTTCACATCTAGGTCGGTGAATTATGGATTTATTTCCACCAAACCAGAGTTTGTGTTATTTCTGTTCACTCTGAATAAATTAAATTACGATGATACGATGATATGTGAGGTAAAATTAGTGTTTTTGTTTATGGAGTCTGGTTTACAGACTAAGACAGATTTAGTGAATTTTATTTATTTCTGTCGCATTGTTTTTGTTTGATATATTAATGTTATAGTGCAACATTGTGTCTATATAAAACCTTTAAATGACCGTCCTGATTTTTAATTATTAAAAATGTCAATGGGCTTTTGAATGAGGTTGGATTTCTCTGCATGAAAATAAATTGATTCCTGGGTAACAGATGCAACATAAACCTAAATCACTCTTTGCTTCCCCGCCAGATGGGAAGGCTACTGTGTGTGTGTGTGTGTGTGTGTGTGATCCAGTTCAGTAGCAAACAAACAAACAAACAAACAAACGCTGTTTCTCTCTCACAGAGCTGATGATAAAAATCAAAGCTATGCGGACTGTGCTTTTCCTGTTTGTTATTGAGTGAAGCGAGGTGTGTGTGTGTGTGTGTGTGTGTGTGTGTGTGTGTGTGTGTGCTGATAATCATTCAGTGTGACGGCCAAACACTCCTCCACCCATCACAGCTTCAGCTCGACAGTGCAGCATTTTCCATCCCCCTCCTGTGTGTGTGTGTGTGTGTGTGTGTGTGTGTGTGTGTGTGTGTGTGTGTGTGTGTCCTCAGCAAGGACACTTACAACAACACAGTAAATGTGAATTTATGGAGCCGACAGAAATGGCGAGAAATGAGCTGCGAGACTTCAGAATAACCTCAGAGATTATTTCTCCAGGTGGAAGAAGATAATCTGATTCACTGTAAACTGAAGTGAAAGCTGTAAAAGAAATATACATTACTTTCATGATGGATTAATCTGAACATAGTGGAGCCTTTTAGCAGCTAAAGTGACAGATATTTCCCTGAGGAGCTGGTGGAAACCAAAAGCAGGTAAAAGAGAGAATATTAGATTTAGATTGATCAGGATGTATTTATTAAAGCTGCAGAGTGAAACACTGAGGACACTGATCTATTGTCAGTTATGTTTATATGTATGTTTCCATTAGTGTTTAATCACCTGAATATAACAATCATTGTGTGTTTGTTACCTTAAAATGAGACGTTTTTATCTACAGAGGCAGCGGGTCCTCTGGTCCGCCATGTTTCTACAGTAGCCCAAAACAGACAAACCAAACACTGACTCTGGATTGGATCACAGCCATCGTAGTTTCTCCAAGCATTATTATAATCTGAGAGCTGTTCAGTTAATTGAAATTTGGACCAGTGTGTAGGATTTAATGGCAACTGAATACCTCTCGCGTCCGTATTTGACGTCCTGGGAATGAAAATGGGCTGTGAAGTGTGGAGAAGAAACTAATGTGGCCACAAAAACTACAAAAGGTCCGAACCGAGAGCCAGTGTTAATTAATAATATTCTAATTGTTACACACTGGACCTTTAATGTCTGTGTTTATCTACAGAGTCATATTTTGAAGGTGAGGTGAGGTTTGACGATTTGGGATTGAGATCAGGTTCAGAATCGTATTTCTTTTTCCTCCTCACTTGATCATGAACAGACGTTGGTTATAGGATGTTATATTGTTTATTGTAAACTGTGTCCACTTACTTTTGGCCAATAATCTGCATGTCTGTCGAGGTGTTAGCAGAAACCAAGAGCACCACACGCTAACGATTCAACGATGGAATAAATTAATAAAGAAGAGGGGAAGTAACGATGAGTGTGTGTGTGTGTGTGAGTGTGTGTGTGTGTGTGTGTGTGTGTGTGTGTGTGTGTGTGTGAGTGTGTGTGTGTGTGTGTGAGTGTGTGTGTGTGTGTGTGTGTGTGTGTGTGTGTGTGTGTGTGTGTGTGTGTGTGTGTGTGTGATCACAGCCTTGTATTATCCTCACACTAAATGGGCTGATTGACAGAAGCAGCGAGGTGAGGCGGCTCCGTCTGTTCCCGTCCCCTCTAATTACAATCAGGGAAAACTAAAAGTGGCAGAACTCATCAGTGATCCTCCTCCGTGCTCTGATAACGGCAGTCAGAGCCGATACCGGGGCCGCCATTACCGGGGCCGCCGATACCGGGGCCGCCGCTCGGGGGAGCCCTGAACGTACAGTTCGTATCCAAAGCAACAGGTCCCAGGTTATGATATCATGGTAACAGACTGAGGCTGAAGCTAACAGGTTCCACATTTTATTGTGGGAATGTTACAGATTACAGCTTTATAGAGCACAACCTAAAAGTCATACACCAGCTGCTTTAAGCCTCATATTTGGAGGAACAAGCCAATATTGGCGCCATAAACCACATCGGTCTCGCCGCACTGAGGACATCTGCCATATTAGACGCTCTGAATCAGATCCTGCTTTAACACGATGTACCCAATCACCGTGACAAATAGCATCCAGACGACACTGATGAGCTCAGACAACAGGACGCAGCGGCACAGCTGACGGCGGGACGGCGTACAGCGAGACACAAAGTGACTGCAGGCTCAATGGTCTCCGACACAGACGAGGTCATTCTGTCTGCGATGATCTAACCGAACATCTGCTGCTAGCTCGAGGCCTCAGGGCAGAGACTGAACACTGACACTGAGACTGAACACTGAGACTGAGACTGAGACTGAACACTGACACTGAGACTGAGACTGAACACTGACACTGAGACTGAACACTGAGACTGAACACTGAGACTGAACACTGACACTGAACACTGAGACTGAACACTGACACTGAGACTGAGACTGAACACTGAGACTGAGACTGACACTGAGACTGAACACTGAGACTGAACACTGAGACTGAGACTGAACACTGAACACTGAGACTGAACACTGAGACTGAGACTGAGACTGAACACTGAGACTGAACACTGAGACTGAACACTGAGACTGAACACTGAGACTGAGACTGAGACTGAACACTGAGACTGAGACTGAACACTGACACTGAACACTGAACACTGAGACTGAGACTGAACACTGAGACTGAACACTGAGACTGAACACTGAGACTGAGACTGAGACTGAACACTGAGACTGAGACTGAGACTGAACACTGACACTGAACACTGAGACTGAGACTGAACACTGAGACTGAACACTGAGACTGAGACTGAACACTGAAGACTGAACACTGGACTGACTGGTGTGTTTTCCTACAGAGATATTCCAGGTTGTTCCAGGTGGAAACAGAGAGAGTCCACAACACAGAGTCCAAAGTCAAAGCTAACATTAATGCTAAGCTCGTGGAACATATTGTCTGATTGTGCTGTTAGCTGGATAATGTTAGCTTGTTTGCAAATGCGGACGAATTGCTAGATAGCAAAATAGCAAAATACTGTCAGCTGGCTTCATTCGGACTCCCAGGGATCTAACATTATCGCTTGCATAACACTATGTGAGTATCTTTCTATTAGCCAAGAATGATGTGAGGCAGGGGCATCCAACTAGCTAACTGTAGCTTAAGCTAAGCTGGGGTTGTGTTAGTGCCCTTTAATCAGCTAGCTGTTGCTCTACTTAGTATTTTTATATTGTGGCGCAGTGGTAAAGACTAACAGACGAGAGACTGATCGAATGAACCAAACTCCAGCTGAAAAAAGGCGTTTTTAGATTTATTACGAAGCCTTTACAATAACTCCAATCTTCACCTGAAACCAGTGGAAAGACATTTGTTTCACACACAGAAACGTTCTCACTCTGCAGTCGTTTGGATGGAAGCTTCCAAAAAATGTGATGAGAGATCCAGATGTTTTGGCCTCCACAGCGAGAGAGAGTTAAAACTACATTAACCCTAATTTCTAAGCTCAGGCGGAGGTCAGTTAAACTATAGAAAGACAAGAAGTAAAAGAAAGTCTCTGCTTTCACTGCTGGTCCCGTCTCATTTAAAGAGGTTTAATGAAGAGAGTGAGACTGGTTCACCATGGTGGATCAGTCCGGAGCTGCAGACCGGATCGTTCTGTTTAAAGAGTCAAACTGAAGTCAGCGGGTCCTAAAACCAGAACAATAAATCTGTCAGATCAACACTTCACACTCTGTGAATTGAGTCTTCCAGTCTGGTCGTTTCTCTGCAGCTGATCAGTCCAAAAAAAGATCAATGCACACAGACGTCTATATGTCTCTTGTTATATATCATAGTGTGTCACCCTGTCTCTCCTGGAAACAGCAAATACAGTTTGCACATCAGAATGTAATTAAAGACATTATTTTATGTTTTACTTTGGTCTGAATGAACCAAACTTTACTTGAAAAAGATTCTGCAAGTCAGTAGTATCACAAAGTCATTCATTTTGAGATGCTACGTCAATATTTTGAAATGCTATCTAACTATATTAATAAATTGGTTTCCATAGTATTTAGATTCATTGTGGATCCATTAAAACCTGAAACCAGTTGAAAGACATTTTAGGTTTCTTCCTGAATAAACCTGCAGCTTCATCAGTCTGATGCCTCACTGGGTGGAGGGTCACCAGGAAACGTGCTCAGCAGGAGGCAGAGATCAGAGAGGCAGGTAGCTCGTTCTGTAAGAATACAACTCCCAGAAAACAACCTCCATTTCACTGCTTCCTGCCTCCTCTGCTGCTGCTGCTGCTGCTGGATAAACCGAAGATACAGAGGAAGAAGAACTGATTGCTGCTTCATCACGCTGTTGCTTTTATTGCTGAAGAGAAATCACAGCGGGGCGGCTCTTACTCCTCATCACCGCCAACACACTTCACTCTCTGTGCGACTGAAAACACTGAACAACAATAAAGTTTATTCAGCTGCAAACACACTCATACATATTTATGGTCCACACACACACACACACACACGCACTCTCTCTGGCGGGTTTTTAATGGAGGCGCTGTTGCGTAGAGGCGTTTATTCAACTTCTTCTCATCTGATTCACACCAGCAATTAAAGAGATGCCTTTGGGGGAGGGGGTGAGAGAGGGAGACACACACACATAGAGGGGGGGGGGGGGAGATCAGCATCGAATCGAGAGGCGATAAGGCTTCCTGTGACTCCATTGTCACATTCAGACGAGACAATTTGTCAAACGGGATTCATGAGCAGAGACGTTTTATTGTGACTCGATCAAAAGAGGTGGGAGGTGGAGAGGAAAATCGTTTTATCAAAAAATAAATAAAAAATAGATCATCTCTCTCTGAGTGTGTGAATAACAGGCTGATATATTCATGCTGCACAATATTACACATGTCTGTGTCAGAGCTGGAAGCGTCGGTTACTGGTTCCTCATTGTGCTCACAGATGTTTATTTCACCTGAGAGTCACAGCAGACTGAAGGCTGTAAGAAGGCTCCGCTCACAGCGCCCTCTAGCTCCCGTTCTGCTTATTAACGTCCGGAGACGGCGTATATAATGAGCGGAGCTGCATTATATGTAACGGCCAGCAGGGGGCAGCTCCATCGGTTGCAATAACACTGATACCATACAGTCTTATGGAGAAGTTGATGAATGAAGCTCAGTAAACAGTTTCCTGATGAGTTTCTGGTCTCGGTCTCTAGTTTCAGTCTTCTTCCATACAGCATGATGTTCATTTAGTAACTGATGGTCCCATTGAGAGTAAAGAACTAGATAAATAACCAGTTAGCTAGTGTTTTTCCTACAGACAGAAACAATCACACCACCTGATCAGCTAGCGTAACATCAATCGTTTGCTAGCTGTAGTTAGATCTGGACATCTGAATGTTTTGCTAACATTAGCTAACTTTAGATGTGACTATAAATATATAACTGTTATCTTTTAACCATCTTCAGCTCCACAGAGCGTCCAGCTGTCCACTGTGGGAATATATTCAGGCCTTCAGTTCGCTCTTGCTTCGCGACCCCGGTGTTGACCTCTGACCTTTCACGAGAGTGGAGACGCTGTTAGCAGCAAAGCTTCAGTCAACAGATTCACAACTTTAGAATCAGACCATCGACCGGTTTGTGGTACATCCAGATGCATCCAGATGTTTATCAGTAAATCTTTACACCTTCAGTCTCAATCTCAAAATCACTGGACTGTTTTTGCTCATTATTTTGTTTCGGGGACGAGGGCCCTTCAGCGACGGCTCGTAGTGACTCGTAGTGACTCGTAGTGACTCGGAGACAAACCTTCTGTGTCTGTAAACGCCAACATAAATGAAACGTTTTGGTGTCTTGGCTATAAAAGACATATTTCCAGAGGCGAGACGCATGTAAAGGAGCTCCTGACAGGTTGTTCTTCTGCATGAACACACCCGTGGGTCTGTCTCCTCCCGCTCACATAAACTATTGAAGATGGTGGAGGACAGATTGAAAGCCCTCCCATCTATGTATGTTTTCTCTCACAGGCAGGTGAGGCGGAGGGGGAGGGAGGGGGAGGGAGTTTTATATGAGGGAGCAGCAGAATCTCAGTGTGGACGTTCAGACCACAGAGGACACCTCAAGGTTGAACCACACTGAGCTAAATTATTCACCAGCCTCCTCGCTCTGCAGTGTGTCCACAATCCACAAAATGACCTTTATATAGGAAACACAACGCTGCCCCGAATCCCGTTCTGTCAACATTATAACGTTAATATTAACCGAAGGGCAGACAACCTTTATCAACAGTAAATAAATACAAATCTGTCTGGAGCCGCAAAACATATCTGAGTGTTATAATGCAAAGACCAGGGCGATGAAGAATGTCAGTTTAACCCTTTAAGATCCTCCGTTATATTGTTCCCATATTTAACTCAACTCAAACTCAGTTTATTTGTGTTTTTATATTAAAATCCAATCATTCTGTCTTCCTGTGAAAACTAAATGTGACGCGTGTTTACGTCAGCATGAACTGATTTCAACCAATAACATCCTGATACTCACTCGTCAATCAATCTTCAACTGTCAGTGACACAGAGTGAAGATTCATTAGTTAGTTAGCTCACTGATTACTGTACAGACACAACTTTATCTGTTTGTATGAAACTGGATCAGATTTTATGGAGAGATTATTGTTTCTGGTTTTCCCTCCGACGTCCTCCAGCTAACTGCTAATGTAGCTGCCGTTAGCGTTAGCAACCGAACGGGGCTCAGCAGCCTCGCAGTGAACCTCAGAGACAGACAGAGGACAGTTGGACGACAGCGGTACCGAGTGGATTTATGGAGGTTCCAGATGGACTCGTTGCTAAAAGAAGCTAACTGTCGCCAACAGTAATGTTAGAAGACATTAGGTAGTTAGCTTGTGCAGCTAACGTTAGCTGACTTCGCCCCGGGGTGTATCAGTATCCGATATTATTATTATTATATTATATTCTATGTGTGTCAGGTATCTGCGATTACGCCTCAGTGCACCGATCCAATCCCATATAACGACTTCCTAGCAGCGCCCCGTTTGCCTTTGTTTTTCCCAGGATTGTGAAGTCATGGACGAACATCAGGGATAGCAATAATACCACTTTAAGGCCATTGCCAGTCTGTATCCACTCTCCACTCTGACAGTATTGATTGTGAATACGAGACTCCGCAACCCACCGGCTGACGAGAGGTTCAGAGTCGGCAGAAACAAACATTCATTCACATTCTGTTTAACAGAATTAATAGAAATTGGGTTAAAATCAGCGACACATTTGTAGTTTTCTGTGGTATATTGATGTTATATTATTGATGTTATTGCTGCATGAAACTGAGAATACTTTTATAGTTTTACTTCAGGATGATTTCGTACGCAGGTCTTTTACTTCCACTGAAGTATTTCTATTATTGTTGGCTCATTTACTTCAGTAGGCCTGAATAATGTGAATACTTTCCACCTCTCTCTCTCTCTCTCTCTCTCTCTCTCTCTGTGTGTGTGCAGGTCGTACTAACAGTAACTCCTGTGACTTTCCATTTTAATAAGCCCGCAGCAGAATGAGAAAGCTGCCCAGCATCGATCTGTTTTTCCTCCGGCTTTATGGAGGGCAGGAGGGAGGAAGAGATGTCAGATTTTCCCTCAGCTGGATGGCAGCAGCTGGTCTAGACATGAAATCACCAACCACAGGATGAGACGGAGGTTCCCAGGACTGAACGGTCCTCACAAAGCCTCAGAAACACATTTACATAATGCTCATTTGTTTTACTGATAGACCTTTTTCACAGCAGCTATTCTGGACATGAACCCATAGGGTAAACACAGGTGTTAGCAAGGATACTAATTATGGTTCGGTTCCATCTTAGTGGAGCAGATTGTACAATAGCTGAATGGAACCGGACCTTGATTGGTAACACCTGTGTTTACCCTATTTCATGTCAAACTGGCTGCTGCTGTGAAAAAGGTTTATTACCATGTGTTGGGTAGAGTAGTGCCCCCTAATGGCAACAGGCAGCCTTGTATCATCTGATATTTATGTGACATTTTCATGGTGCCGTCCACGTAACGATTGTAGATAATTAGATTTTAATTAGCGTTTTTTTAAAATGTGGTTGTGATCAACGACCCGCAGGCGCCATCTTTGTTTTATCTCTACGTTAGCTCCATGTTAGCGTTAGCTTTTTGTTTTCTGTTAAAACTTGAACCACATTTCTTTCCGATATGAATCTGCTCCTGTGACTCAGCACTTACTGGAAAACACACGTCACATATTCATTTAAATCCTTTTTCCTTCTTCCTGTTTGGAGCCACGAGGACGATTTGTTTCCTCCGTTCGAACCTTATCTCCTCTAACGATTCTGTTCCTCCGTCCTGCCACAACCAGTCACCGCTGCCTTCCCCTGCACTCTCCTCCAATTGTGTTTTTCTTACTTCTCTTTCTGTTTTTCTGCCCCTCTCTCCTTTTTCTCTCTCCATCCTTGCCTTCCTCCCCACCAGTCACGGTGATGAAGTGGCCAGTGAGTAGCCGTCTCTGCCGGTAATCACCACGGTAACTCATAGCAGCGCCACAGCGCCGGCAACACGCCATCCATCACCGCCTCTGCTGCTGCGGGAAACTGATATATCAAGATGTAAATTGTGGCCTTGCTGCTCCTCCACTGTCTCCACTGAGGAGGAGGAGGAGGAGGAGGAGGAGGGAGAAAACTGGGAAAAGGAGAAGAAAATTCGAGGGAGGAGAAACCTGAATGTCTGAGGACGCTGGCGGAGTTAATCCATCCTAATCCAGCCTTATTGCTTTCTCTCAGCCTGCAGTGATCTGAGTGCACAGTAACATCTGTATAAAACACGCTTTATATTCTCATGTTTACAACAATTCACACATTACATTCACACCTGCAGGCAACTTACTCTTAATTCACACAATTAAAGCTCCAGTGTGAAATATTGAGGAGGATCCATTGTCAGAAATATAATATTCATGTTTTCATTAGTGAGAGAGCGAGTCCTCTTCTGGTGGAGTCCGCCATGTTGAGCACCGGCTCCACCATAGTTTCTCTTGTTCGCTTAATGCGAGGGGGTTGTAAACTAGTATTATAGTATATGGTTAATTAGGTTTATTATTTTATTCCCCAATGAATTGTTGGCAGCTGCAACATGATCATGAAACACATGTCTAGGCCACGTGTTCTGTGCCGGCCGGAGGGTTCAAACCAAGTGTGACTCTCGTTGAGGAGGAATTTAATTCATTTGGAAGCAGAATCCAATCATTGTGTCTTCCTTTAAAACAAAATATGCTTACGTCAGCATGAACTAACTGATTTCAACCAATAATATCCTGACATTCACCCAACAGCATGGCTAGCTACCGGAGCAGAGACTAAAGAAACTGGAAACCTGAACTACACAAACAAACAATAATGGATAGGCAGAATATAGACAGCTACAAATATATATAAATCTATTCTCTAAATTTCCAGGTTTTCCAGATACTCAAGCGGGAACCCTGCAAGCTGCAAGCCTATTGGTGCACTGATGAGTTTTACTCTATAATTTGGTACCGAATGACAGAAAGACATCATACGATACTCAGTAGCATTGACACAGTTCGATCGGTGCCATGAAAGTACGGTACCCGGTCCTTGTTGTCAATATGATGCCTGAGTTTCAGTATTGACACCAAAATAAAAGCAGAACTACAGAATTAGTCACCAAATGATCAAAATCGCAGGTAAAATGTGTGACAAGCAGCATTATAATGAAGTACTGTAGAGCTGCAGAGGTCACCTGCTCTACAGCTGTTATTACGGATCCCGAAAAAATGTCACATCATCACAATTTTTCTAAACGCAGATGTAAAAGACCCTAATATAACTTAATATAGCCTAATATGACTTAATATAACCTAATATTATCTAATGTAACTTAATATAACCTAATATGACTTAATATAACCTAATATTATCTAATATAACCTAATATAACTGTCTATTATTAGTAAATAACAGTAAACAGGACGATTAACCTCCTCAAACGTTCAGTCTCAACAGTTTTGGAAACATTTTGGTCGACAGATGCCAAACAAGCTCACTAACAGCTGTTACTCCTGTTGATTGGAAGAGTCATTATCTGTGTCCAGAGATCAAAACTGAGCAGAAAGTAAAGAAACATCACTCACTGTTGGAGGTCGGCTCCCTGCTGACGGTGCCTGAGGAGACACAACACACAGCTGATCAGTCTGCACGTCCTAAAGGAGTCAATGTGTTCAGATCTGTTCAGGTTTCAGTCATTACATCATCTCAACCCCGCCAGCCCCCTGAAGCAGCACCCAGTCTGTTGGTGGAGGAGGCGCTAATAAAACTGCTGTATGATTTACAGCATCCACACACACACACACACACACACACACACTGAGCAGCTGGGCTGGGCTGACCTTTCTAAATAAAGGGTAGGCAACTGAAACAAAAGCAGTAAAACTGAGTGTAGAAGAGCTGATGTGATCAGAAAATCTCTGGAGGAAAAGTCTGTTCAGCCTCAAACAAATGGCCGCTGACCATCAATCAAACAATACGTTTGAATCAGCCAATCAGAATCAGCCGCGGGGTTACATTGGAGTACTGCAGGGGTACTTGGGATTGTTTTTTAAATGTTAATTTAAAAAAATAACGTCATGCATAATATCTGAAATAATTAAACTGTAATATGTTAAATAAATTGCTTTGCGGTGGTGAGGGGTAAATTAATAAAAAAAAGTTCCCTTTTGTTTTTAAGGTAATAAAAGTGTTAATCCGAGCACCTATGTCTGGTTTTACTTAGTCCTAACGTTGTCTTTGGAAAGCTAACAGTCAGTTTTTCACATTAAACGTGAGGACGAGGACTAACCGATGAGTTTTACAAATGTAATGCTAGCTCAGATAACGTTAGCTCGAGTTGCTTCTCTAAATCTAATAAAAAGCAGGACAGAGCTGCTAACGTTTAAACACTGATAGCATCGAGAACAGGATGAGGAAACACTGCGCAGTGAATGCTATAAGCTAACAGTGCTTTCTTTAACAACTAATAGTTAATGGGTCAGTGTACTTTGCAGCGAACAGGTTTAAGGCACATTTTCTTTAGTTTTTAGGTTTGTAAAGACTAAATGAGACACTGCAAACTGTTTAAAAGCGGAGTATCTGTGAGGAGTTGTGACAGTGAGCTGTGTTGTGTTGTTGTTCGGAGGAGGGGTTCAGTGAGCGGTTAATTATGTTCTCAGCATGATATATAACAGAGTATGACATGATGTTGAAGTAATGCAATTTCCTGTTCTTTGCTTAATGCTTTAATTGTAAGAAAATAGTTTCAAAGACATTAAGCATTAAATGAATTGATGGTTGACAGTTATGGAGCAGTATGTGAATAGAAAGTGACTAATTACTGTTTAGTGTTCAGCCATGTGAACGGTACAGAGTGTTACTGCCAGAGCACACCATATGGCAAACACGGTCCCACGCCAAGCAGAAGCAGCCCAGACTAGAATGAACCAGTCCAGCTTCCAGCAGCTCCTCTCTGCTGTACCAGTGTGCCAGTATGCTGTTACAGCGTGAGGCGAGAGGACTGACTCTCCTTCTCTTTTCAAAATGACTGAACTGAAGACTAAACCCACCGTTTATTGGAACCAAAAAATACTAAAAACTATGTATTTTTATATCAAAATCGAATATTTCCCGCTACCACTGCTCACTGGCACAGCTTCTGAAAGGTCCCAGCAAGAAGTGTTCACATCTGAAGGTAACACCCAAAACCAGTCGGGACTGAATACTGTGTTCATATCGGTCCAAAAAATGTACGGAAGGAAAATAAAACTAAGCAAAATAAAGACTGAAGATAACAACTGCAATCACACAATCCTTCACTTAAAGTTATCAAACAAAGTTATTATTTATATCATTATATGAATCAAATAGACAGTACAGACCTCTGACCTGGATCCACAGCTCTGATCTGTGCCTTGTATCTATGGCGCTGACCTATGCCCTGTATCTACAGCATTGACCTATGTTTAGGTATTACTGTATTTTAGTTCATATTAATAATGTAATTATTGTTACTATTATATAAATCAAATACACACTATAGTGCTCTGACCTGCATCTACCGTACTGACCTATGCCCTGTATCTGACCTGTGCTCTGTAACTATTGTCAAATTGATCTTATTAACTGCCTCTGAAAGACAAGTAGCGTCAAAATACTGGACTTCAGTAAAACTTGTGAAATAACGTTAATATTAATAATATCATTATTGTTGCTACTGTATGAATCAAACTACAGACCTCTGACCTGCATCTACAGTACAAACACACAACTTTATCAGTGATTTGGGTGAAACTGGATCATATCCTCCAGCTGCTCTGCCTCAACTCCGCTAACTGCTAATGTAGCAGCCGTTAACTAACTGTTAGTGTAGCAACTGAACCGCGGTAGAGAGTAAGAGAGTTTCCTGATGTCTTCCATGCTAAGAAATAGTTAGCTTGTGAGGTTAATGTTAGCTGACTCAGCTTTAGGGTGTCCAACTTGAAATCCAACTTGGACCTGTAGCACGTGTCTGGACCTGCTGAGAGCTCCCAGCTATTGGCTAATGTGACAAATCCCTCACTAACTTTTCATTTTAGTTTCATTTTGCACTAAAAATCATAAACAACAACAGCTACAAATACAATAAGATATAATATTCAGCACAACATTTGGAGACCTCCATCATACTGAATACACTGCACATAGAAAATAAACAAACCGGCACTGAGCTGCTTCCACGTAGAAAGAGTAGAAATGACACCACTTACCAGAATTACTGAGCACACACCTGAACAGCAGGTGAGCTGTTAACCTTTTCTTTGTCTTTCTTTCTTCTTAAAACTCTGCTCTTATTTCTTTTATTTCTGTTTTCCTGGTCTCCTGTGTGTGTGTGTGTGTGTGTGTGTGTGTGTGTGTGTGTGTGTGTGTGTGTGTGTGTGTTTATCTCCCTGTTTTCACTTTCATTATCATCTCAACACCAGCGGAATGATTTCTTATGCAAATGACTGCATAAATCTGCATATCACTTAACGAGATGTTGTGCGTGCTTCAGTGTGATTGCATCGATATGGATCAGTTACACTTTCTTCTATGAGCTCATGTTTATATTCATTTAAGGATTCTTCACAGTTTACCTTTTTATGAATATCACACAATCAGAAGAAACATTAAAGAGTCCTTCACTTACATATATTTGTGTAATTAGAGACCTACCAGCTGAACAGCAGCTAACCTGCTAACCATACAACCTGTTAGCATTGTCAGTGTGAGCATCATCATGTGGATATTGATCGTCTGAAGGAGCCAATAGCTCACTGCTATGAGCTAGTGTCAAACTGGCTGTGCTCTTCCTGAGTTATATCTGATAGCTAATGTCAACAAAACAGAAGACCATTTTGATGTAGATTAGCTAGTTAGCTAGCATTTTGCTAACATTGGCTAACCCTCTTCTTGGATGCCTGTTAGCATCCAGCTCAGTACAGCCTCGCTGTTAGCATGTCTGTGGTTTGTTTTTCTATTTTCTGACATTTTATAAACCAAATGTTTTATTTTTGGTCATTAATTATGAATAGCAATGTAAATGATCCTTATTTGTACCCTGTGTTGTTGTGAATTAAACATTAATTTGATTATTTTATCTGATGTTTACTGACTGAAACATTCTTATTCATACTGTGATATTAATTTGAACCGTATCACAGCGCACAAACATCACAACCACCATATTGTAGGAAATGTTTAAATGCATCAGACAGAAATTCTATTTTCAAACCTCTCTGCAGTCGGGTCCATTTATAAAGTGTTTAGCAGCAGAACAGGATTTAAATCCGACACCTTCATAATTACTGGATTTAAACTGCAGCAGACACGGAGAAGCTTCAGATGCCTCATTCATAAATATAATATTTCCCGTCTTGTTATTGGAGGCAGAAAAAAACCCAGACAATTCAAAACGAGTCTGAAATGAAAATCTGGATGAATTCATCAGGGTCGTCTCAGCAGAATACTAAAGACTGGTCTGCTTTTCAAAATAAAGCTCCAGGTCTCTACGGACGAGCCTCTCTATTCATCACACACAATAGCCGTTGTCTCCCAGAATGAAACACACACACTAATTGTGTGTTTTGGTGTTTCCTTTCTGTGGCTCTGCGTTGTGTTGATCAATCACCGGTGCAGTGAGGAGCAGGGTGAGCCGGGTGGCGGTGGCGGTGGCGGCGGTGGCGGTGGCTGGGGCGATGTACCTGCATCCCACCTATTGGCACCATCCGTGTTCCTGAGAGCCCTCGTATAAATCACCGCTAATGACACCAGGACGGAGAGAGAGGGAATACACCAGGCAGCAGGAAGCAGCAGCTATTTGGCTAAAATATTCTGCTCCTCAGGATATTGGTTTTAGGAGAGTTTATAAAGTTTATTTCACCTGCAGTGAGGACGGAGAGAACCAGCAGGAAAACCCGGTTTCCTGGTTGTACGTGTTTTTAATCTCTTTCATTTAACCTTAATTTAGCCTCATGAGGAAATTAAACCTGTTTGTCCAGGAGCGAGTTACCATCATTAACGGTGCACATAGTGAAGAACAGTTTCCTGATGAGTTTATGGTCTCTAGTAATGAGCCTTCATAAGCCCCGCCCCTTTTTGGACCTCAGTCATGTTATGCTAATCGATATGCTATATGCTAAGCTAATCTATGTTGTAAAGACAACCACATTTCGAAGATGGTTAAAAGATAAGAGAGACATAAATATTTGGCTTATGTTAGAGTAACAGTAGCTAACTAGCTAGCTAACGATTCATGTAGATTAGATGGATAAGCTAACTGCTGTGTTGTAGCTAAGCTAGCAGCAGCATGACACAATGATTTGAAGAGATTCACATTCTCACTTTCTTGCTTAATCTGCTTTAATCTGCTTGATGTCATTTTAACCAGCGAGATGAAGCTAAAGATGCCTGAACATTTTAAATCTCCATCAGAAGCATCTGAAGCCTGAATGCACGTTAATGTTCTCCATCCGTCCAGGTTGTGTTTAAGAGCAGCAGGGGAGGAAAATGGTCCCGATCAGAACTCAGGTTGTGTTTAAGAGCAGCAGCGGAGGAAAATGGTCCCGATCAGAACTTTCCTGCAGTCCAATGAGGACGGACAGAGAGTGTGATTGGATGTGATGTTGCAAAGAGAAGCTGGTTTGGTTTGTAAGTGGCGACGCCCCGCTGCTCCTTCTTTTCCTCTGACCGAAGTCAGTCGGGAGAAAAACCTTCACTGTCGTTATTTTATTTAATAAATACTCTCTGATATAACCGATGCTAGCAGCAGCTACGCTAAGGTCTCTAGCAGCCGCCATTGTTGTTTAAAGAACAGCGTCTTCTCGAGCGACACAGATTGAAACCTGACCAGATGGATTCTTTAGATACTTTGAAGAAAGCAAGTAAGTGTATTTTCTGAAACGTTGAACTATTTATTGCCTGAACGATCTGACGTCACGATACTTGATGCTGAATAAAACTTTCAGTCCGTCTCTGTTTTGATAAATAAATAAAAACCGTTCGGACAGTTCGGTCTTCAGTCGAAGGTGTTTTATTAAGAATACAAGCAACCGGAAACAGAACCGACAGGGAAGGTCATCGTCTACAGTCCGTTCTGATTTAAGCAGATTTAGTTTGACCAAACAATAAACTGCTTCAGAACCTGAAATGTTTGTTCCCAACTGGAATCAAACAGCAGCTTTTCCTCGGGAACCAAAGTCACATTCTACGTGTCGTTGTGCAACGTCTGATCTTCAACAGAACTGGTTCAAGAACCAGAACTCGTTTGGTGATCAAACACCACAAAAACTATAAAGCGAGACACCCCAGGGTCGATTTATCTTCTCTCAGGTCAAAGACTGCATAAAGGTCGCAGTGACTCCTCTGAGTTATTTTCTATCAAACCAACATATTCAGCTCCAGAGAGGATTTCCAAATTACATTTTACAAACTCTCGACTCGATGACAGCGCTGACTTAGTTATTGAGACTGTTGTTTTACAGCCTCAGTGAACATTCAAAGATCTTCTGTTTATTGTTTACTCTGTTTATTGTTTACTCTGTTTATTGTTTACTCTGTTTGGTTGGTTCAGACCTGCCTGTCTCTCCTCTTCCTGTCTCTCCTCACACACACACAGACAGATAATTGTCCATTTCTCTGCAGCCCAGCTGAGTTATTGATCCTTTAGTTCAGCTGATATATAAATAGATACGGCTGCGTATTAATAGAAGAAGAGATGTCAGTATGTATATAAATCCTTCAGCAGACTTCCCAAACTTTTATATTAACTGTATTTATTTGGTTGTAATAAAGCTTCGTACGACTCTGTGTTACATTCAATAAAACAGAAACTGCAGCGAGTCGAACGCACACAGCTGACATTAACTTAAAGCAAACATGTCTGTGTGTATTTACAGATGTGAACAGCTGTCAGACTCATCGGCTGAGGAGGAGGAGGAGGAGGAGCGCTCCTCATAGATCATGTGTCAAATTACGAGTTTTACAAAAGTCGTGTTCGCTCCTGAACGCAGCGTCGACTTCAATCAGCTCCAATTACAACACAAATCATCAAAATATAAAGTATATATATTTATATCACCTTTTCATGTTCGACTCTAATTGATTTGTGAAATAAGCCATCACACACACATGCACACGCACGCACACACACGCACACTCCCACAGGACGTCCCTCCAATAAAGAGGATTATAGATTCTACCCTGTGCACCCAAGTGTTTCCTCCTGCACAAGTCATTAAAATTTAAACCATCCCCCCTTTTAGCTGAATATCACTGTACTGCTGTGTGTGTGTGTGTGTGTGTGTGTGTGTGTGTGTGTGTGTGTGTGTGTGTGTGTGTGTGTGTGTGTGTCTGGTGTGTGTGTGTGTGTGTGTGTGAGAAAATTAGAAAGGAAGATAAGAGGAAGTGTGAGTGAAAATGTGTTTCTATCCTCTTCTGCAGCCCTGCAGGCTCAGTGGCTGGTTGCCACACACACACACACACACACACACACACACACACACACACACACACACACACACACACAGTCCTGGGGAGGAGGCGGCAGTGAGATGAATGTTAAATTTACATTTTTCTCCAAGCTGATGGTGTCGACAGGAAATACATATTTATGTCGAGGCAGCACCTCCACAGGACAATGCTGCACACACACACACACACACACACACACACACACACACACACACACACACACACACTGACTGTAATAAAGGTTTAAAAAGTTTAAAATATAGTTTAACCCAGTGGTTTCTAACCTGGGGGGTCAGGCAGCAGCTCCCTGATGTAGCTACAGTGCAGTCAGTATCTCACACACACACACACACACACACACACACACACACACACACACACACACACACACACATACTCACCCACACACACACACACACACACACACACACACACACACACACACTCAACGTAGGCTAAATAGACTGTACCTGAGATCAGCTCACCGTCCCGTTATTGTTTACAGAGTACCGTCAGTAGTGAGTTTAAATATATTTGTAATAATCGGGTCGATTAGGAAACTGTGTGTTTCTATGTGAGCTCTGTGGTTTCATCCTCTCTCTCTTTAAGCTTTCTATCTGATGAGCTGCTGCTGGGGTCTACAGGCTGTTCTTTGGGTGGTTTACCTTTATAATGGACTGTTGTGGTCTTACACTCTCATGGTGTCTCTGCTACATACTCGCTGTGGAAGAAGCAATAGTTACTATGAATTATGTGAATGTAAACATGTTTATAGTTTAATGAGTTTGTCTCTGCATGATGTACAAATAAAGTCGATTTATACGGTTACATTTCACAACAATAACACTTTTACTGGTTTTATCGAGTTCAATAAAAAAGCAGCCGTCAAAATTAGCTTTAGATAAATGTTTCCAGTCTCCGTTGACAGGCGCGGTGGAAAGATCTCAACCGGTTTTGGAGTCGGGAACAACATAATACCTTAAAAATGACTGACTGGCCTTGAAAGTGTTGGATTTCGCCCTCTGGCTCTCGCTGCCCCGCTGGATCAACACTTCACATCCTGAGGAAAAAGCCCTGGAAGCAGATCTGTGTTGATTTAGCTGCAGTTTGAAAGTGAATCCACCAGGACGTCTCACTTTGACAAGTTCACAAGTCAAACACGAGACTGGATGATGTTTCATTTTCACCACGTCCGCACCGCAAAGATTTAACTGTCATCCACCCGAGTGGACGGCAGATCCATGAGCTCATATATGAGAGTCTGTTAGCCTGTTAGCATTAGCTTCATATATTGGTTATACAACTATATGCTGAATTAAAACAGGTCGCAGCTCACAAACTAGTTCTTACGTAGAGATTAGTCGTTACTAAATATTTATTTACGTCCACTAAGGTTAAACTAGCTAACTGGACCAACTGACAGAGCTAACGTTAGCGTGCTAATATCTTCAGTACGGTCGACAAACTGACCTGAAACATGATAAATGCTGTTTAATGATTAAATATGGAAGATTTTAAGTTACACATCACTTATATAACACAACATACCAAACGTTATATGCTAATATTTGATTAAATGAGTAAATAATGTTAGTTAGCTTAGCATAATCAGATATTTCCCTCTCATACGACGAACTGTGAGACACAGATTTCTCCATGTATGCAGACCGAAATAAAACAGATATATTTAAAGATTATAGATTTATATTTTTGTGATGCTACAGTGACTTCCTGTTTACATAGCTGATTGCTCTTGATTGGACAGCACAGCAGAGGTTTCCTAGCAACATATTTACTCATTATCTACTGAAGTCCTACTAGCTGAGACATTATTAAGCTTTGAGGTCCTGAAATAGGAGTCAGTGTTTGGTTTGTCCACCAGAAGAGGACCCGCCCCCTCTGTAGATATAAACGTGGCTGCTTTGAGTGACAGTTGGTTTCAGTAACCAGGCTCCGAGATGGCGACGGCTTCACAAACCTACAGACGTTAGGGGCACACCTCCACCTGCTTGGTGCGGTGGTTCGGGGATCAGACGGTGAGTAAGAAAACACACTAAAGCATTAAAAGCTGATTTCTGTGCACAAACAAACTCCACTGAAGGTTGTGTTGTGGTCCAGTCTGGATCCGAGGGCCTGTGTTATTTAATCCGGGCACAGAGGACTATCGATCGGGCCAATTAGGGAACTTAAGTGAAGTGACACACACATACTACGTGAGCCGGTCCTCTCCTGTTGCTAAGCAACCCGATAACTCAAAGACTTGTGGGATAAGGTGAACAAGCTTTGATGAGTGTAAAAACACCTTCCCAGCCTCCTCTCTGCTCTCTCGCTGATCTGTGTCAGCTGATGTGGACGTTCACAACCACTAACTGTTTCATTCATACATCAGTTTAACATCTGTGCAGCAGATGTCTGGAAGGTATCCAGTCATTTAAAGATGTTTGTTCACCAACGTCACAGATAAACATGGTGTCATGTCGGATTTAATGTCAGCCAGACTGTTTCTTATCAGCCTAATGAGGAAATGTTGGTAATTAACGTATCTGACAAGTCATAAAATACAGAGACAGGAAAATCTGTCTCATATCATGACTTTTACTTTCTTATGTTGAGGCGCTCTCAGCTCTTTAAAGGTTATAATATATACCTGAGTCTTATTCTGTTTCTGTCCACTTTGAATGAAGTTACGATGATCTGAAGGTAAAATTAGCGTTTTTGTCTCTGGAGTCTGGTGGAGAGTGATAGTGATATTACAGCTGCTTATCAAAAGACCTTGTCTAAGATAACAGAAGAGCTCTTGCTGAAGATGAGTTTAAAAACTGAAGCATGAACACCTCTACTGTGTGTGTGTGTGTGTGTGTGTGTGTGTGTGTGTGTGTGTGTGTGTGTGTGTGTGTGTGTGTGTTCGTGTGAGAGAGACAGTAATGGCTGCTGAGAGCGTCTCACTGATGAATGCAGTTGGACAGCTTCTTGTCCCCTGCAGCCACATCTCACACCACACTACAGCTCCCACAATTCAGCTGGCATGGTGACCACAGGGTGCAGTAATCGGACGTGTGTGTGTGTGTGTGTGTGTGTGTATGTGAAAGCATTCGTTATGTTTCTTCATTAATTTGGGTTTTTATGTCGACCGTCTGTCGGAGCGTTAGCGCCAACCGCCACTCTGATCTGTGGCGTTGGAGGTTGCCTCTCCTCCACACACTCTGTTTGTTTCTCTGTTTCTCGTGGCAACTTCTTGGCTCCGCAGCTGATGGAAAGTGAAGTTGCCGAATCTTTTCCCGCTGAGCTCGACCCCGAAACTAATGGAGCTTGTCCTGAAAAATGCTGCATTTTCCACAGTGTTTTATTTGTGCGTCTGCAGGAGGAGAGCGGCGTCTGCGGCGGCCTGGCCTGGACGTTAAATATGCGTGTTTGTGTTTGAATTGTGCAGGAAGTCAGAGCTCATCTCTCAACCTTTATGGCTGCAGGGAGAGAACACAAAGGTTAATAAATAGGCCACATCTTGTCTGTCTGTGGTATGTAGAGCATGTCTAACACTGACATCTTCCATCCACTGCAGTTCCAGAGCCACTCTCTTCTCTTTATGTGGGTGCAGCTGGTAAAATGCACAACAGGGCAAAACAGGAGGTTGTAACGACGGCGGAGGAAAAATGTAAAATATGAACAAGATAAAACTTCAATTTCAGGTGTTTTTTAATGATTCGGGTAATAAAGTTTAAAGCTGCTCGTTCAGTTTTCCATTAAGAGTTTAAACTGCAGCAGTTCACATGTTTCTCTATCTGTTTTATTGGTTTTTACTGTCAAACATTTGCTTTTTATAATGTATTTAATGTTTGAATCAGAGCCTGAATTGAACCCAAAAAGGTGCCAATACCGTAATTCTTGTGACGTTTATCCTTTTTAATGGGTTGACCTTTGACCTTTAACACTGGTTCAGAAGCTTCAGTCAACAGATCCCTAACTGTAGAAGACCGGTTCGTGGTACATGTAGATCGATCCACCGAGTCCCGATGTAGTCGCAACTTTAACGTTAACTGATTTCTGACTTTGTAACAAACAAAGATTCTCTGAGCATCTTCATCGACTCTTAAAGGTTTTCTAGAAAACTCACAGCCACTAGCTTCAGCCCACCAGACTCCACGGAAAAAAACTGTAATTTAACTAAAAGCTTTGAACTTTCTTATTTTCAGGTGATTAAACACGGATGAAAACATCTGTATGAATGTTATATTACATTTCTGACAATAGATCCTCCTCAATGTTACACTTTCTGCCTGAAAGTCCTATAGAACACGTACATCTTCGCCACCGCCAAATTTTGTGCCACGTTTCATTAGCGATCCTTTTGGAGGTATGTGCAGGGATTTGTACCTGCCCTGACTATTCGGGACTAAATGAGGCGCAAACAATTGCACACGTCCACCAGCAGGTGGTGCCATAATCAGCGTCAGTGTGTTTTGGCTTTGAACTCCGGCATACGCTGTCGCACATTCAGAAATAGTCGCATTCGCTGCATTGAGCTCCATCACGCGATATTGACCACGTCCAAGTCGCAAAAGCTACTTTTTCAAACTCCTTCGAGGCGTTGACTCCGATCTTGACGAGAGTAAAGAGTAAAGGTTAAGAGTTGTATAAAGAGTTTTAATCTGTCTTAAAATATGGAAGTTATAAAAGAACAACTTATCCTTAGAAAAAGAATTCTTCACATTTCAATAGGGCTTCACAGCAGTTGGTGCTCTGCCCGAATAATAACAGCAGAACTGAAGAGAGAACAGCTGTATGAAGGATGAAGGCCTTCATTCGCTCTCTGTTGTTATGTATTCGGAGCCCTAATTGGCGGCAGGTTGAAATGTTCCGGAGAACTCGGGGACTTCCTGTTGTTTTCTCCGCAGACATCCAGAAGAGAAATGCTGGTTTGATCTCACCGTTACATCACTTGGTGCAGCTGCGAGGGTGAAGGCGATCGGTTGGTATCAGCTGTCCCGGCTCATACTGCAGGCTGGCAGAGAGTCAGCAGCCTGAAATCAGCTGCAATGTGTTCATTAGGACAGAGCTCAGAGAGACAGAGGGTGTATGTTGCTGTCGGTGTAACGGAGGGTTTTGGCAGCCGGCTGCAGGCAGCTTGTTCCCTCTATTGTTCCCACTGTTGGACGGTGTAATGATCCGTCTTCTTTGTCCACAGCAGTCTGCTCTTTAATAAAAGCTCATCCCTCACTGTCCTTGACTGTCCCGGTGCTGTCATACCGCTGCTGCTGCAGGGAGACCGGGGTGAGGGGGTGAGGTATCTCCTTAGAGGAGGTGTGTGGAGGGAGAGATACTGTGTGAGGCGTCAGGAAGTTCACACTACCTGATTTTACACTCGCAGGCAGTTTTACCACTATGTGTGACCTGTTCAAAGACGCAATCAGACACGATTTCCTGTGTCTGATTCGAGTTACCTGTTACGGACACGTTGGATACTGTTAAAATGTGATATTTCTTAAAGGGAGTTTGGTGCAGTCTGCCAGACTCCATTGACAAAACCAGTAATTTTACCTCAGATAATCATAAAACAACCTTCAAATTGGACAGAAACATAATAAAACTCACCAAAACTGACTTTCAGTCCTTCCAATAATCAAGCTGGTTTGGTTGAAATAATTCACTGAATTAGATGAAAAATAGGCTAGAAAAATAGCCACAAAAACAGGCTGCAATGTAATGTTAGTGCATCCACTAACAGTAGTTGTTTCTGCCACTGACAGACTCATGTTGTTGTTGTCAGTGTCTGACAGCATTATGGAAAGGATCCCTACAGAGATAGACCTTTAGTTTAACCACAAACAGTAATATCACTATCACTCTCCACCAGACTCCAGAGACAAAAACACTAATTTTACCTTCAGATCATCGTAACTTCATTCAAACTGGACAGAAACAGAATAAAACTCACCAAAACCATCTCTGTTAGTGTTTCCAACAATCATCAACCTCTCGCACACATTAGTGAGTAAATTGGGAGGAAACAGGAAGAAACACAACAAAGAAAAGACGAAATAAAACACAAATGTGAAGCCGGCGTGTTGATTCACAGCTATCTCTCAGGTCCTGCAGAGCAAACGGGGGACGTCACAGAGACTATAGTTTTCATTATATAGTGTATGATTTAGTGACACTTTAAAGCAGTGTGTGTTAGTGTGGAAGACAGTGAAGTGTGTGTTAGTGTGGAGGACAGTGAAGTGTGTGTTAGTTTGGAAGACAGTGAAGTGTGTGTTAGTGTGGAGGACAGTGAAGTGTGTGTTTGTGTCTGTGAAGCAGAGGAAGCAGTGAAAGCGTCCACAGACACATCTGCATAACAGTCCACTGAAGACCTTCTGTGTGACAGAAGCAATGGATGTGTTTGTCTGCCACAATGAATCTCACACAGATACACATCGCGTCAGACACTCGATGTTTAACCTCCGTTTAACCCTCCAGAGTGTGTGTGTGTGTGTGTGTGTGTGTGTGTGTGTGTGTGTGTGTGTGAGTGTGTGTGTGAGGGGTGGGGGAGTCAAGTCATCCCTCTTCAGTCGGCCTAATGGGAAGAGCGAGAGCCTGCTTCTTATCTCCAGCACCTCTGCTAGAGGCCGGAGGAGGCAGCTCGTCTGTTTTCTCTCTTCTCTTGTGTTGAGCATTAAAAACAAACCGTAAAACTTCTAATAAAAGCAGGTCTCCATTAGAGGCCTGGTGGGGATTTTATACAAATTATCTGGATGTATTAAAACCTCTTAAAACCCACAAGTCAGTATGGATGATACACATTGTTTAATTCATTCTGATTTACCGGCACTGTCAACAAGAGAGCCTTTGAAGCGAGTCTGTACGATACGGTCTGTTCCTCCATTATTTATATTCCTTTAGTGCGTAAGGGTCCACCGATCAAAGGGTTTCATTAAAATTAATACGAGTTATGAATATTATCAGGTGAAGTCTGTTGCTCGCTGTCTGTACGCCGGCTGCAGTAAAACGACGTCACAGCAGCGGAGCAGAGAACAAAGTACGACCTGAAAGTCGATATGTTAGTTGTCAAATTTACTGAATAAAATCCAGGAGAAGCAGCAGTTGGAGAGTTTTTACTATTAACTGGCAGTTAATGGACATAAATAAATATTTAAAACAACTAATCTCTACGTAAGAACTAGTTTGTGAACTGCGACCTGATTTAATTTAATTTAATCACCTGAAAAGAAGAATTGTTGTGTTTTCATTCCCAGGTCGTCAAATAGAGGCGCGAGAGGTGTTCAGTTAGTTGCAGTCTACAACTTCACCACTAGATGCCACTAAATCCGACACACTGGTCCTTTAAAAACAAGTTTTCCTCATTGAACCACTTGCAACGCAGCAATTAAACAATGTTTCTTAGTGTTTGAGAGAACGGGAGAAAACGTGATGACTGCTAGCAGCTAACTAGCTAACAGCACACACTCAGGTTACCCACAATCCACCTTTCTTAAAGGGGAAGGACGATGACACACAGGTGAGGAAAATACTGAAAATACTGCATTATAACCCTCACTGAGGTAAAAGTACCATAGTAACGTTTGAAGACGTCACTGTGCAGTAAAATGATTGTTACTGCTGCACTAATGTTGTTTTACCGCTGTAGATGTTTTTGGTTGAACGATGCTCCAATAAATAAATACATTTGTATTTTAATCAGAAGCCAAAGTGGCCTAAAACCTCCAGCTCTGTACGGGGGAATCAAACTGTGTCTTCAGTGCAGTTTACACAAACTTTCCACACAATGAATGGATGAAGCACCAGGATGAGGAGCTGCAGCAGCTTGGACGACATTAAAGAATAAATCACAGCCTCTGAATCTGCAGCACACACTTCCACAGCAGCTCTTCCAGCACACTGAGACTAAAAGCCTGCAGACAGAGCTGTGAAACACATTACTGGTACATCGTACAGTTGGAAACTGGGACCAGTCCTCGACCACAGCGCTCTGCACCGACAAATCTAATTACTGGAGAAGATCTTCTTGCCTCATAACACTTAAATAAAACCGAGGAAAATGGTTTCAGTGGAGGGAAACTTCTCCAGATATCGAACGCACACACGGTCGGAGTCTCTGCCGCACATTTAAAAACCATCAGCTGAGAATGAGGAACAGAGAAACACGATCAAACAGCCACATTCACACCAAACGTCCATCCAATAGGGACGATCCTGCCGACTCGTGGCGCCGTCGATTAAACAAAAAGTTTAAATTTAGACTAACAGACTGGTCTAAAAGTAAGAAATCAGACTGTAAACACACTTCATCCTGTTACTCTCATTAAACACAGAGCAGTTGGTTCCATCATCAGATTTAAATGTCAGTAAACGTGTTGGGATGCTCCTGAAATGGACAATAACGTAACTAGATTCCAGTTAACACAGCGCTGATCAACCAAACTCCATTCAGAAAACAAGCATTTTAAGAGGTGTCAACTCGTTGTCTTGCAGATTGACAGCCTGAATTCAGACTTTTTGACAAATCGCCGCCATGATGTCATTAATTCAACATCCTTTTGATCCGTTTATTGACATTAAATCAGTAAAATCTGTTTATTTTAAGCTCACACAGCCGCTGTAAACCAGATTAAAGATCTGAGTGTGAACACAGGAAGACAGAAATCTCTCATCTTTACATGTACAAAATATTCCTCTATTGTTCTGAATATGATGATATTTTGCATTTGGAGTCACGTAAACAGATTATAGTATTTTCAGATTAAGACATGTCGGATATTCTGGTGTTATTCTGGATTTAGGAGCGTTTATACAGCGTCTGATTTATGTTCTTACAGATTTTTACCAAAATCTTTGGGAATTTTTGACGCCATTTTTCACCAGTTCTTGTATATTTTATTCACCAATATGTTTAATTGATTAATGAAGGATGATGAATAATCTATAGACCGACCGACCGTCTCTCAGACAGACAGGAAGTAAATCCCATTTCCTGCCACTCTCCTCTGCAGTCTTCAGCACAAACCAGATTTGCTTGATGTGGAGCCAGAAAAAGACCTCACACACACACACACACACACACACACACACACACACACACACACACACACACAGAAACACACACACACACACACACAGAAACACACACAGACACACACACACACACCATTGTGTGAATTAGAAAGCACTTCAGTCACAGCAGCTCTTCCCCCTCCGGCTGCTTCCTCTATCACACTGATGGCAGAGTCTCCTTTGATGTGTGTGTGTGTGTGTGTGTGTGTGTGTGTGTGTGTGTGTGTGTTACAGTGCTGATGTGATTGGTCGATCAGTGGAGAATTCAAATCTAATAATCGATTAATGGTTTTGCTGAATGATTCACGGTTTCAGCTTCTGAAGATGATTTCAGTTTTTTTTCTCTGATTTATTTTGTCAAAAATAAATAGAATTAATCAATTGATCGTTTGACTTCTCCATTAATCAATCGATTAATCAGCAGCTTTGATTATTGATCTGCTGTTTTCAGTCGTGTTTCAGGTAAAAATACAATTTGTTTGGTTCTTAAATGTGAGGATCCGACAGGAAACTGAATCTCTTTGTGTTCTGGACAAAGACGACGTCACCTTGAACTGGATTTATTTATTTATTTATTTATTTATTTATTTATTTATTTGTGACTTCATTAGGCTTCTTCAGGCAACAGACGTTAATGGCTGTTTAGCAAACGATATATAATAATAATAAATCCATGCAAGCAGCAAATATAAACAGAAAAGAGAGAAATAAAGAGATAAAAGGGGGAAAAAGCATTTACAATATAGATTAAATGAAATGAACTTAATTGAGATATAACACAACAAAAATATTCAGGTCATAACACAAAATGTAAAATGTAAAATTAACCTTTAATGAAAATATTATTACATAAAAATTCAATTTATTTATTTATTTTATTTGCCCATGCATTATATAAATTATATAAATTATATATATTATATATAATAGACGCTCACATATTGTTCTACAACAGAGCCGAAACCTTTTACTGCTTTAATGTTAATAATATTTGATTTTAGCGTCTTTTGGGGAAACTGTAAATAAAACCACCAACAAACCTCCACTGGAGCCGACTGAGAGCGCAGTGAGATCTAACTTTGATCTGAACTGATGTATTTATATATTTATGTATTCATATATTCAGTTTATCCAACTGGTGAACAGAGTTTCATGTTTCAGGCTCCTGAATTCGAACTGAGATCGTCCTCACGGCACAACAACCTCGCTGCAGTCGATCAACACAAACACTGAACGCAGTAAAATAACTGACGTTCATATTTAATAACGTTTCTATCTGCAATATATATTGTATTTGGACCGTTAGCTCCATGCTACTAACTAGCTCGCTGTTTACAAATCAGCCATCAGCCAACACCACGAAGCGACCGACGCCAGACCCACAATGCAACATCAGACCCACAATGCAACGCCAAGACACAGCCAGCCGGACAACACCAGTTAGCTTAGCTACAGTTAGCTAGCTGCCTCACATTGCTCTCGGCTAGCAGAAAGCTATCGTTAGCTTCGTACCGCTAAATAATTTATTGTTGGCTAACATCAGCTAACGTTAGCCAATTAACATATTGAATTTCAATTAAATTAAATTTTATTTGTATAGATCACATCACAACAGACGTTTTACACACATATATATAAATATATAAATATATAAATATATAAAAATCTGTGTTGGACTCTGTGTTGTGGACTCTGTGTTGGACTCTGTGTTGGACTCTGTGTTGGACTCTGTGTTGTGGACTCTGTGTTGGACTCTGTGTTGTGGACTCTGTGTTGTGGACTCTGTGTTGGACTCTGTGTTGGACTCTGTGTTGTGGACTCTGTGTTGTGGACTCTGTGTTGTGGACTCTGTGTTGGACTCTGTGTTGGACTCTGTGTTGTGGACTCTGTGTTGGACTCTGTGTTGTGGACTCTGTGTTGGACTCTGTGTTGTGGACTCTGTGTTGGACTCTGTGTTGGACTCTGTGTTGGACTCTGTGTTGGACTCTGTGTGGTGGACTCTGTGGTGGACTCTGTGGTGGACTCTGTGTTGTGGACTCTGTGTTGGACTCTGTGTTGTGGACTCTGTGTTGTGGACTCTGTGTTGTGGACTCTGTGGTGGACTCTGTGGTGGACTCTGTGTTGTGGACTCTGTGTTGGACTCTGTGTTGTGGACTCTGTGTTGTGGACTCTGTGTGGTGGACTCTGTGTGGTGGACTCTGTGTTGTGGACTCTGTGTGGTGGACTCTGTGTGGTGGACTCTGTGGTGGACTCTGTGGTGGACTCTGTGTTGTGGACTCTGTGTTGTGGACTCTGTGTTGGACTCTGTGTTGGACTCTGTGTTGTGGACTCTGTGTTGGACTCTGTGTTGTGGACTCTGTGTTGTGGACTCTGTGTTGTGGACTCTGTGTTGGACTCTGTGTTGTGGACTCTGTGTTGGACTCTGTGTCGCCCACTGTTGGCACTCGGGAGCATAAAGGTCACAACCTTTGACCCTCATCCTACATAGAGACACATAGAGATCGGTAGAGTTGTTCTTTAGTTTTAGTCTTATTTTAGTCAGAATTATCCACGACTATTTTCGTCTAGTTTTACTTGATGAAAATTGTATTTTAGTCTCTTTTTAGTAACGCAGTGCGATTTAACCCAGTTAATATAATACATAGTGTAGTATAGACAAAACCAACATCTTCTTTAAGTCACTCATTTCCCAAGTCAAACAAGGTTATCTTATTATTATATTATTGATACCTAATAGACTCAAGAATACATTCAATTCCAGACACGGACGACGCTCTGATTTGAATTTATAACATATTTATTTTACCTACTAAACATGTAAGAAGTGCACACACATACATTTAAATAAAATAAATAAATAAAATAGCTTCAAATGACAATGCCAGAAAAAACTGACATTACATTCAAGTTTAACTTAAAGAGAAACAAGGTGCTTGATTGCTCGAGCTACAATGACATAATAAAAAAGTGCAAATAAAATGTGTGTGTTTGTGACCAACGTTAACCCACCGCAGCTGCATCTTCTAAATAATGCCGCGCGTGGGGATTGAGGAAGTGACGTCGCCTGCGTCTGCGCAGTGCGCTGATGCAGCCCCGAGACTCAGGAAACAGAAATGTTGCAAAATAATAATAATAGGGAGGCGAAATAACGTTAGAACATTTCGTCTCATCTCGTTTTGGTCAACGAAAATGAAGAGATATTTTAGCAGAGTTTTTATTTTGCAAACAAAAGTTAGTCCCGTTTTTATTCGTCAACAATATTGCATTATATATTTGATTATAGTTTTCGTCACATGACCACCATTTACGTTGCGTCTCGTCTCGTCTCCGTCACGTGATAAAGGTTCGTTGACGACAATATTTAGTCATCATTTTCGTTGACGAAAGCAACACTAGAAATCGGTCAACAGGCAGCAGAGGAACAAAGCTACAACCCGTTCACCGATCAATACACTGATCAATACACTGATCAATACACTGATCAATACATACAAATAAAATGCTTCAGAATCTCACACAAAAAACCTTTCCGTGTGGTATTAATACTGTTACTGCAGTAAATGACTGGAGTACTTCCTCCTCTGGCACAAACACGTGTGAGTGTGTGTGTGTGTGTGTGTGTGTGTGTGTGTGTGTGTGTGAGTGTTTTTCCGAACAGTTTCACACTGAGCTGGTTGTAATTTATAAGACAGAGAAGGAAAAACAGCTGTGTGGAGGGAGCGAGAGAGAAACTGGGTTGAGAGCCAACAGTCAGTCTGAATACTGCGTCTCCGGATCAATACACAGCTGGTGACTCTCACACACACACGCTCAATTTACCACCCTTGAGAGGACTAACCCCCCCCTCCATCCTGACCTTAAACACCTCACCTTGAAGGGACGACTCACCTTAAACACTAAATTAAGTTTAGTAAATTAGTTTTTCCAAGTTTTGAGACGAGATTTCTGCCACAGTCACAGCTTTAAATAATGCACATTACACACCAAATAAAAAGGCATTTTGCCAACTAAAATTGATCCAACATCCAAAACAAGGAGGAATTTAAAGAATTTAATAGTGCACGGACAGATTAATTTTTGCTGCTGCTGCCTTATAATCTGCTGGGAGAAAATAAATATGTTTTATGACTCCAGAAAGATTTTTCTTTGTTCTTTTTTGGGCCAAAAAGGTTTCTGACTTTTGTGTTAATTTAAAGTAATTTGTTGTTTTTATGTTATATATTCATCTCAAAGGTATTTTCCCCCTACAGTTGTCTGAGACCACATTTAAACTGTAATAGTAACTCTATTTTGCTCTGTGGGCTTTTGGTCCCCAGAAGGTGATGGATGGTGGAAGGAGTGTCAGATAAGAGTCCCCACACTGTCATGTAAACCAGTGCCCACACACTCACACACACTGTGGAGTCGTCTCTCGTGAATAAACTCCTCCCGTCGCCTAATGCTCCCACTGTATCTCAAAATACCACCGCAATTAGCAACAGCAGTCCCCATTGAGCGCTGCGGCGTGGGGTCAATTACCGCGTGTGAGGCGGCAGAATCTGCAGAAGCCACGAGAACGACGGATAATCGCATTATGGAAGCCGCTTTTTTCCTCACGCTGTAATGAGAAACATAATGACAACAGGAGGAGGTTGTTTTGTCTCCTTCTCCTGTGAGAACTCATCAGCCTCGTTCTCCCTAACAACCCACAGGCCCGCGGGGAACGTGACGGGTCGCGTTGCCGCTGTAATCCCCCCCTCGGCCGCGCTCGGCGAGGACCGGCGAACCAGACCGACCTCGTGCGACCTCAGCAGCCGGCGGGCGGCGGGCAGCCGGCGGAGTGGTGTCAGATTGTGCTGCAGTGAGTCCACAGCTGATATCGAGTTCATGATGTAACAGCCTGCAGACTACAGAGCTGTTTATTGACGACGTCTGTTTATGATCTGTGACATCACACACACGAGCTGTGATGTTATTGATCGATTACACCAACGTCTGGTTGTTTTTAAAACGAGGGAGCAAACGTAGAAACAAACACAGCTGGTGACATTTCTCTGTGTTTTTATATCAGTAATCAATCATTGTGTCTTCCTGTGAAACTAAATGTGACGCGTGTTTACGTCAGCATGAACTGATTTCAACCAATAACATCCTGATACTCACCCGTCAATCAATCTTCAACTGTCAGTGACACAGAGTGAAGATTCATTAGTTAGCTCACTGATTACTGTACAGACACAACTTTATCTGTTTGTATGAAACTGGATCAGATTATTAACTGCTAATGTAGCTGCTGTTAGCGTTAGCAACCGAACGGGGCTCAGCAGCCTCCCAGTGAACCTCAGAGACAGACAGAGGACAGACAGAGGACAGTCTGACGACAGCGAGGTGATTTACGTAGTTTCCAGATGAACTTGTTGCTAAAAGAAGCTAACTGTTGCTAATGTTAATTATAGCGGCTGTTAGCTAGTTAGCTTGTGCAAATGGAGTAAAATACGACCTCAGTACTTTATCCCCGTAGTAAAACCGTCCTCAGTCAGCATTCAGTCCGACAGAGTCCGCTAACGGATCCACTACAGCTGCTTTACGATGGATTTCTGTCTCCTGTGGACTCTAAATGTTTCTCCGGAGGCTCAAATGTGTGATTTTACTTTTTATATAATTATGTTTATTCTTAAAAGGACAAAATCTGAATCTGTGTGCAGTGACGATCACAATAAAGTGTATTTATTGTTCTTACAGCAGACTGAGACGTATTATTATCACTTATCTTATATTGTTGTTATTTAAATTAAAGCTCTGGAGGCTTCGTCCTCTGCAGGAAGTGTTTGTCTCTGCCGTCCGTCGCCCAGGTGACCTGTTACCATGTTATTGTGTTTGTGATCAGCACACAGCAGCAGCCCTGAACGTCTGCATCATCCTCATCCTCCTCTTCCTCATCGTCCTCATCGTCCTCATCGTCACACTGCGTCTGATATTTATCTGTGATATTATTTCTGTTTGTCTGTTTGTGGCGGCTCCGGTTTGTCTCTGAGGTTTATCTGAGACACACAAACAATATCTGAGACGTAAACAAACACTTAGAGACTGAATCCAAGCAGGTTTTCAGTCAGTCAGATCATTAGTGTTTCCTCCCACAATGCATTGCACAAAGGAGACGGAGGAAGCAGCTTCAGCTACTCAGATAATGTGGACGCCTCATTAGGGTCGGACATCGGTTTTTTTTAATATTATTTTGAGACTTTAGACATAAAAAACGTCAAATAATTCATAACGTGAGTTAAAATTGGATATTTCATAGGTCACATGATCAATCAGATCAATAAGTAGTATCAGTGATTTCTCTCTTTATATTAGAAGAATCTCCAGTTTCCTAAATTATTATTATTATTACAACGTTCCCATTGGAATATTATGGGATGGAGATGATTCCAGGTACAAGGAAGGACCTCGGGTGTTACGGCGGGAAACTGCAAAAACGGATGAAAATATAAAATAAAGATCTTTTTCTCCTGTTCAAATCTAAATCCTCCGTTTATAATAAATAAAGATAAATAAAAGGCTGAGATTGTATATTGTTTATATTATATGTTTTTTTTCATTTATTAAGTTGAACTCAGTTTGTTTTCGTATTTTTATTAATGTAAAATTAAATATTTCCTCCAGAATAAATGTTTTTATATTTAAAGATTATAAAGATAAATAAAGTTTTGTTTAATTGAACCAAACAGATTTATTTACTTAAATAAACAGTATAAGAATTATTGAGTTTGAATCAGATAATTGATTGATTGGTAATTAATATCTGACTGTGATTAAGAGCTGTACAACAACCTCTCTGTGGAGCTGATGTCAAGGTGGCTCCTCCAAACATCATCTTCATCATCTTCATCAATCTCACACACACACACACACACTCACTCACTCACTCACTCACTCACACACACACACACACACACACACACAGAGACACACTCTCACTCTCTCTCTCTCTCTCTCTCTCTCTCTCTCTCTCTCTCTCTCTCTCTCTCACACACACACACACACACACACACACACACACACTCTGATTGATCAGCTGTAATCAATCAGCTCTCACGAGGCTGCACACACTTTAAAGGTCCTCACTCTGGTTTTATGGAAATGTCTCGTGATCACTTCAGTTTGATGCACGAGGACACTTTAAACTGTTGAACAAAAGGTGGACGCACGCGCAGCCTCCGCGCGATAAAACCCTCATCCATCCCTCCCTCCATCCCTCCATCCCTCCCTCCATCCATTCATTCATTCCCGGGGTAGTGACACACTGCGGGCTCGGTGCCGGTGGTTAACGGGCAGCAGCCTCCCGGTGAACCGAGCGCAGCCACAATACAACCCAACCCGGGAATCACGGCACAGAGCGGAGGTCCTCTTACCGGTTCACACGGTGCGGGATCCGACTGATGCTCCGGAATCTCTGCGTGAATAAATCCCGGTGTGCGTGAAGCCGGAGACTCCTGTCTGTCTCTCTCTCTGTGTGTCTCTCTCTGTGTGTCTGTCTGTCTGCTCTCAGCCGCTCTGGTGCAGCTCTCACTGCCGCCGCCGCCGCCGCTCAGCCTCCGGTAGGACGGAACCCGGGGCGCGTCTCCGAGAGAGCGCCGTGCACGACGACCGGGTCTCTGTCAGCGGGGACCGACCGGTGGAGCCCGGGAGAGAGAGGGAGAGAGAGAGAGAGAGAGAGAGAGAGACATCCATTATCTGTTTGAGGTTTGTGATATTGGGTTCTATCTGTAATCAATAATCGATAATCAGCCGTTCCTGTAACGGCCACTAGAGGCTGGCTCCATTAGCCACTGTATTAAACTGTCCAACAGAAATAAACAAAACAATAATTTATATTTACGTTTCCTGATCAGTCATCAATATTATTGATCTCCTTAGTGAATAACCGTCTTTCAGTTAGCTGATAAATGAATTAAAGTCACAGGTTGCCTCTGGTTGCAGAACTCCACGGAGGATTACGATGGTTTTAAGTTTTAAGAAATAAGAAAAGCTGCAGTTCCTGTGACGGCCACTAGAGGCTGGCTCCAGCAGGGAGTCTCCATAAGGACCCATATTACAATGTTTACAGCCTGTTGGTCTCTAGAGATAATGTCCTCACTCAGGACGACTGAACGTTTATAAAACCTTTACATTATATTAATGATTAAAGTTATTAATAATTAAGGGGCGTGGCTTCATTCAGCTCCACCTGTTTGAACTATAAAGTCTGTTATTATTATTTAATGATCTGTTACAACCACATTTTAGACTCTGACAGGCAGAAGTTCAATGAAAAAAGACATAAAGACAACTATTATTATTAATATTGTTGTTGTTGTTATTATTATTATTGTTGTTGTTATAGGATTGTCTGTACTTTGGAACGACCTACTTAAGGAAATAAAGCTAAAATCTTTTTCATCTTTTAAATCAGTTTAATGTGAGTTTACAGAATATTTCCAGTGATTTATTTTTATCTTTAATTTAATTTTATCTTTTATTTTATTGTATTTTGGCACACTGCTATATATTGTGTTTCTCTGACTGTTGGTGTATCTAATCTCTTTATTGCTGTTTGTGTTTAAAGAAGTGCTATAAATAAAGTTATTATTATTATTAGTTTATTTAATGCTTTACTAATGTTTAATGTTTAATATCTTTATCTTCAGATATTTGTGATTGTTGCCTTCTGCCTGCAGAGAAAATAGATCCTCAGCACCCTCTGGTGGGTAAAACCTGTAATACAGACAGTTTCTCTCAGAGAACTTAAAGCCCTGTATATTTATCAGTTTAAATATATTTATCAGTTTAAATATACAGAAATATAATATATCAGTTCCACAATATTCCTGTGAAACATCCCTAAATAAATAAATGCTGATTTCTAATAATTCATCCTGTCTGTGGTTCTAAATGTTTTATAATAAAGTTATTTTGGTTAGTGGTGTAACTGGAGTCCTGATGGCTCCAGTTGAGATCGTCTTCAGCTTTATTAACGCCGTGTTTAGTCTGAGTTCACCTCTACCTCCATAAAGTTTTAATGTCAGCAGACTTCTTGTACCTTTAATTTGACAAGGTTCATTATTAGAAGGTAGGTCAGCTCAGTTTATGGGAATTATTAAGGTTCAAATCCCCTCTGCTCCACACTGTCACACCAAACTCCATTCAAAAAACAGCTGTTTTAAGGAAGTAAAACCTTTATTTCTACCATCAGTGAGACTCTGATTCTCTTCAGTCTACAGACACAATCTGCTCACATTGACTCAGTAACATCATTAACTAACCTGTGAGGAAGAGTTGGACACAGACACACTCACTGACTGTCTGTCATTAACTAACCTGTGAGGAAGAGTTGGACACAGACACACTCACTGACTGTCTGTCATTAACTAACCTGTGAGGAAGAGCTGGACACACACACACTCACTGACTGTCTGTCATTAACTAACCTGTGAGGAAGAGTTGGACACACACACACTCACTGACTGTCTGTCATTCACTAACCTGTGAGGAAGAGTTGGACACAGACACACTCACTGACTGTCTGTCATTAACTAACCTGTGAGGAAGAGTTGGACACAGACACACTCACTGACTGTCTGTCATTAACTAACCTGTGAGGAAGAGTTGGACACAGACACACTCACTGACTGTCTGTCATTAACTAACCTGTGAGGAAGAGTTGGACACAGACACACTCACTGACTGTCTGTCATTCACTAACCTGTGAGGAAGAGTTGGACACACACACACTCACTGACTGTCCCTCAGTTTAACATTGTTTATGTCCGTCAGTCTTTGAGGAAGTAAATAAAATCATAAACATTTTACTTTAATTGTTTGAGGAGTAAAATGTGAACATCAGAAGTAAACTTACTGACGGTGTTTAGTTAATTAATCATTTACAACCACTGAGGAAGTCTGAGTTATGGCTCGTGTTCATCCTTTTTTTATGCAGTAAATTATTAAATTAAACTAATAAATGTTCATCACTTCTATCCTATAAAGTTTTTATGTCAACACACTTTTTGTACCTTTAACTTTTAATAAGAAGTCGACTTCCGTTTATTAGATTTTCAACAACATATAATGTCTGTTTAAGTGTCATTGGTACTGAAAAATCCCCAATCTGTTTGTGTTTATATTTCTGTTTTCTTAAGGACAACATAAAGCGTGTGACTCCCTCGACCTTCAGTGTGTAATGTTTCCTCATTGGAAGCTGCAAACTATATTATTATAATATTATTATAATAGGAAGCTGATCGTCATCTGTTCAAAGTCAGTAAACAGTCACACAGATTATTCCTTTAAATGTGAATTCAAATGTCATTCAAATGTCTATCCTTATCTGTCCTATCAAAATAAAGGCATAAAAAGCCCCAAAAATATCTTTAAAAGTTTGGTGCAAATTGGACAAAGTAAACTGAAGTTATGACAACTTCCTGTTTCATGGCAAAATATCAAAATGTGGCCAAATAAACCACAGACACACAATTCAACACTGTAGTGTCTGTACTGTGCAGTGTCTGTACTGTAGTGTCTGTACTGTAGTGTCTGTACTGTGTAGTGTCTGTACTGTGCAGTGTCTGTACTGTGTAGTGTCTGTACTGCAGTGTCTGTACTGTGTAGTGTCTGTACTGTGTAGTGTCTGTACTGCAGTGTCTGTACTGTGTAGTGTCTGTACTGTGCAGTGTCTGTACTGTGTAGTGTCTGTACTGCAGTGTCTGTACTGTGTAGTGTCTGTACTGTGTAGTGTCTGTACTGCAGTGTCTGTACTGTGTAGTGTCTGTACTGTAGTGTCTGTACTGTGTAGTGTCTGTACTGTGCAGTGTCTGTACTGCAGTGTCTGTACTGTAGTGTCTGTACTGCAGTGTCTGTACTGTGTAGTGTCTGTACTGTGCAGTGTCTGTACTGCAGTGTCTGTACTGTGTAGTGTCTGTACTGCAGTGTCTGTACTGTGCAGTGTCTGTACTGCAGTGTCTGTACTGTGCAGTGTCTGTACTGTGTAGTGTCTGTACTGTGTAGTGTCTGTACTGCAGTGTCTGTACTGTGCAGTGTCTGTACTGTGTAGTGTCTGTACTGTGTAGTGTCTGTACTGCAGTGTCTGTACTGTGTAGTGTCTGTACTGTGCAGTGTCTGTACTGCAGTGTCTGTACTGCAGTGTCAGTACTGTGTAGTGTCTGTACTGTGTAGTGTCTGTACTGTGTAGTGTCTGTACTGCAGTGTCTGTACTGTGTAGTGTCTGTACTGCAGTGTCTGTACTGCAGTGTCTGTACTGCAGTGTCAGTACTGTGTAGTGTCTGTACTGTGTAGTGTCTGTACTGCAGTGTCTGTACTGCAGTGTCTGTACTGTGTAGTGTCTGTACTGTGTAGTGTCTGTACTGCAGTGTCAGTACTACAGTGTCAGTACTGCAGTGTCTGTACTGTGTAGTGTCTGTACTGTGCAGTGTCTGTACTGCAGTGTCTGTACTGCAGTGTCTGTACTGTGCAGCCTCCTCCTCTGCAGATGGAAATAATAAAGTGGATCCCGACTGAGAAGCAGAACCAGGATCTAATAATAACGTCCGTAGCAGCGAAAGCGCCGAGGGAGCTCCGTAACCTTGGCAGCGGTGACGACTGTGAGCGACGTTCGGTCCCGGCAGGCAGAGTCCGCCGGGACCGAACGTCGCTCACAGTGTGCACAGACCTGATTCAGTGCAGACAGTGAGGGTGGAGACAGCTGTCAGTGTGCAGTCTGTGTAACGGCCAGCAGGGGGAGCTCCACTCTCATAGTATCGAGTCTTATGGAGAAATGAGACGATTTCTAGTATAATTAATTATCTGAGTAAACAGTTTCCTGATGAGTTTATAGTTTCAGTCTTCTTCCAAACAGCATGATGTTCATTTAGTAAACTCACCTTTTAGAAGCCCCGCCCCCTTTTGGAACCTCAGCCAACTTCCTCCTTTCCTGTACGTGAATTTACGAGTCCTACTATGGCCACGCCAAGTCCCGCCCTATGCCTACCTCTGATTGGCTTACACTTACATGTCGTCCTCTACGTGCTTCAATGCGTCACCTCCAGCCCCGCCGACGTTCACTGCGCAGTTTCAAATGTGTGTCACTAGCCTACAACGCTACGCCGGGAGAAGAAACTACAAGAAACTAGCTCAAGTTCAAGAAAGGAGACGCTAATATTGCTAATGAAAATGAAACTATCTAACATGATTGAATGAAAATGCAGATGGGGAAGTAGTGAGTTGATTCTTAAGATGCGAACTGGCGGATTAATTTATGTAGATAAATAAAAATACCTTCACTAATGTTTCTCTGTCGTTGTAGGCATATTGTAGTGAAATGTTAGTATTAATATTTTACTGGTTGGTTTACAATCTGTCAAAGCAGATTCACACCTTTTTTCTGACTTTGAGCAACTTCATGATCGCTCACTGTTGAAGGTGTTGCTCTCATGCCCAGATTAACGTTAATGTTACAGTGCGCTTGGTGATGATCGAGAGAAAAGTTTGCTGTTGTGAATTCAAGCACTTAATCTATATTGGCGGTGAAAAAAAAAAAAAGGTTACAGTTGAAATGTTAACTACGCACAAGGCTACTATTTCAGGAATATACAGTTTCATTGGAAATATGTCATATGGAGATGCTGTGCACACCGAAGATATGTAGGCTAGGCAGGCCTAGTTTCGGTGGTTGAATTAGCGTTTCCTAGTGTATCGATCATACATTTAGACCTGTGTAGGGATTGTTGCGTGCTGGGTGTGAAGAAGTTACACTCGGATTGAAGTTACGCAGCCCAGAGGACCTTCTCTCTCTATGCGAGAGAATGCGGCTCTCCCCCTCTGAGGAGATAGGATGCTGACATTTCGCGGGGGTAGGCTAATACAATTCCCTTAATGGCAAGGCTTTGTAGAACAACATGTATCAGCCTTGGTTTACCAATATAATGGTCATATTTGATGCAACAAAGTATGGAGGAAAGTAGGAAATGTCAAAACTCGTTTGGTATCAATATATGCTAGTTTAGGTATCAATATGTAGTTTAGAGTTTAGGTTGTTTCATTAGTGTATGTATATTACAGTTTACCCTATACCTTCCTGTCCCATAGAGACTGACAGAGTAGCCTATCTGCAAACTGCACTTGGATAGGTAGCCTAAGGCATGAACAATCTTTATTCCATGTTGCAGTGTGTTTTTTACATAGTCACAATATGACAGTATGACTGACCCACAACCTGCCCCACAGTATTTTTTCATTAGAAAGACCAACATCTATCATCAGTATGACAGGTAAATGGTGCCATATTTGCCAGACACATGGCAACGCGGAGCAGCGGGCAGAGCTTGAGGTTAGGAATAAGTGAATGGTTGAGAGTAATTATTTGCAATACTTTTTAATAACATTGAAGAACAACACTGACTTTGTCCTTGTCCTTACACTGACATTATGAATAACAGAAAGTTTTGCCATCGAGCTACACACACCTTATTTGTGTGATGGAGTCGAGTGGGGATGCAAACAGTTACAGAGCAGAGGTCAAAGTGAGGATGGAGACCAGAGAGGAGGTGGACAAATGGCTGGTGGATTTCCAGACTTACTCCACCCTAATGTGGAGGAAGGCAAGAACCTATCCTGAGTCAGGGAGGTATAACGCTTACAGAGTAAGTGCAGCATGGAAGGGTAGCATACAGGGACATACAGGGACAATGTGAGGTTCTACATTATTTGTTTGATTGCAGTACAGGGGGAATACAATACACATGAGTCATGAACAACAGAACCACAAGCAGACTTATTGATTGCTGCATGTATTATACAGGCTGACTTCCGTTGCCAGCACAAGACTTATAGAGCTGGAATAAACTCCAGGAATACCAACTGTCCTGCCACCCTGTTCCTTGTGCTGAAAAAAGAGCACAGATGACAGGAGGTCAAGGTCAATTTAAAAATCAAGCTAACAATTTTAGACATTGTTAGATGTACTGTAGTAATTCTGTCTACCATAGATCAACAGATGTGCATATGCAGGAGGGATACCTCCTTCACGTCAAGCTGCGGCATGAGCACAATCATCGCCTCTCCTGTGCTGATGCCGCAAGAGGGATGTGTCAGCCATCACCGCAGAGCGGCTGACAGAGTTGTTTAGGCAGGGTCATTCCCCTTCATCTGCCCTGGACACTCTGAAGTATGACCTGCAAGAGGAAGAGGGGGACAACTACTTCCTTGTAGCAGCAGACCGGTCTGCCGTTCCAGACCTCCAGTTCTGCTACAGGTTACTCACATTTAACATTATCATGATAATGTGAGAATAACCCACACCAAATTTTATTCAAGTATCTCCCATTTTAAAGGTAATAACAACACGAGACAAACTAATACCAAACCCCATTCAAGAATCTACCAATTTAATTATAACATAAGACAAATCCTTGACAAACTCCATTAAGGAATCCACCAGTTTAAGGATAATGTGAGACGAACTCAAACCAAACTCCATTCAATAATTTACCATTTTAATAAAGTAGAATATAGTTTAACACCTGCTTCATACAGACAATGATTACGATCCCTCTGCTCTACTGTACTATAAATAATGAGCATTCAGGTTCATTAATACACATCTTAAAGTTCAAACCAGAAACAACCTCAGACCAAACGAAAGGTTTTGGCCACTTATTGTATCTTCTTCTGCTATTTCTCAGAGCAGCAGCTGAGACCGACTCTGTTCAATTTGTCCGTTCGATCCCTGAAATTCTGCTTTTGTCCTGTAACTTTTTCCACTGATTTAGCACCAGTTACGTCATCATCATCATCATCATCATCCTCCTGAATTTCCAGTGAAATACACAGATATTGTTCCAGGGTTCATCCACAAAACCACAGTCGGTATTCACAACAGCTGAGTCACTGAAACTGAGGAATGTGTTTTCTCTCTGCGTATGAGATGATTTAAAGCGCTGACAAGGTGGTTAACAAACAACCCTGGGAACTTCCTACATCCTCAGATCACCAGGTGAGTCATTAAGGTGGTTGATTTTCACATGTTCACACACGTAAATACAGCTTGTGTACTCGCTCGTGTTACAGTTCCTCATTCCACCTGACTGTCACTGTGCACCTCGAGCAGCCGGAGGGAAACAAGAGCAGTATTAGTCCTCACACCAAACCCCATTCAAATATCTACTGATTTAATGATTAGACAAAACTCTACAAGACTTCATCCAGATATCCACCAATTTAAGGATAATGTGAGACGAACCTCGCTGCACACTAATAAAACCTTCCTCACATTCATCCTGTTCGAACTTCCACCTCAGCTTCTTTTTGTTTATCTTTGGATGGAAACTCGGTTATTGAATGATTGAATGCATGAAGTCAGTTTTTGAGCCACTGCAAAGGACAAAATGTGGAAAACTTGCAGCTCTGAACCGGCCAGAGTGAAGAATGAAGAGTCAGTACAGTAACATTGTGAATATCAACTGATGTAGCTTAGCTACGTAGTTAACAAATGGTTAAACATATTAAGTTAGTTAATGTTAGCAAAACACAATTAGCTTGCTCAACTGTTATTGGAACACAGAAATATGTACTTATACATTACTAAAGTACTTAGTTACTTTCCACCGCTGTTCATTAAAGTATTTACTGAATAAATAATTACAAACCCCATTAAGGTTTCTCACACTTTAGTGTTCATATGAGAATATCTCAAACCAAACCCCATTCAGATATCCACCAATTTAAGGATAATTAGAGAATTTACTAATGTAATGATAACAAATACAAATCCATAACAAACTCCATTTAAGTATCCAACATTTTAATGTTCACGTGAAAATAATTAAAGTATTTAATGATCATTTAATAACATGAGATAAATGCATAACGCCTGCGTGCAGCTCGTTGTCATTGTGCATATTCGTATTAAAACGGCAGAATTTTGAATGGAGTTTGGTGCAGTGATTTAGAGAAGCTCTCAGCTGTAGGAAGCAGAGACTGTGTGTGTGTGTGTGTGTGTGTGTGTGTGTGTGTGTGTGTGTGTGTCAGCAGAACTTGGAGGAAGCTGCTAAGACCAGAGTTTCCCGCCCCCGTCAGGAGTTTCCAGAGTGGGCGGGGCCAGGCTGCAGCAGGAAGTCAGCTGTAGTTTTCTGGCTGTCAATCATGTTCCTGTCTCACATACAAAGGCTGCAGCTCAGTGTGTGTGTGTGTGTGTGTGTGTGTGTGTGTGTGCGCGCGCTCTGACACCGACTCCCCGCCATGTGTGAGGCCGTGCTGCTGGATCTGATTCACGGCTGCTGTCTCTCTCTACCGGACGGACCCGCATCAGACCCGCATCTGTTCCTGCTGTGCGGGAAACGTCACCGGGACAAAAACGGCTTCCCGTGCTCGTCCCTGAACTCGTGCAGGAGCGCGCACGTCCTGGACTCCGGCTCCACCGCGGAGAGTCTGTACCGGTTCAAGCAGACCGTGGACGAGCTGGACCTGAGCTCGATCCGGGTCCTGACGTCCCCGCGGGGCCGAGACGTGCTGCGGGTCTACCAGGACCTGCTGTTTACGGACGTGTACACGTTCGATTACCAGGTGAGTTCCCTCGACAACTGCACCTGTCCGAACTGCGCATGCTCCGCCGACACGGACTCACCTGGTGAAGGAGTCCTGGAAGAAGTGTCCTCGTTCCTGCAGCAGCTTCCTGCACTGAAGGGGGACATCACGGTCCTGAGGTCCACACTGATCCCAGGTCGGTTTAAAAACACACATGTATAGTAATCAATGAATTGATTGATTCCAGCTCATTAACGGATAAAGTTCATATATTGATCATAATAAATATGCTCAATATAATAATTACACATCCATTAATAATAATAATACCTAATATATAATGTAACCAAACTCCATTCAAATATTTACTCATTTATTGATAACATCTGACAAATCCATAACAAACCCCATTAAAGTATTTACCATTTTATTTATGCTTTTCTTATCCTACTTTAAGTATGAATGAAGTCTAACAGTCTTGTTATTTTGACATTCAGACTATAATAATCGGTATAAACTGTAGCAGGTCAGGTTGAGGTTGTGTGTCCCTCAGTTAACATTGTCACATATGAACCTGGAACCTCCTGATTTCACTGAGTGCAGCTGCATCATGCTGACCCACTGTGTCACTGTGTTTATTGTCTGTTTATAACTCTTTATTTTATTGCAGTTTAACTTTAATGTCCTGATGAGCAAAGAACTATAAAATTGTCCGTTTTTTGAATGGAGTTTGGTGCGACTGTATCAACATTAAACCAACAGTCCGTCTTCCTTTGTCTCTCAGACTGCTTCAGTCACGGCTTCAGTACTCGTACTGGCGGCGTGTCCTACATCCCGACCCTGTCCTCCCTGAACCTGTTCAGCAGCAGCAGGAGGAGGGACCCCAGGGCCGTGGTGCAGGAGAACAGACGGCGACTGGCCCTCCACGCCGGTTTCCACCCTCGGCCGCTCCGTATGGTCAAGGTACTGAACTGACTGTACATTTCTTTGTGTATACCGCCTCCTAGTGGCTCATGGAACCTTCTAAAGAAAGGGTAGAACATTATCAGAGGCAACTACAGCCTCCTAAATGAACTCTAGGACCTTCTCACAGACCAGTAGAACCTCCTTACTGCCAAACAGAACCTCCTAAATGCACTAGACCTACTAAAGGAACTCAAGAACCTTCTCAGGGACCACAGCAAGTCTTTAAGTACTCCTAGAACCTCCTCAATGACGACTTGGACCTCCTCAGTTACAAAAAGGATCCCAGGAACTTCTAGTACCTCCTCAATCACCTCACCACCTCCTAAACCCCTAAAACCTCCTTAATCACCACTTGAACCTCCTAAAAAAGCTCTAGAACCTCCTCATTATCTGCTTAAACCTAAACGACCCCTAAAACCTCTTAAAGCCAGACTAGAACCTCCTTAATGACTAATGAACAATGGTTCTTTCCCGCAGGTGAATCACGCCAGCGATGTTTGGGTTCTGGGGAAAGCGGAGCCGGAGAGCTATGATGGGATAGTAACCAATCAGACCGGCGTGGTTTTAGCTGCTCCGGGAGCCGACTGCATGCCGATCCTGTTCGCCGACCCGGTGTCAAAGGTCATTGGAGCCGCTCATGCAGGTAGATGTTCCTTTTGGTCATTTTCCAGAAAGTGTAACACGTCCTCAGGTGTTCTGAAATCATATACCGGATTATGATTGGACCTCAGGTTGGAAAGGAACCCTGATGGGAGTTGCTATGGCGACCGTGGAGGCCATGGTGACGGAGTTGGGTTGCCACGTGAGCGACATCGTGGTGGCCGTGGGGCCGTCGGTGGGGGCGTGCTGTTTCACCCTGGAGCGAGATCAGGCACTGGACTTCCACCGCATCCATCCGGACTGCGTCCCGGATCCAGAGTCCGACAAACCGCACGTCAACATCCGCCTCGCCAACAGGTAGCGCCCAACACGGCAGAACATCAGAACATCAGAATAAAGTTTACTTAATGTTGTTGTTAATTCTGAGGGACAATAACTACCCAGAACCTCAAGAACATCTTTAATGACCAACAGAACCTTCTAAAGAACCCTGTAGAACATTATCAGAGGCCAGTAGAACCTCCTGAAGGAACTCCAGGATTTATGTTTATTTGTGACGTACATTAGCTAACATCCCTAACCTAACGTCCAACTTCCCGCCCCAGAGTTCTCCTTCAGAACGGCGGCGTCCTGCCTGAACACATCCACGACGACACGGTGACGGCTCGGCCCAGCGTGACGCCGTGCACCTCGTGCCACCCCGAGGCCTTCTTCTCCCACCGCAGAGACGGACTCAACTTCGGCACCCAGGTGGGCTTCCTGTGGATAAAGGGGGCGGAGGAACCGACCCGACCTCCGTCAGACAGGGCGGAGGAACCGACCCGACCCCCCGACGGTGGCAGACATCAACCAAAGACAATAGAAACACCTGGAGGAACCACTTTGCTCTGATTGTTCCTGCCACAGTGAAATATTTAACACGAGCTCTCAGGATGAATAATTTCTGCCTCGTTGCACAATTAGTCATTTCTGTTCCACTGTTTAAAAGCTTGTTAATGTTAATGTCAAATAAATGTGAGTGGATTTTATTGAACAGGACCAAATTAAAAAGCAGCAGCTGTTGTTAATGTGCTGTAATGAGGCGTTCAGGCGCAGGCAGGAGAGCTGGGAAATATGGCTACTGTGGGTTTATCAAGGTATATTTCTTACTGAAACTTAATAAATATCTTAAATACGTAATAATACTGCACCGCATTCATTTCTTTATGTCAGTAATTCATGTTTGACCAAAAAAGATGTCAGAAGCTGATAATTAATCATGTTTTTATAGAAAATGTCCAATAATTAGCTGTTAGCTTGTAGAAATTTAAAAGACAGAAGACAGATATCTCTGGGATACAGACAGCATTTATTTTGACAAATATCTCAGAGTTGATTTGTCTTTAAAAAGCAGCCCTTTTTCTAAAAATAAATAGTAAAATAAAAATGACAAAGATCAATCGAATAGTGTTTCTGAGCGGGAAACCCCCCCGAAGCTCGACTCAGTGCAACGTCAGTCGTCTTCACAGTAAACGATCAGAATAAAAACCTCCTGCAGACGAATGGGTTGAGTCCGGTTCAGGTGAAATGCCCCTTTTAAAGTAATACAGCAGGAACAGTGAGGACATAAAGCTCTGCAGTGCATCAATCAATCAATCAATCAATCAATCAATCAATCAATCAATCAACAGTTATTAATGATAAACATGGTTTAACACATTGGTTCAAACATAAAAACACAACGACTGATGGAAAATATGTTTGTTTGTTTCAATAAATAAAAACAAGATTTTCTTCTTAAAATAATTTAATCATGAAGCTCTTCATAAGCCCCGCCCCTTTCTGCTCTGTGGTCCAATCACAGTTGAGCAACCCTCGTCACCTTCCTCCTCTCCTGTACACAGATATGCTATATGCTAGGCTAATGATCGGTAAAAGATAAGAGACGTAGAAATATAAATATAAATATAAATATAGTTACATCTTAAGTTAGCTAATGTTAGCAAAATGCTAACTGATGTTCCAGCAAAGCTATATTGTTAGCTAGCTAGTTAGCTATCAGATAGCTACTGCTAACTGTAATGACTTTTATCTTTTAACCATCAGCTTAGCTCATAGCTTAGCATGTAGCATATCTAAGTACAGGAAGTAGACTGAGGTTCCAAAAGGGGGCGGGGCTTAAGAAGGGCCAATGAACAAGCTCCATTAAAAGTACAACAGAAGAAGAGAACTCACTCAAACTGAGAGTTTATCTTAAACAGACAACAACAACAACAACAACAACTTCCTGTCACACACACACACACACACACACACAGACACACACACACACACACACACACACACACACACACACACATTTAGCTTCAGGAACAGTGGTGAACCTCTGCGAGGTCATCGAGTGTGAACGCAACCTTCCTCATAACTGACCCACAATGCATCACTTCAACCTCAGATCACAGGTTTTTAACCAGCAGCCCCGCGGTCGCACTCAAAGCTGTACGAATGTTTTATACCTAAAGAAATAAATCAATGAATGTGTAACGTTTACAGAATTTACACAAAGACCCAAATAACAAAGAATGATAATAAAGTTTATAAAGCTTCAATAAATCTTTCTAAGGGAGTCTGGAGATAGTGTGGTTCTTAGTTCATCAGCTGGAGGGCTGTCAACGCTTACATTAACGGCAGGTTCCAGTCTCGTTTGGGGATTTAATCTGTTAATTAAATCAACATTACTGAAGCTGATTTGTTCAGACGACATTCAACAACTGTTGAACAATATGGCTCGTTCAGGGTTTCACTGTCTCAGTGTTGATGGCTTATTGTTCCTCTGCTGACCGTCCGTCTGTCCTTCGCTCTGTGTTCACCTTATTAAATACAAACAGCCTCATGGTTACAGCGACAAACCGAATATTAATGATTAATTACTTAATTGGACATTACTGTTGTTTTAAAGACCCAGTAATATATATTATATATAATATTATATATAATATATTATATATAATATATAATATATAATATATATTATATATTATATATTATATATTATATAATATATATTATATATTATATATAATATATAATATATATTATATATAATATATATTATATATAATATATAATATATATTATATAATATTATATAATATATATTATATAATATTATATAATATATAATATAGGGATCATTGTGTTATAACGGGCTCTTTTTATCTACAGTGAGAGCGAGTCTGAACCTTCGCTTTGACCTTTGACCCCTGTAACTACTGCCGTCTGTCATACAGGAAGCTAAACTCAGATGGCGTTCAACATGGCGGTTAGCATCAGAGAGTTCAGTGGAAGAAATGCAAAGAACTGAAGGAGGGAAAAGATGTTTTCTGTCTTCAGAGTTTGACTACGATTCATTGATCTGATTGGTTGAAGCTGATCAACCATCAATATCACATAAATACCCACAATCCCTTTCACCCATCTCGTTCGCCTTCCTGAAATCTGCTCAGATTGAAGGAAGTGATTATTTTAAACGCCTCTAAAAATGCATCTTTAGGAAAGAATCATATTTACAGTTCTTTAGTTTTCTCTGTAAAACTTTAAAAAGGTTGAACAGTTGCGTCGTGCGGCCACCAGGTGTCACCAAACTGCACAGCTCCATACAGGAAGTACGCTGACCTTTCAGCTTAAAAGTACCAATAAAAAAAACTAAATAAAACAGTGTTTGTTGCTTTAAATCCTCTGGTGGGAGTCCGTGCTGCAGCGGCCCGGGTTCGAGTCCAGATCCTCTGCTGCTGCGTAATAAAGGCGGTAAAAGCCCCCAAAATAATTAAAAATAATACAAACGTGTGTCTTTAATACCTTAACGACAATCCACTTCCTGTCAGTAAGCACCAGGTGACGACTCTGTGGCGGCGGGCGGCGGTCAGCCCCCCCCGCTGCGGAGAGGAGGAGTTTAATCTGATAGAGCGACAGTGAGTGTTTGTTGATCCCTGACGGAGCAAAGAGACGAAGAGTCAGTCGACTGAGGAGCAAAAGCCCTGAGGAACGAATGACAGAGAACTCAGGAATGATGAAGAGGAAGAGGAGTGTGTGTGTGTGTGTGTGTGTGTGTGTGTGTGTGTGAGTGTGTGTGTGTGTGTGTGTGTGTGTGCGTGTGTGTGAGTGAGAGATCAGCTGCAGTGGCAGAGCAGCAGTCCGGCCACCAGGGGGAGCAGGTTGAGCAGCAGGAGCCACAGAGTGACGGCCAGACCGGGAGAGCCGGAGCATGGGTCTGTAAACAAACAAACAAACAAACAAACAAACAAACAAACTGAATATTAAAGCAGCTGACGATCGACTAATAAACAGACTCTAATAAACATCCCATAATACAGGACATACAACAGCTGAGAAGCCTTTGGTAGTAACCCCTGGCAACCATAAGTGCATCATTACGAGACAACGAAGAGATCAAAACAGAATAAACTGATTAAATTAATACAGAAATTAAATCTACATTTAATTCAATTAATAATTAAAGAAACTAATAAAATAAACAAATGTAAAGAAAATAAATGAGTAAGCAAATATTTTTTAATAATAATAATCCCATTTTTTTAATTCATATATTAATTTGTATTAACTGTTTCACATTTTCTGTCTTTTTTAATGATCATTGTTTCTATTCAACCACTCATTGATTCTATCTTTCTGCTGGAAACAGTCCTTCAACCACAGACACATCCACTGACCGATGGGGTTGCTCCTGGAGGAGTTGAGGGCCGGGAGCTGGTGGGGGAGGGGGCAGTCGTCACAGAAGTCGGTGCAGGCGGGGCAGATCAGGACGCCGTTGTAGACCCAGTCGTTGACCCGCACGCTGACGCTCAGCAGCTGCCCTTTGCGGACGCAGTGGAAGGAGCGATCCTGAACGTACACCGTCAGGCCCTGAGCCGAGCACCACACCTGGAGGGGGGGTCGGAGTGTGAGCCGGGTGCGATGGCGTGGAAATGAAAGCGTTAAAAAACAGCGTTATCACCTTGTAGCAGCCGGAGCCCCAGTCGGGGTACGTCATCTTCTTGGTGCACTGCTCCATCACGAACGCCGACTTCTGGTACAGACACACAGAGTCCGGTCCGTACTGCTCCGCCCCGTAGTTCCTCCACCAGTCTGCACACACACACACACACACACACACACACACACAGTTACCATGGTTACAGGTGTCATTCTCATCAATGTCTGTCATTCCTGCTCATCTAGCATTAGCATTAGCATCCTGTACAGAGAACTGGTTACAGCTGCTCAGTGGTCAGTGTGTTGGGTTAGTTACTAAAAAAATAATAATTTATTAATTACTCAATATTCATGTAAAAAGTTACTTTTTTTTGCTGCAATGTCAAAACATTATTTGGCTTCAAACCCCGGTGCACTTCCTGTGGGCTTGCTTAGCATTAGCATTAGCTAGCTGTTCTGTCATTCAGATAAAAGGTCATATTTCTTCAGTGAACATCCAGAGGAACATCTGCGTGACTACTGAACGTCTTTCATGTTGGAGTTTAGTTTTTATTTGTTGTTTTAAATGATATTTCAATATGTTTTCTTAGTTTTCATGAACACTGATCGGCCTGTTGTTCATAATGAATGTGAGCGTCTTCCAGGAGAGTCCCGAGAACACGAGTATTTAAACGATTATGGAGTCTCTCTGACAGCTGGAGGACGCGGTGCGAGCGGTGCGAGCGGTGCGGGGGTCACCTGGCTGGTTCTCAGACACTCTGCAGTACGAGTTCCTCTGATATTCTCCACTGAGGTGCCAACTGAACTCCTGACTGAAGGGACAGTAATCGGCGATCTCAACGGCGCCGCCGAAGAACGACAGCTGGTCAGCCGCCACCTCTGGGATCCTGTCGAAGTACTGACACACAAATATTAATCAGCAACTATCTTAACAATCGATTAATGATTTCAGTTATTTCTTCTGGACAAACATCCACTATCTCCTGCTGCTCTGCTCAATATTGAGCTCACTGATCATATTTATCGACCCTTTTTATAAAAATATCTTCAGCGTTGGTCGAGTGGCACAGAGAGCGAGACAGCCAGTGAATCAGAGGAATAAACTTTATTTTCTGATCGAAATTCCAATTTTTATTTTACCGTATTTTGCCAACATCCCACTATAAAACATAAACACACTACTAACTATGTATGATTCTTAAAATATAAACATAATACAGAGAGAATTGTATAAAAAGCTCCTAAAATATAAAGAAAACTCATCTCTGATCAATATTCACTGGATCCTAATTTCACACGAGCCTCCTGCAGTTATTATTATTACTGAATATATGAAATATAAAATATGTGATATAATCAGGAGTCAGTTTACTCAGTGATATAAAAGAGGTCTCTAACGTTGGGAACCAGAGTGTGACAGATGTGTGAACATTGAACTCTGTATGAGGCTCTCAACCACCTCCAGAACCAGCGCCTGGGCCCGTACCTGGTACTCCAGCGGCAGCTCCTGCGGGTATTTCTGCAGGTTGCAGACGGCCACAGCCAGCTGGTCCTGTCTGCAGGTGAGCTGCAGAGGAGACGCTCGCACCGTGTCGCAGTACGGCGTCACAGCGTGTCGTCTGCAACGACAAACACGAGTTACTTAAAGTCAAGAATTTACAGTTTGTGAAAGAGCAGTTGTTCTTCTGGTCCTCTTGATTTATCTGTATCTCCCCTCACATTCCCGCAGAGGACTGGAAACTTTCTTTAATTGTTATTATCCTTATTCAGTTATTTCTCTGTATATTAGATTTATTTCTCCCTTTATGGATCATGTGTTTCTCTTTGCGTGCACAGCCTGTCTCTCGCCACCAGAGGACGCTGTTTACTGCACTGATAAAGACTCTGATCTGTTACAGAGGGCAAACAGAGGTTTGTTTTGTTTGAGGAAACTGTTCTGTTTCCACATGATGACTTGATTTCTTTGGTTTCACGGTTTAGAAATATTTCTCTAAAGAACAGAAACTGTTGAATGTGAGTCACAGTTGAACTCAGCGTCCCTTCTGGGCGGAGGTCTACAGTCTCAATATTTGAAACAAAGCAGAATAAAAACAGAATCACAACCTTTGGATTAAGTAGCTGTGTCAACATATTTAGGTACATATAAGTATTAAAGGACCTGAGTCTGATCATTAAGGCTACAAACAGTACACTATGTGACCTCTGCCTCTGTCTGTCCATCCAGAACTTGCAGCTCTTCAACGCGAAGTCGCAGCCGAGTCCACGGCCCCAGTCCAGCCTCTGGGCCAGGCTGTAGTTGGCCCGGTACCAGCCGCTGTCCTCCATGATGGCCAGCGTCAGCCGAGAAAACACCCGGTTCTGGGTGTGGGAGCCCGTCATCGCCTCGTTCTGAGGGAGGCAGACAGGAAACGGTGAACAGCGATTTCTCTTTGCAGCTTCCAGACTCAGACAGAGGAGGCGTTGAAGTGGTTTACCTCCAGCAGTCTCTTCTCCCAGTGGTTCAGCTCGGTTCCCGTCCCGCCCTGGTTCTCCAGCTCCATTCCCTCCAAGATGGGACAGTTGAAATGTCTCCGCGCCTCCTCCTGGAAGCAAAGACGAGAGAGTCCACTGGGAGTTCAGTTCTGAAATTTACTAACTAGAGGAACAATATAACTGAGGATCTTTAAATTACTTCTTACCACGACGCGGGGCGTGACCAGAACGTGGACTTGGTGTCGGACCATCACTCCTCCTCTGATGTCCCACAGTCTGCTGACCCTCCTGATCACAGCGTCGCTCCACTGGTACAAACCCAGACTGACACACATCATGTTTTATTGGAAGATTTTTACAGTCTGGAGCAGTTTTTATCTTTTACTGCAAACTAAATCTACCTACAGGTACAAATAAAGTAACCTTGAACCTTAAAATATAAAATACAAACATTCTATGAAAAGGTCCTAAAAATATCAGTAAACCTAAAAATAATCTGCATAAAAATCATTAAAACTGTTCACTTTACACAAACTTTCTGCAGTTATTGTGTTCACTGTTTGGGTTCATTGTGCAGTTCATCAGCTGTTACTGTTATTACTGAATATAATATTAAATATCTATAATATACAGTCAGGAAAAGGTTGGACTCAAACCTTATGAACATACTTTAAGCCTCTGTACAGACACATGCTGAGTTTGAGACAAACTGTATTCACCTCTCGTTGAATGCGGGCAGGCCGCTGGCGAAGCGAGGAGTCAGAGGTTTGCCGTCATCGTCGTGGTAGAAGGCAAACAGACCCGCTGAAAACCCCTGGTGGACAGAACACAGGTCAGACCTCAGTGGCATAAATATGGAGACGTCGCTATAAAGTAGGTCTTTGTACAGTAATCAGTGAGGCTGTGATGTCTGTAACACACCAGAAGGAGACTGAG